>NC_058095.1:103056590-103359621 GCF_020171115.1 Neogale vison | reverse complement strand
TTTTGGATTCAAAAGTTTTCAATTTGAGGCACTTTCTTTACTAGCCTTGTAGGATACCACATTTTTCTTGGTTTCCCTCCTAATTTATCACTCATTGCATCAGGGTTTCTTTTGTTTCTTTACCCTCATCCCTGACTGTGAAATATTGAAGCAACTATGGCTGAAACCTTGAACCTCTTCTCTTCTTTATTATCACCAAGGTTTTCTCATCCAGTCTCATGGCTGTAACAACCATCTATGTGTTTGCGACTCCTAATTTGCATCTCCAGCTGGTCTTTTCTCTGAATTCCCAAATTGTGCATCTAACCACCTAGATGAGATCTCCATTAGGGTGTATATTAAGCGTGTCATGCTTAACATTATCAAGCCCAGACTCCTGCTAGTTCTGTCTCAAAACCTGCTATGCCTGAAGACTTCCTCACCCCAGACAAGCAATTCCAAGTTTTCCAGTGCTCAGGCCAACAACTTTGGAGTTACTCCTTTTTCTCTGTCCCAATCCCTGATGCCAATCCATCGGTAAAACCTATAGACTCTACCTTAAAGACATATTCAGAATCTGACCTCTTCTCATCACCTCCACCCTACCACCGTGGTCACAGATAACACGTTCTTAGTTGGATTTAGCGCATTAGCCTCCTAATTGGTCACCTTGCTTCCTCCCTTGAGCTCTTTAGCAGACCATTCTCAACATGGCGGCCATTCCACTGCTCGGAACCCTCCAGAGGCCAGTGTCCTGCCAGCCACCTAAGAGGCCCTTTGTACGGTCCCTCTTTGCCTTTCTGACCTCTCCTCCTGCCATCTCACCTGCTTCCATTCTGCTCCAGACATACCATCTCCTTTGCTGTGTCTCAAATGTACTAGACATGCCCTTACCTCACGATTTTGCATCTGCTGTTCCTTCAGCTTGTTCCTCAGAGATTGCTGAAACTCTCTGAGGCTGCCTTCTCAGTGAGGCTTCGGACAGTGCAAACTACCCCAGTGACTCCCTCCTGCTACTGCTATTCCCATTCCCTTCTTTATTTTTCTTCATAAAGCTCGCTTACTGTTGTACTGTATTTTGCTTCTTTATTCATCATCTGTCTCCACCCATAAAGCAGGGATTTTGTCTGTTTTTGTCACTGACCTAACCTCTTCTTTGTTTTCTTCAGCCTGTATTCCTTTTTTTTTTTTTTTTTAAGATTTTATTTATTTATTTGACAGACAGAGATCACATGTAGGCAGAGAGGCAGGCAAAGAGAGAAGGGGGAAGCAGGCTCGCCACCGAGCAGAGAGCCTGATCGGGGCTTTATCCCAGGACCCTGGGATCATGACCTGAGCCGAAGGCAGAGGCTTTAACCTACTGAGCCACCCAGGTGCCCCTTCAGCCTGTATTCCCGCATCCCCTCACACCCCACCTCGGGTGTGAGAATATCCGTACCGGTGTATTTTTTCTTGATATGCCTTGAGGTTCTACCTCCCCTCCCAACAAGATTCTTTCTTTTGAACTGGGCATAGCTTCTGCCCCTGCATCTCAGCCAGGAGCCCCGGCCTACCAAGTATTGTGGGCACATGTAAAGCCGTATATATCAACTGATTCCCTCCTTAATGACCCATAAAGATATATTAAAATTGGAGGCTGTCAGTATTTGCTTCTGACACTCTGGCTGTTTATTATTTTGAGTGAATTATTGGGTACTTCCTTTCCTGTTTTCCCCTCTTCATTTAGGACAGACACCCTCCACCGTGACAAGTCTGTACTCCCTCTGCTTCCTGCTCTCCTACATCTGCTTCGGATTCTGCTCTCTCTCTCATGTCAGGGTATTCTGCTAACATTTTGAAATCCTTTGCCTTAGACGCCAGGGGAAAAAAACATTGGAGGTTGAAGCGTGGCACCATTAGACATTTTTATGGATGGAATAAATCAGTTTTGTATTTTTATAGATTTGACAGCCCAGCTTTGAAAGGTGTAACTGTAAAACAATACATATTGGAAAATATCTGGGTGGATCCTATAACCTTATTCTATCAGATATCCTACCTATTAATTATTTTCCCTTGCACTTGAGGATTTGAACGTGGCTGACAAAGGTGTTAAGAACTGAGTCAAGACAGCTTGCATTTACACACAGTTTAAATGCACATTCAGAATGATTTCCACCTTTTAAATGCGTCGATTATTATTCTGTGGTGTGTAACAGCGTGGCAAGGACGACATGGTTAATGCAATAATACAATCTTCCATCATTTTTATGAGACATTTGCATCCTTTTATGAAACACCTAATTGACAGTTGCCCCACCAGACCTCCCCAACGGAACTGCCTATTAAATGGAATTTATGGCCAGTGCTTTTAAAGTCAGTTAAATGACATGAAATGAAAATCTATTTTAAATGATGTTCCATGAAATCTTTTCTCTGGCTGGAAAAATTGCATTTCAAGAAATATTTATTTATTGTGTAGTTGAACAAGCCAGAGTGTCAACGTATGGTGTGCCTTAAGCAGTCCTTTTCCTTTGGGGATATATCTGCTACTGTTAGGAGGCACAATCCCAGACTTGGCTGTGGCCCTTCTGATGTAAGTCTGGGCACAGCCAGCAAAATGCCTGTACTTGGGGAACACATCGCCATCCTCATGCCGGGGCTCTAGATAGTCCTCATCCCGCATGTATTCTCTCTGTCATCTCAATGCTCTCACTTCCTTGCTTATCTCCTTCTGGAGTGTCACCTCCAACAGGACAGCAATTCTGTTTTGTTCATGGATGTATCCTCTAGCGGATGGTAGGTCCTCAATAAATTTTTGCTGAATGAATGAATGAATGAATCAATCAATAATCAATCAATCAATACCCTGACGGCCTGGACCTCATTCCTTTTGTGATTTTGACACAGTATTTTATCCTCTACAACCCATTAAGTTCTTATTCTACAAACCACTGAATTTTATGATGAAGCTGCTTTATTTTTTTTTTTTTTAAGGAGGTAGATGAGCCCCTGTAGTTAAGGACTGGCACTTCTTCCAACAGACTGATGGGTGGGTCTCACAGGGTGGCCTGTGACTTGGATGGATGCCTGGATACCTTTCAAACTCCCTGATCCAGTCTGCCTGATATTTGGGAGGACTGGTGAGGTGAGTGAGCATAGACATTGGTTTGGGTTTGGGAAGGGCATTGACTTTATTTGAGTTTTGACTGAATTGAGGGTCAATGGGATGATCTACACCTGCACCTTCTATGACAAAGTGAACAAGGTTAGAACAGGATAAGAGGAGGGTCAGTTGACTCTTTCCAGAGTTGAGCTGAGAATTTACCCTCATAGTGCTTTAAGGGAATGGGAATCTACTCTGAGCACTCAAATATTTTGACAATCCTATAATGTCTCAAAATGCAAGGACCGCATCTACTTCGTTTGCCTTTGTAGTCCCAGGCACTGGGGCTATTTTTTGTTTCATCAACATTGACTGTGTTTTGTGAGCAGAGGTTGGTATTTAGTAAACATCGTTAAATGAGTGAAGTCATTCATTCTTGTTGGTTGATACTATTTTAGGGGCAGGTTCAAGTTTGTGGTGCCTGAACATAACGTTCATTTTGTGGGGTCTCCTCTTTAATGGAAAAAAAAAAAAAGCACAAAATGACAAGTTAGGCATGAATGTAAATAAAATATTTATTTGGAAAGAGTAAAGAAATTATATCAAACTACTGGAAGTTTAAAGGTTCATTTCCCTTTTCCAATCTCTTTTTAGCCAGTTGCCAGAGTACTTTCTTAGAAGGCTTCTCTGTTCTAAACTGGCTTTCCTCATGCATTTAGAACTCTGTAAAACTTCAGCAATTCTCAGCTTATGCACACAAAGCTTCCCAAATCTTAACTTACATTAGTTTCACAGTAAACTTACCTTTCTGATTGTTTCACCATAGTCTTGAAAACCTGAGAAGGTCTTAGATAAAACAAGGGTGGAAATGTGTAGAAAGAGAAAGAGAAAGCTCTTGACCAAGGTAGGTCATTGGAACTCTGAGAAAGCTCTAAAAACCATTTCAGACCTAAACTAAACCATAGTCCAGAAATGCTGCTGACACCAGGACATTCTGCATAGCCTTCTTTTGGATCCTTGCCATGGTTCCTGACTTGCCCTGTCTCTTGTGACCAGGGCTTGGCAGCCACCAACATCCTGCCTTTGGGTTGCTACTGGATCAAGCCTCCGGCATATGTAGAGTTGAATGAATTCCCACACTCTATATACTACTTGTCATCACTCAGTGGGGATAAAGTAAGGTCAATTGTTCTTTCTCTCATTTTTTCTTTCTCTTTCATCTTATTTTCTGTCTTCTCAGGGAGGGGAGCAGTGTATGAGTAGTAATGTCCTTTGTTCCTCTTCTGAAACCTAAAAACAAGTTCTCATTTATAGAAGTATATGATAGCCATTTTTTTCCCCTGGGTCCCTTCAATTCTTTCATAGATTTATATAATACATTTGTGTCACCCATCAGACATTGTAAATCTTTTTCATAACATTTTTAGGACGAGACATGTTTAAAGCAGGGGAATTCAGCACAGTACATGTGTATGACATGTATGAAGGGTATGATAAGGAATTGAGATAGATATGGAACCTTCTGGGGAATATATGCTATTTAGGAGGTAGATGGAAAATGATAAATGTGGGACCACGGTAGATTGTAATGATGTATCATAATGAAGGTTAAAAAAAAAGGAGGGGGTGACGTCTGTCAGAATCCATCAGAGAGAAAAAATGCATCAGGCTATATACTCTTCATGGAAGGGGTACTATACTCTGTGGAACTTTAGAGAAGGATGGGATTCCAGTCGGCACGGATGGGCTGAGAGAATAGAAGAAAGGAAAGCATTCCAGGTAATCAGTCCAGCATGCCGAAATTAGGAGAGTGTGGGGCATGTTCAGGGAAAAGCGAACATATAATTCTGCTGTAATGTGGGAGACTGTAATTGAGAAGTGTTTAAATATGAATATGATATATTCATTATGTAAATATAAAATAAGTTTATAGTTATATATCTAAAATATAAATTAGGTATGCATCATGGATGTCCTTGAATATTGAGCTTAATAATCTATGTGAAAGAGAGTGTGGTATATTGAGGAAATCATAGAACTTGGAGCAAGAAGATCTGGGTTGGAGTATGACATCGTATGGTACTAGCTGACTGACTTCTGGCAAATCATTAAGCAATCGGAGGCTCCCTAAAAGAATGGTGGATTAATGTGTGAACTAGTGGTCATAAGGTTACAGTGAGACTCAAAATGAAGGAAATGGTGTTCGGGCAATAAATTCTTGCAAGAAAAACTTACCAGGGCCTGAATCCTAGGGGTACTGAGGGAATCAGCATGCAGGGTTCTGTTCTCAAAGAGTTGACATGTTGGTTCAGAGACCCAGATAATATGTGCATAGACTAATCAAAAGGAAATAAAATAATTTCAGAGAGAGGTAATTGCTGTGAAGGAAGGAGAACAGACAACTGGGGAGAGAATAATGAGACTGGGTCGAAGAGTTGGGTTTTTGGTAATTTAAATAAGGTAGTCGTGGAAGGCTTCATGGAAGAGTGGAGAACGAACGGAAATAAGCCGGAAATGTGAAGGTCTGAGGGTCTGGAGTTCCAGCAAGACCACAGAGAAGGACCAGAGGATGACCAGTGGATGGAGGGCAGGGGGAGATGGAGGAGACAAGTTCCTTAAAATGCTTGGAACAGATCACCTAGGTAGGGCCACATGGTCTTGGGGAAGGAGTTTGTTTTTGATTCCAATGGCAATGGGAAATTAGGTTGGGGGGTGAGGGGGCACAATTTATTCTACGAGAAGAGAATTGTAGCAGAGCATGAACGAAAGTAAGGAAGACCAGACAGGAGGCCATTGTGGTCATTTAGGCAAGCAATGGTGGTGGTTTAGAGAGAGTTGTTGTGGGGAGACAGAAATACATGGCTGGATTTGGGTTATTTGGAGTATTACCACGAAATTGCTGATGCATTAGATGTGACCGTAGATAAAATGCTAAGTGGAAGTGCTTTGTAATTGGAGAGCCCTGTGTGCACATCAAGTACTAACACAGCTTGTTTTGGCAGCCGGGAGGGAAAGCCAACAGTTTTGATCGAGAGTGGCATGAAGCAGCACTGTGGGGAGGTGATACTCCTGTCTCGTATGAGCGCAGGAAAGATGGGCAGAGCTCAGGAAGGAATATGTGTCAGCCCAGCACATCCCAACTTCAACATGCACACAAATCACCTGGGGATCTTGTCAAAATGCAGATTCGGAGGTCTCAGGTAAGCCCCGAGATTCTGCATTTGTAATGTGCTCCCAGGTGATGTCAAAGCTGCTGGTCTGCAGGTCACACTCCCAGCAGCAAAGAGTTCAGGAGAATAACTCAGCTGAACGTAAATGAGGGCTTGAATGGGGAAGAGGATGGATATAGCGAGGAGAGCTCTTGCTTTTACAGCGATTATGGAAGAGCAAAAGGGAATCATGAAAAAATGAAGTTTTGAATCAAGGCAACCAAGAAACGATGGTGTCAATAACATGAACCCTCAAAGCAGGAGGACGTTTGAGGAAAGGGAGAGGATGAATTTTCCAATCCCCATTCTTTTTTCTTGTGCTGCTGCGTGGGGACTGACTTGGTTTCTTAGAATGGGAGGCCCTCCCCTCCCCCCGCCGCTGTTCTATATTGTCTGGAACAAAGATGAGTCAAGGGTTCTAGTGTCTACTGTGTGTTGCTGAACTTGAGAACAAAGAGACTGAATGTATTTAAAGAGCCATAAGGGAAAGGAGAACTGGGAACTTCATTCCAAGTCATGTGGTTGGAATTTGAACTAGTAAATCATTTTGGAAGTCAAGAAAGGCCATGTTTCCTTGGACCGAGCTGTCCTAGTCCCTGTATGTTTACAGCTGAGCATTCTCGAGGTCAATTCCCACCTCTATCCCCTGCACGTGACATGCTGCTGACTTCAGATATCAACGCCATAAAGTCTGAGGACCGGTACTAGTACATCTGTGTGATGTTAATAACGATACCAGCCCACGTCACAGAACACTATGCCAAGCACTGTGCCAAGCATTTCGTAGTTATTTCATGAAACTCTTACAGTTCCAGGAGCATGGTGTTACTAGTATTACCCCTCTCCATCCCAGACACATCCACCCCCACTTTGTAGCCCAGGGATGTGAGGTTTTGCAAGGCTGGGTATTTTGCCAAGGTCCCACAGTAGGGTGGCAGAGCTGGAATTCAGATTAACCAAGGAGGTGATTTTTCCAACAAGCAGGCCCAGGGAGTCTAGTTCTTAGAGCCCCACTCTGAACCTACTCCAGAATCATTGTACCGTATGCTTACCTGGGCTTAAAACAGGGACCTGGCCTAGCAATTAATCAATTTACTTGGGCTCTGGTCATAGCTCTGCCCTTAATTACCTGTGTGACCCTAGGCAAAGCACTTGAATTTTCTGAGCTAAAATATTCTCACCTGGAAGAAAAAGGGGATCGCTGGAGTTTTCTCAGGCACAGCTATCCGTGAGAATCAACAGAGGAGCCTTTAACAGATTCTGATGATGGGTCCCTCCTCCACCTCCCCTCCCTAGAGATTCCAACTCACTTAGTTTGGCCAAGAACTGGGGTGTTAGAACTTTTAAACAGCTTCTCAGGGCTTCCAGTGGACAGCCAGGTACGAGCCCCTAGTCTGGTTGATCATTCTTTGAAGGAAGTAAGGGAAAGCCCACATCTGTCACTGTCTTTCTAAGACTTGGTCATGCAAATCTCCGCGTGACGCAGGCGTCAGACCCTTGTCACCACCGGGACTCATATTTCACAGGGACTTTTGTCTTGGTCACAAAGCCTAGATGAGGCTCTGTGATCTGACACATTAGACATTAGGGAGGTAATAAAAAGTTTGTATTTTATAAGGGAAGAATATGAACGTAGGATAGATGATTCCCCCTCCCCCTTTTTGTTTAAAAAAAATAGAAGCTGCTTGTCCAGACTGGCCCTCCGAGGAGCCTAGCTGGGTACTCTGTGTGCTGACAGATAACCTGGGGTTGAGACGGGTGCTCGGGTCCAGCAGGATCCGCCTCAATTTGGCTGGGAAAACGTAGTCACTGGATGTCTGAGATATTACAAAGAGTGACAGGAGAGCAAGGCATGAGCTCTATGTGGAAATTATTTCATCCCGAGGGTTTGGCTGTTGAATACCCTCCGGGCTTCTCAGACTGGCTTCGGGGCAGCCCCTGGTGCTTCGTCAAACCCCACTTAACAGAGGCACGTGGTGACGAGTCAGCCTCACCCGAGGGTTTCCCAGTCGGGGGGCCCCCTCCTCACGAATGGTGCCAATACGTTTCTATTTCATGATTCTTTAGTTGTAAGCTTCAGTGTATTTCTAAGTTGTCCTGGCAGAGCCAAACCTGGGCCACTTCCTTCCCATCCCCACCTTTTTCCCACTTCTGGTCCTGAACTGCTGAACCCAAAGATGTTTGCCTTCCGTGGCAAGATGACATCAGCGAGGAGGCAGTCCCTCGGCCGAGGGAGCCAAGTCCTCAGACATGATCTCGGAAGTAGGACAAGTACATTTTGTTTCTGAGATTCAACCCAGAGAACTGCTTGGTCCCCTAAGCATGTGCCAAGTGTGTTTGCGCAACCTTAGGAGCCGCTTCCAGAATGTGGTGTAAGAATCTGCCAAGGGTTTCATTTCTTTGGGGAATGAACATACATGCATGGCATGACTGGTGCTGGCCAGACATGTCTGTTTGAGTGGGTGGGGTGGGAGGGGGGACCCCAAACTTTAAAAACCCTGAGAGAAGGGCTCCCTGGCTGGGCTAGACTCCAGACCCAACTTAGCAATGCTCACTCCAGCAGGGACGTGTGGCCAGGCAGAATATTGAGATTGAGTTGGCCAGGTCATGGTTCCATTTTGTTTTGGCTCAGGGTCTGTTAATCCAAGGGCAAGGAGCAAGAAAAGCTACCAATTTGGCTGCTGATTCTGAACATTTGCTCTGCATTCTAGAATCCTCCCAGTTCAAGAGAACTTCCTTGCTACTCTTCCCTGCCCCAAGTCATGGGACAAGAAAACACACACACACACACGCACACACGCACACACACGCCTTATACACACACACATGTACTCATGTACAGATATAGAAGGTTGCAGCCTTTTAGGAAACGACAATCATCAGTTGCCTGTGTGCCTACCTTCACACTCCCATTGGGAGAAATCAAGGACTGTAAAGATGGTTGTATACCTATTAACAACCAAATTTAAGAACTGACTACTGTTGATGTCTTTCAAAGGCTAATCTGATAACAAACCCCTCCATTTCGTAGTGCTTTACAGTTTGCAGAACAATTTCATATTCTCATTCGAACAGCCCCTTTTGTGAAGGGGGGACTCGTTTCCTCTCCATTTTAACATCCGAGGAAATGGTGGATCAGAGAGGTTAAGTGACCCAGCAGTTAAGTTCCAGGATCGTGATAAAAAACATGGATCGGTCCCATCCAACCTCTCTACCACATGGGCTCTCTAACCTTGATCTTAGAAAGATTGGAGCTTAATAGGCACAGGAGTCTTCTATTTACATGGCTGGATGCTAGGGCCTTGTGCCTCCGAGTGGCCCAAGGATCAGCAGCAGCACCCACATCTCCTGGGAGCCCCTCAGAACTGTGGTACCCAGGCCGGGTGACTCATGTGCACAGTCAAGTGTGGGATGCCCTGGGAGGGCGCGTGGGCTTTCCATCTCACCTCTGCCACAGACAGGAGTACCTGAGTGCCAGAACTGCAGAAACGCTGGGAAACTAGGGAGAAATAGCCCCAGAGGTTTCCCCTCCCTAGAAGTTCTACCTCTGGGATGAGCCTAAGACACTGCTTCACTTTGAAAAACTCCCCAGGTAGTTCTGAGGCAGATTTAAGAGCCCAAGGGAATAGATTACCCCTGAGATTTCTTCCTGCCTTTTGTGAGTCTGAGAGCCTTGTCCTAAGGAACATGTCTGTTTACATGTATGCTTTGTCTCCTCCTGGGGTTTTATTTATGTTTCAGGATTCATACAACATTCTGCATGGAGTTCAGCCTTTCCCCTGGGCCCTGAGACTGTGCACTCTTGAGTCTTCCTTTAAGAAGTGTTCCTCAGAATGCCAACCCCCCCCCCCACCTCCGACGCTGTAACTGTGCCAAGGTGGGGGATTTTATTCCCTTCCTCTGCCCAGGAAAAGGAATTAAAAAGTCTGAAAGAGGCCCCCAGCAGGCACAGCCACCAGTGTGAGGGGCTCCTGACCTTTTACTGAGGAGCCCTGGCTGGCACATGACCTCCTCCAGCGCTGAAGCCCCAGGGTAGGGAGGAGTGCCCGCGCGCCCTCTCTTAGGTAAAGCACTCAGATATCCCTTAGAACTGGCAGAAAAGTTAGCATATTGCAAATGTCACCAAGAGAGCCAAGACACGAATTCCTGCCAAGATCTGGCTCCTGGGAAAGGCTTGGCTGTTTCTGGTAAGGCATGGAGAGTCCCCAAGACATGGTTGTGTTTATTGCACATCTATTAAAAAAAAAAAAAAAAAAGAAAGAAAGAAAGAAAGAAAAAGAAAAAAAAAAAGCAAATACCAAAACAAAACCCACATTTCCCTGTGTGTACAGAGTCATGCTCTAGGATTTGGGAATGTGTTCGCTCTCCTGTTGAGCCATCTGCTTGAGATATCGAGAGGGAAAATTCATTAGGGAGAGATTATGCGGGGGTCAGGAGAGGACAGCTGGACAGCCAAGGCGCCGGAGCCAGCTCATGTGTGAGGGAGCTCGTAACTCTAGCTGTCCTGCATTTCACTGCTTCTTAGATATGCAGGGATGACACCAGGCAGCAGGACCCATGCTGTTTGCTGGGTTTTGCAAAACAATTTAGAAATGGGCAGAAGTTTCTTGCAGAGCCCTGCCCTGTTGCTACCCATCTTTCAGGCTGACATCAGTGCTGCCCAGGTCTCGCACTGGACATGTGGGGACACGCACTTCCTCTGGGTGCCACACACAGTCGGCGGGCAGCTGTGGCCATTCCTGGCTTCGGGCTTGTGCCGGTCCGGTCCCTCTTTGCTAACTGGCTTTCTTTGTCCCTCCTTGTGTCTATGTTTAGCAGCTGCATGGCTAATTCTTCTGATTTCCTCTCCCCAGACTTCTTTCCTCTCATCACCTCTTTCCTGTCTCTTTCTGGCCCAGATACTCAGGGCACAACCCGATTTCCAGAGCTAGACTTCCCACTTTCCCTCCTAAGCTCCGGATCCCAGAGAATGCGGAAATACTGGAGGAGAACCTCTCTTGGATCCTGGGGCTAGAGACAGGAAAGCTTCTGGACCCTTGGTGCCCAGCATCTTTGCTATTTAGCGTCTCCACAAGAATTGACTGTCCTCTTGGCACTCCACTGTAAGTCAGCGTTGTCACCATCCATCTGTGAATGGAGAGGCCAAGGCAGGGAACAATCCTGTTCGCCCGAAAGGTCTAACAGCAGGATGTGGGCAGTGTGGTTGAGTGGGCCCTCAGATTACAAAAGCCCGTGGTTCTCAATCCTGCTATCGCTTGGAATCCTCTTGGATAGTTACAAAATATACCAATTCTTGGGCCCTGCTCCCAGAATTCTGACCTAACTGGGCTGGGGTGATGCTTAGGTTAGGTATGTCTTTTTTTGCAAGCTGTTGGCTGGGTGGCCAGCCCTTGCTCTGGCAGGGTCTTCAATCCTATCAAATCCCCACTTTCTAGGTGCTGGCTGGCTGTGGTATTTCTCAATGTCAAATTCTGAACAGGAATACCTCAAGCTTGCTGATCCAGTGGGGGGGGAGGCCAATGCGAATGATAGTGTTCGGAAAAATGCAACTTGGTTGCTGCCTGGCACAGACAGTGGCTTATTAATGGCTAACGAAGTGTGGCCCGATGATGATGCTTCCAGGGGGGCTGGCTGGAATGAGTAACATGGGGGAATCCGGTTCATTCGTAATTACGTGTGAGTATGGTTCATGGGCTGCATACACCTCCTGCTCTCCTTACGACCTCTGTGCCGGGAAGCAGACTTTTCCGCTGCTTATTCCATTACGCTGTGTCTGTAGCCTAATGGCTTCTAGATTTGTCCTAATCTCTTTTGCGAGGGAGCACCTTTGGAATGGGTATCATTTCTGTATCTGTCTTAAGTACCCTTTCTTAGGAAGGTGTGGGAATGGGAAGGGCTGCTTTCGCTTGCATGCAGCTGGGTTCGTCTGGGCTGCTGGGGGAGACGGGGCTGCCTACTTCTAGCTGCCTGCACCGAACTGGCCCCCCGAAGACAGATCAACACACCTCTCCTCTTTGCTCGGTTGTGGCAGCCATGTGTGCTCTTTTTTTTTTTTTTTTTGTAAGATTTTATTTATTTGTCAGAGAGAGACAGGGAGAGAGAGTGAGCACAGGCAGACAGAATGGCAGGCAGAGGCAGAGAGAGATGCAGGCTCCCCGCCGAGCAAGGAGCCCGATGTGGGACTCGATCCCAGGACGCTGGGATCATGACCTGAGCCGGAGGCAGCTGCTTAACCAACTGAGCCACCCAGGCGTCCCGCCATGTGTGCTCTTGATTCAGGAGTGTGTCTTTGGGTATCATCTCTGTGGCAACAGGTCTAGGAGGAGAGATTTTTAGAAAGGGACATTTGCACAGTAGCTGCACCCCCTGTTGGTCGGGTTTCCCCACAAAAGAGTTAGAATCAGGGCTATCAGGGATCCCAAATGTCATTTAGCCTTGGGTCACATGCTCAAGTGTTTTTATAGCCCCGTCTAATGGAACTCTCTGTGATGTTGACAATGCCCAGTTCAGCGGCCCCCTAGCCACACAGTGGCTATTGAATCTTGAAATTGACAAGAGTGACTGCGGAACTAAATTTTTAAGATTATTTAATTTTAGTTTCCATTTAAATTGAAGTAGCCCCATGACCTAGGGACCACCGGTTTGGACTCCTTGGATCTATAGTTGGGCAAGATGGGTCAACATGACAGGGGGGAGTGGCCAGGGCCCACATACAACCTGAGGGCACGTGGGAACTCCTGTCCTGTCTAAAGGAGACTCACTTCGCCCCAGCAAATAATTGCCATGTGAGAATATGACAGGCCCTGTGGTAAAATGTTCTCATTTTTTAAGAGAAGACAACAATTCAGGATTTTATTTGAAAGCTCCTATGTTTTAAAGGTTGGAACAGTTCAAATATTTTAAAGAGGCTGTAACTTTTCATCTAGTACAATTTCTTCACTTTACAGTTGAGGAAACTGGGACTCAGGGAGATGGTATATCTTCCCCAAGGCTCCATAGCAAATGGGTGACCCAGGCATCCTTGGTCGGCATTCAGAGTCTATCCACTTGTCTCTTAATTGCTGTCTGTGCTGCTTTACTGTATTCTCATTCTAGATATTGCCTATTTAATCCTCCAGGTTTTTTTCATCTTACCAGACTGACCTATGAGCTTGTTCCCTTTTCTGATTCTTCCAGCCAAGAATCTTCCCCAAGCATATGAAATGCCCCCATGGCAGAGGAGAGGGAATTTTTGCCTCTTGGATTTAGGGGGCTGGAAGCAGTCTGTCTAGAGGTCTGAAATTTCTTTGAAGTTTCCTATTTTATCTTTCAAAAAAGCCTATGCAAACTTGGCAGTCTTCTTCTTAATATAGTTGTGCTTATTTGATATTAAGGCACAATCCTCTTTCCCATCTTGGGAACTTAAGTTCCCAAGAGAACAGATTGGTTTTTCGTGAATTATCTGGCCCACGGCTTATATCACTGGGTACCTCATACCCCTGTTTGAAAAGTGCTAATGCATGACAATGTCATGGTCGATTTAAATTTCTTTTTCATCCCAACTTTTCACCTTGTAATAGGTAGAGAGGAGAGTTCTTGTTTGGGGGAATGCCAGAATTTCCAATCTTTTCTAGGGAGATGTGAGTAGTTTGGGGACATGAACTTGGATCCTGTCTCACTGTCCTGGAATTTCAAATAGTTTAAGGGCATAACTAGAGAAGTAGTGTAAAGTGGGGAACATAACCAGAAGCAAAGAGATCAATGCAAGGTCACTGCTATTTGAACGATGTTTTCTCCCAGACTGCTATTGTCTTCAAAGAGAAAGGCGCAGGAGAAGTAGGTGCGAGTGACCAGGGAGAAAACCCTGTTCTGGAGAGGTAGTGAAAATGGCCTTAATCCAACCACGACAGCATGTGCCTAAGGCAAGCTGAGGCAGAAATCCCAACTCCTGGCTGTATCTCTTGAAGACAGAATGCAGAGGAAAGAAAGGCAGCTCTCATGAAGAGAAGCCACGGGCTTCCAGTCGAGTTCATTTTGTTCCTCTGCACCTGCTCCAGGTTCCAACGTCTTTTCTGTGTTTTTGCATTATCCTCATCTCACCCGAGAGGCTTCCAGGTCAATGAGAGGACCAAAAGGAAAGTTCAAGAATCCTGGCACTGAGTTTGTACCTAGTCCCAGCTTAATCAAGTTAGCAGCAAAAGAGCAGCAGAAATGGCTCATGAGCATTTTTACTTAGATAAGAGACTGGGGAAAGGTGGGACCCTTTGCCTAGTTACTTTCATTCTCCACAGAGACTAGGGTGCAGTGCTGTACATTGTAGGTTCTCATGAATGCGATTGGTCTGACAAGGAGCTTCGGTTATTCTAGCCAAATTCTCAGGCCCCTTTGGTCGCCTTCTGACATATATATTTACATTCTGAATTCACCGGAAGACAGCCACAACTTCAACTATTACTCTTTCAAACTTTTATCTCCCCTGAACATCACCCCATAGTTTGAATTGCCTACTAGATACATCCTTCCTGTTGAGGTATCATAAGTCCTATCAAACTTAAATTTTGCTCAACAGAATTTATCATAGTTTCTCCCAAACCTGCTCTGTATATTATACTTTCTCTCTTGGGTAGTGATAAGTGGCTCACTCAGTTTCTCAGTTAGATACCCCTCCATTTATCTTGGATTTCTCTCCTTCTCCTACCACATTCCATTAGTTGCCTCTCTTGTCAAATTTCTTCTCATGTATTTGGCAGTGTTCGCACTGCCCCACCGCTGTGACTTGGATTCATATTTTCATGTCTTGTCTAGACTATTGCTGTGGCCTCTCCACTATTCTTTTTCCCTGACCTCTCGTCGCTCTGGTATCCAGAGGGACTTTAACACTGACCTCATGAGGGGCACCTGGGTGGCTCAGTGGGTTAAAGCCTCTGCCTTCAGCTGAGGTCATGATCCCAGGGTCCTGGGATCGAGCCCCACATCGGGCGCTCTCCTCGGCAGGGAGCCTGCTTCCCCCTCTCTCTCTACCTGCCTCTCTGCCTACTTGTGACCTCTGTCTGTCAAGTAAATAAATAAAATCTTAAAAAAAAACCAAAAACAAAAAACAAAAAAACCCACTGACCTCATGAAATCATTAGGGAAAAAAAAAAAAAGGATACAACTGAGGTCTCCTGCTTTAGATTCTATGTTGCCCACTGTTGTTCTGGGAAAAGGTTTCAATTCTTCGTAAAATTTGCAAGATTTGTCCCAAACTGACCCCATTTAGTTCTCCAACCTCAGCTTATCCCAGTTTTCACCTACACACTTGACCATCAAGCCAGAGGACCGTTCTTTCCTCGTTCCTCAAATCTGGCACACCCTTTTACGACTTTGCGTGGTTGCCATGCCGTTATCTGTGTCTAGGAGGCTCTGTTTATTTCTTATCCGTCTTTCGAGTCCAATTTCTGGTGCCAATTCCTTTTCAAATTTCCTCCAGCTCTTCCCGTCAGATTAGCTAGTTCACCTCTTACCCTTCCCAACCTGGCTCTTCTATGGCTGTGAAGCTTTGTGATCTCCTGGTTTTATAGCTCATGTGTATTCTCTGCTGGACGATGAGATCCTGAAGACATATACCCTGCCTATCTCTGTGTCCCTAGGGCTAGCACAGTGCCAAGCTCAAGGTAGAGGCCCAGTGAACATTTGTCCTAATGCTCATCTTACTAATCATGTGGCTGACCGTGAGCCCCTTAAGAGAAGGGATCGAACCTTACACACCTTTCCATTGGTGATGCCCATCATATACTTGTGCTTTATAAATGTTTTTGGACTTGATGGATCAGACATTTCCAGAAATACACTTTGCTGATAATGATCTCTTTATTGTCCAGGTTTGTGGCCTTGGAAAGTTATAAATTACGTTCGGGAGGGAATGAAGATTCCTGAAGACCAACAGTCCAGCACGGCAACCGTGCTTTTTGGGTTCTTTTTATTTCCACCCAGAAATTATACCAAGAAGGGCGATAACTACTATTTACTGGGTCTGCAACATGTCAAGTTTTGCATTAGAAATTACCTCATCCAATTAGCATTTCTTTAAAGGCAGTTATGATTGAACTAAGGGCTATCATCAGAAAAACCCTGGAATTTATTTAAAATTACCTTGTGCACATCTGAAAGACTCAAATTATTGTTTAAGCCCCTCAGACATTACACCACTAATCCTTTTCTAATGATCTCATCTTAAGAAATAGCACCGGCAGGAGGACTGCTGAGCCTCCCCCCATAACAACATAATGAGCAGATTTGGGTATTTACATAATAACTCAGAATGATTTCAGGGCATTTTAGACAAAATGTACAGCCACTTAGATGGCTGTCATTGTAGTTATCTCATCGCTTTTAGAAATTAAATGGAAAAAAAAAGGAAAATCTGGGAGTTTTTGCATCTGTTGCACTTGGTTTAGCTACTTAAATGATCTGGGTCGGAAGCAAAGTGCCACCATTAGGAAATCTGGTTCACAGAAAATGCAACCATTAATGCTTTGAGCAAGAGATCAAAAATCGACCTGAATTAGAAGCAAATAGATTCCAGAAATCCTTTTGAAAATGGAATAATACCAAGTTACTTATTCCTGACTCCTATACCATTTTTAGTTAGTATTTTACTTCTATCTCCTTCTCTCTTTTTTAACTTGACAGATTGGACATAATAGTAATTATTTTGTGCTTTAAAATATTATTATTATTATTATTATTAGAGAGAAGGTGTGTGAAAGAGGGGACGGGAGGGACAGAGGGAGAGAGAGAATCTCAAGCAGACTCCCCACCCAGTGTAGAGCCTGACGTGGGGCTCAATCTCATGACCCTGAGATCATGACCTGAGCTGAAATCAAGAGTCTGATGCTTAACCGACTGAGCTACCCAGGCACCCCTGTATTTTAAATTATTTACCCACATGTTTGTTATTTCCTTGCCTCCTCATTTCTTCTTGAGAATCATTTTATTTCCCTCTGTGATCATTTTCTTCTTTCTGAACGTCATCGTTTCCAAGTTTTTTACTGAGTGTTGGTGATGATCTCTCCAGGGTTTTTCTTTCTTGAAATTATGTTAATTTCACTCATATTTGAAAGGTAGTTTTGCCAGATTGTCCATGATTTTCTCTCAGTTGTTTCTGTTTGCAAGCCAACTGCTGGGCTGATATTCTTTGTAGGTTGTCTCCCTTTTTCTCTGGATGCTTCTCTGTCTTGGTGATTCTGCAGTCCCAAGTTGCGCTGTCTGGGTGGGGCTTTCTTTGGAAGCATTGTATTTATCAAACTTCAGGTATCAGAGGATTACTGAGTCAACTCTAGAAAAGACTCCATTATCTCCTTTGGTACTCCCTTCGGATACACGTTAGATCTTTTTCCTTGACCTCCTTGCCTCTTAACCCTCTTTCATATTTTTCATCTCTTTACCATTTTATACTGCATTTTTGGTAATTTTTCTCAGCTTGATCTTTTCATTAAATTTCCCTTCAGTTCTGACTAGTTACTTCAGCTTTTGTTTCTCAAAGTTTTAATTGGCCTTAAAAAATATCTGTCCAATTATATTTGACAGTCTCTTATTTCTCTGCCAACTTTTTGATACTACCTTTCCCCTTCTCTATTGTGCTAAAAAACATGTAACATGAAATCTACCCTCTTAACAGATGTTTATGTGTGCAGTACAGGATTGTTAACTATAAACACCGTATTGTACAGCAGCTCTTTAGAACTTTTTCATCTTCCTGTCTTTCATTTTTTAAACATATCAAATGTATTTTGTATTCTTAGCTGATAATCCTGTTATCTGTGTTCTTACATTGTCTGATCTTGCAAGTTGTTCCTTCTGTTGGCCCTTTATAAGGTGGCTTGTTTTCCTTTGCATTGTGGGATCTCTCCCTTTCTTTCTTTTTTTAAATTAAATTAAATTATTTTTATTTTTTAAAGATTTTATTTACTTATTTGACACAAAGATAGATAGATAGATAGATAGATAGATAGATAAATAGCACAAACAGGGGAAGTGGCAAGCAGAGAAAGAGGGAGAGGCAGACTCCCCACTGAGCAGGAAGCCCAATGTGGGACTAGATCCCAGGACCCTGGGATCATGACCTGAGCGGAAGGCAGATGCTTAACTGAATGAGCCACCCAGGTGCCTCTTTCCCTTACTTTTTGCAAATACCTATTTATTGAACATTATTGTCGGAATTCTTTGAGATGTGTGGTGATGTGTATTCCTCTTTAAATTTTTAGTTGACAGTTTTAGACTGCATTCTAGACTTGAACCATTTTAAGGGTGGGCTTATGGTCAAATATTCTGAGTTCTTCCCCCACTTTCTCCCCACCCATCCGTCAAGAGCAAAGGACAGAACAGACTTATATCCATTTCCCTCTCCAGTAGATTTTCTTATTCTAGAGTCACTCTTTGAGAGTGTTTCCCATCTGAGGTCCTATTTATCGGTTTCTTTCTTTGTTTGTTGCCAGAATTCACTCTGACATCTCATCATACTCTCGCCCAGGATTGCTTCCTATCCTGTGGGCACGGAACCTCTTAAAACCCAGGCACTAGGTCCCTGGTGTTGAGCAGACCACGCAATGCTGGCTCCAGTAGCAGGTGCCCACCTTGGATTCGTGTTTTCTCACTGTTTCTGCCTTTGAGAATTGTGCTTACTTTCTTTCAGCTCTACCATGTTTCAAAACACGTTTTCCAATTTATTCTGTGTTTCCAGTATCTCTAGACCTCTAGTTAGTTGAGCTTCCAGTATACAAGAGTTATCATTCCTGTCTGAGAGTTAAGAAACACATTTCAGGGTGCCTGGGTGGCTCAGTGGGTTAAGCCTCTGCCTTCAGCTCAGGTCATGATCTCAGGGTCCTGGGATCGAGTCCTACATCGGGCTCTCTGCTCAGCGGGAAGCCTGCTTCCCTCTCTTTCTGCCTGCCTCTCTGCCTGCTTGTGATCTCTCTCTCTGTCTCTCTCTCTGTCAAATAAATAAATAAAATTAAAATAAAAAAGAAAGAAAGAAACACATTTCACAGTGGGCTAAGTGACTTGGCAAATAATCTGTGTCTACACTAGATCCCCAGGCCCACATCCCAGCTCTCATCCTTTCAGAGAACGTAGCAGTCATACTACCAGCTCATATTAGAAAGATATTCAAAGGGCAAATGATGACCTTGTTTCATATCTCTTTAAGAACATAGAATTAGAGAGGAAATTCTTCTTGCCCCAATTTCCAAACCTACCATACTTTCATACTCATCCTTACTGTTCTGCCTTGAGTTTCTGTGGGTAAAATTTCTTCTTTTACCTAAGTCTTCCCTTTCTACCTGCAGGTGCTTTGGACCCCTTCCTCTTGGTTTTCCTCTTTGTAATCATCCATGTTTTTGGCCGCCACTCCAATTCCTCTCTCCATTGTACTATTACCACGATTACTGGTGTACCCATGGAAAGACCCATTTTCATTGACCCCATATCTATCTCTAGGCACAACTTCATTTATCTGCTGTTCTTGACAGCAATTGATTCAAAGTATATTCAATGTCATGGTCTCCACTCCTTCTTTTCACATCCTTTCCTGCAACCCATTGTAGCTGGGCTTCTATACTTTCCAGTTGCATGTGTTAAATAAGATCATCTCCATGTTGTCAAGACCAGTGATCACTGATCTGTTCTTATCTTACTTGACCTTTGGGCAGCATTTTGCACCACTTCCTGTTCTCCTTTTTCTTGAAACACTTGTCTTCTTTGGTTGTATGATCACTCTGCTTATTTGTTTCCTACCATAAGAGTTTGCTCCATCTTAAGTCCCTCTCTTCTGCCAGACCTCTAAATTTTGGGGTACTGTGAGGGTCTGAACTGGACCCATCTTCTTTTCTCCATCCACTCTTGTAATTCCAATGGCTTTAAATTTGGAAATGACTCTCAGATTTGCCTCTTTAGACCTCCACTGTGCCTCCAGCACCTGGGATAGTATCTAACATAGTATGTGCAAATGAATCTAGAAAGGGACCCCTGCGTGGCTCAGCCAGTTAAGCAGGCAACTCTTGATTTTGACTCAGGTCATGATCTCAGCATCCTGGGACCAAGCCCCCTGTTGGGATCCATGTTTAGTGGAAAGGCTGCTCCAGGATTCTCTCTCTCTCTGTCTCTCTGCCCCTGCTTGCACTCTGTCTCTTTCAAATAAATAAATCTTTAAAAAAAAATCTAGAAAAATAGACCAAAAGAACATCTTGAAGACTCAAAATCTAAAGTCTGAAGTGCTTTCAATCAGGCGAAATGGATGTGAATAGAATCTTGGAATCACTGCCCTTCACCTGGTTCATGCTGACATCTTCAAAGAATTGTGGCAAAAATCCATGAAATTCTTGGTATTCCTTAGAAGAAAAAAAAAAATCCAATTTAAGACTCCTCTTCATGTAAAGCTTGAAAATGGACTGGTGCAGTCTACTGCTCCTTGATGTATGTTGAGCTTTATAATGAAATATTTAGAATAGGAAAGAAATTCACAAACCCTGGGGCAATAGACATCAGAGCACTAGAGGAACAAATCCTTTTCAAATCTGGGTTGCTTTTTTCAGAGAGGGAGAAGTGTGTGTGTGTGTGTGTGTGTGTGTGTATGTGTGTGCGCACACGTGAGCCAGGGAGAGTTTGGGGTGGAAGGGCATTGACTATAACATTAGTGAAGGAAGGGAGAGGAAAGGTAATGTTCCTTAAAAGATAAAACCCATGTGGTGTCATGTCTGGCAAGAAAGGTACAGATTGGCTCAGATAGACAAGCAGATCCAGGAAAGGCAAGATGATAATTAATTGCACAGCTCCTTCAACCCAAGGCGTTCTCAGATGGACTCCTCCAGGGGTCCCCATTAGTCCTGGGCTTATTTGAATTCTGGCTAATGATCTGGAGGAGGGTGTTGCCAGTCTACTAATGACTCTGAATCACATTCATTTTGAGGGCTTAAATCATCAGCATGGACTGAAAAGAATGCTCATTGTATAAACTTTCTATTGCCGTTGTAACAAATTAACACAATCTAGTGGTTTGAAACAATATGAATTCATTACCTTATAGTTCCGTAGGCCAGAAGTCTAAATGGTCTCAGCAGGCTCAAGTCAAGGTGTTGGTCAAGCTGCATTCCTTCTAGAGACTTTGCGGGGAGGAACTATTTCCTTGCCCTTCTAGAGACCTCTCTTGGTCCGTACTCAGACTTCTCCATTTCAGAACCAGCAATGGGGCATCTAATCCTTCTTCTGCCATCTCTCCCTGGTTCTCTGCAGCCAGGAAAGAATCTCCCCTCTGAAGGACTGTGTCATCATCCTGGGCTACCCGGATAAGCCAGAAGAGTCTTCCCAACTTAAGGTCCTTGACCTCAGTCATATCTAACACTCAGGCTAACAATTAAGTGAAAGCTAGGGGAGGCTTAAGAACAATTCTAAAAAAGTTATGCCTGTGCAAACATCTCAAAGTATAGACAAGGATCCCTAATGAGAAATGACAGGCTAGGATAAAGTTTGATCAGTTTTAATCAGATATAAGAAATTAACATTAGGAGTGGGGGTGTGGTAGACAAGATAGTGACCTCCGGAAGACATCTACATCCTAGCCCCTGTGACTATATGCCCATATAATTTGGCAGTCGATAGTATAGTTTATTATGCCGTATGTGCAGTCAGAGGTACTTTGCAGAAGTGATTGAGTTGAGGCTCTCGAGATGGAGGGATTGTCCTAAATGATCAGACTGGGTCCGGTGTGATCACAGGTGTCTTTAAAAAGTGGAAGAGGGATGTAAAGGGGCAGAGAATCAGAGGATGGCAGCTCGAGGAAGATTCAGCCTGGTGTTGGTGACCCTGAACACAGAGGGGTTGGGGGCCAGAGAATGCCCGCTCTGGGAAGGGGAAAAGATAAGGAAATGGATTCTTACCTGGTGCATATGGAAGAAACACAACTCTCCCTACCCGCCCAGGCCTTGATTTCAGCCTAGTGACACCCATCTTGCTCCTCTGACCTTTGGAGCTATGAGATAATACATTTGTGTTGCTTTAAGCCACTAGATTTGTAACAATTTGTAGCAGAAGTCATTGGAAACTGATAGAGGGGAGGTGGGTCTGCTTCCTGCAAAGAGGTTTAATGCTAAATCCACTTTCCCTCAAAGTTTGACTGAAAGGCTGTATATATACATAAACACAAAAACTATAGTACAGTCTTTGCGATCTAAGTGTACTTTCCTCTTTCATAAGCTTCCTTTGATCAGGAGCACAGAACCCATAGACACACACTTACAAATAAACAGCCTTGAGCTTCTAAAGAACAGGAGGAGTTGTGAAGCCTGGGCTGGAGAAAACAAAATACTCTCCAGTTTGGGGCCTACCAGCGGTGTGGCAGGGTGACCCGCAGCATCTCTCATGTTCAAACCAGGGTGTGAAGTGTTCTTAACTGTCTGACCTCGGACTCTTAGTTCAGGCTAATTAAGCCTCTCCCCAGTGCACGGAGTGTCCTGGCTTGCAGTGGTGCTGGGTAACGGTTTAGGCTGTACACCTTTGCTCCATGGGCTTACTTGATTTTCTGTCTCTCTTCTGTTTCTCTCTGCAGGATTCAGGCCCGGATTTCCTTTCAGTTTTCTTTCAGGTTCCCTTTCAATAAGAATGCACTCCACATGGGGCGCCTGGGTGGCTCAGTGTGTTAAGCCTCTGCCCTGGGCTCAGGTCATGCTCCCAGGGTCCTGGGATGGAGTCCCTGCATCGGGCTTTCTGCTCAGCAGGGAGCCTGCTTCCCCCTCTCTCTGTCTGCTGCTCTGCCTGCTTGTGATCTCTCTCTCTCTGTGTGTGTGTGTCAAGTAAATAAATAAAATCTTAAAAAAAAAAATGCAGTCTACTGGGTGCTCTCCTGGGTTCTCTAGGGTTGTGGCCATGGAAGGGACTATTTCTGAAGGCAGGCAGCAGGCTAGAACCAACCACGTTACCATCTGGCAAATCTTCTCAGTGCCTAACAGGCTCTTTCCTCTCCTCCTGGAGTACAATTACCTACAAAAATTCTCTGATGGGTTTGGAAGAAGAGTCTGCTGCCGACTGTGTCTGGAAAGGGACAGTGGAGGGAACGGTCACGGGGAATTAGTGAGAGTGTGGGAGGGAGAGGAGCTGGTTAGACTTTACAAGCTATTTTATGCAATGTTTCTTAACCATGAACTAGAATTAATAAAGAGCCTACGTGGCTTGTGTGTTACGGTGTTATTTTCGTATTATTGGTAAGCCCTCGCCAGGGTCCAATAAGCAAGAACTTGCATGCTCTGAGAGTGTGTATCCACACGTATCTCACTGGTTCAGCAGTCAGCTTGGACTAATGTTCTTCCAGCCCCCTGTTTTGCAACAAAATCTGCTGTCTCTCTAACTTCAGACCGTCTTATCTACCATCTATCTAAGGTGATGGAGATCTTAGGAAGGAAAGTAACACTTTCCTCTTGGGCAAGTTACTTCGCTCATTTAAGCCTTAATTTCTCCATCTGTGAAGTGGGGGGTGGTAACACCAACCTCAGGGGATTGTTGTGTAATGAAACAGTGCCTGTAAAGCCCTTGGTAGAACACCTGCCACAGGGTGGGCTGTCCGTAAAAGTTAGCTCCTTTTCTCAGTGACGCATGCTCGAGGGTGACCAGATGTCCGGTACCAGGCCAGGCGCTAGAGCGCACGGACGGACGGAATGCAGTTGTGACTGAGAGATTGTTTGGAGTTGGCCGGGGGTGGGGAAATGGAGAATATGTGGATAAGTAAGATTAAACTGAAGAATCATGGGTCCTGTTAAAACTGTGAATAGGGGAGAGAGAGTGGCCCACTGTACTTAGGAGAGGGGTGAGGATAATGAGGAAGGGCTTCTAGATGAGACGCGCGGGACCTGAGCCTTGAAGTACGAGGACGTGTTCATGAGGCAGATGGATGAGAAAGACAGGAAGGCGCCCCCGTGCCTCCTGCTTGATCAGGCACCTATCGCAGAGGGGCCTGGTGGTGCAGACCAGGAACCAGGAATGCCACCCAGGTGTCCCTCCTCAGACACTGTCTGACATGCCCCCACTGCGGCCTCACCTCGGCCTCTTGAGGGCAGGGGAAAATGACCCTGCACAGTTGTGACAGGGAGGAGGGCAGTCATCCAAGCCTCCAGCTCCTGAAGTTAGAGGGCCTCCTGGGCCTGCAGAGCGCAGCTTCCTCCAGGATCCCTTAAAACAGAAACGAACTCTGGGAGGTAGGCAGACTCCTGCCGCTTCCTGCCCTTGCTGGTGGCCACATGGGGAGGTGCACTGGGAGAGGGGGCTCTTGGTGCACAAGAAGTGTGGTAAGAAGGATCCTTAGCACTTGCTAAGTTGTAATTAATTGTCTCCATTTCTTCCAGCTGCCCTTTCTTCGCCCCCGCAGAGAGTCCTACGCCTGCCGCGGCGTGCCTACTCTAGATAGCACATGGGTCACCGGTCATGGTGAGGGCATTTTCTTTATTTTCCCCTTCCAGGGCAAGAAGGTCCTCACTCAGTTTTTGCACACAGTATGTACTCAGTAAACGTTGGTTGAGAGAAACTTGATTTCTTATATGAATGGATGCACTTCTCAGAATGTATTCGGACAGCAAGCAAGCCCCACGGAGGCGAAGCCCACATCTGACCCACTCACGGGAATATGCCTGGGCCGGCATGAGGCACCGTGCCACCTTGGTGCGCAGTGGAGGTCAACACCGAGCTCCAGAGTCATCTCTAAATACTTCTGCCCACTTTGAGTGAGTTACTAGGTCCTGTAGTTGTGCCTATGTTCTCCCACTTGTCTCTTAACTTCCTACTGCTACTTTAATGCAAACCCTGGTTGTTATTTGTCTTAAGTGTTACCAAAATCTTTTATCCCATCTCCTGGTCTCCCTGTTTCCGGTGCTACCTCACTCTTTCTACTCCGTAGCCTACTGTTTAAAAAGTATGGCCCAATCGCATATAACCTCATCATCCATGTGTGTATAAATACATACACGTATGTGCACCTGTGTGTGTGTGTGTGTGTGTGTGTTCCTCAGTCTGGAAATAAGACCCTTCACAATATAGTCCACACCTAACTCTCAGGACGTTCTTCTTCTGCCGTTTGCTGTACTCGGAAGTACCACACGCTGTTCCATGAATATTCCATGATTCTTTCTCTTCATGGACTTGCTTGTGTCCTTCTCTGCTTCTGGAATGCCCTATTACTCAGTTCCAAGTTTGATTGCTACTTTGCCTTATCCAGAGGCAGAGGGATTGAGAGAGAGCGCCGAATCCTAACCACTAGACCACCAGGGAGGCTGAGGCAGAGGGATTGAAATGTTTGAGCTGAAAGGGCCCGTGGAATGTTCCACAGCTGCCTCCTTAACTCTATACATGGGGAAACTGAACCCTAGGAAGGGAGACTAGGCCGATGGGAGCCCAACATTCAAGTCAGGACTGAGAAAGATCTGCTGACTCTTAATTCATTGCTTTTTCTAGGTGGTCAGGGTCCTTGATAAACCTTCAGTAACTTCTCTTATGACACCATTTATATCCCATTTTGTTTTACAATGTCTTGTGATTGTCTGGATTTGTAGGTCTGAGGGCAGAGACCACGTCTTAATCATCTCCGTATCTTCCACAGTACCTAGCACAGGGCTTGCCCATGGTAGATGCGGTCCATGTGTACTGAACATGACTAAATGGATAGCCGGGTGGGTAGATGGATGAGTGGACAAAAGGATGGATGGGTAGATGGATGAGTGGAGGGAAGGATGGATGGATGTATGCATGGATGGATGGGAAGGTGGATAGAAAGATAGATGCATGCATGAACAAATAATCAGATAATTGTTGATATGGTAATTCTCCAGGAATGTGCTCTGATATCCTCGTGGCCACAGAGCAGACTCGGTCTGCAAACACGTGCATTATACAGCACAGCGGCAGGTGGGGTTTATCCATTTTCTGATGTGATGAGGAAGAGATTGGGAGTGGGGGCTGGGTGAGGGACATAACCTTCCAGGTGTGCATCATCATAATAACAAGAGTCTTCATCTGCACCAGATCCTGTGTTAAGTACTCAGTGTACATTATCATATTTAATCCTCATAGCAACTTTATGAAACAAGTGTTCTTATTATCCCCAATTTACAGGCACTGAATGAGGTTAAATAACTTGTCAAGGAAATTGACAAGCAAGGATTTGAGCCCGGTTTTTACTGACTTGGGAGTCCGGGCTCCTACCCACGACCCAGAGCCAGGAAGCAGCGTGGCAGGTGGGTGCGAGTCTTGGGATATCAGAACAGCTATGTTTGAACCAAGTTAGGCCAGTAATTTCCTGAGCAGGCAAATCACTTAATTTGGCTTCTCGGTTTACTCTTTGGTTTAATGGAAGTAATAGAATCTTCTTAGCGGGAGTGCTGTGAAAATTAATGACTGCATAAAAAGTGGTTTAAGATAAAGATTCTCAGATAAAAGGAGCTGGAGGGAGGGCATTTAGAGCGCTCCGAGGAAAAGAGTGAGAAGGTGCAGCTGACTCCATTTCCATGGGCTGATTTGTGAGCGGGTCAGGTATTTGCAAAAATGTCAGCTTCAAATTGATTTGCATGGACGAGGTGGTCTGGGGAAGTAGAACCTAGTGCATACTTTCTAGGTTCCATTTTTACACATTTATGAAACATTGTAGCATTATGGTATTTAAAAGAGAACTACTGTTATGAATTGGATAATAGTGGTAATCACACCCCGTTGGGGACCCAGAGATGACAGGGCACATGGCCTTGGCCTCTGAGCCAGCCTGGTTTCTCCACTGGCAAACTCAGCATGCCACATTCTTTTCCTCGGTTGGCTTGTGCTCAGTCATGGTCATGGGCAGAGGATGGACAAAGAGCAGCGCTTTATGTCACCATGTCCACTTCCCACCCCTCCTCTCCTCTCCAGAGGGGAGTGTCCTGGCATGATTTTCATAGGTCGGATTCCTGCTCCTGGATGTTGTCACCCTCCGTCAGGCTGCCTATGACCACCACCCATGCCCTCTCGGATGAATGAGCAAACGTCCCTCAACCTCTTCTGTCCCAGCCGGGTATCACTGTCTAGTCCCATATCCTTTCTCATCCATCCATCCATCCAATCACCAAATATTTATGGAACATTCACTCTGGGCCAGATGCTATTCTAACACTGGGGACACAACAGATGTGGTCTCTGCCCTGTGGAGAGATTCACCGCCAGACAATCACACAGTGAAATAATTGAACTATGAGAAGAAGAGACAAGTGGGTAAGGAAGAGAAAGGGGAAGTAGAAAATCCTGTGACAAAACAAAACAAAACAAACAAAAAAATGCCTGACCGTATGGAGTGGGATCAGGAAAAACAGAAGGTGATTTTCAGCTGGACCTGAAAGATGCAGAGGAATTAGCAAGGGGGGGAGTGCCCAATTGCTTGGTGTCTGGGTTCCCGAGATAAGTAGGAGCAGGAGGTAAATGGCACAGTCCTGACCTCAGAGTGCTTCCACTCTGTTCTGGGAGATGGCAAACATACCCGCCATGATGCAGAGTGGCAAGTGCTGTTGGCAGAGTGTGTGAGCTGGAGGGCGGGCACAGAGCTTCTACTTGGAACGTCCAGGGGCCGTGGATACCATCTGGGGAGTTGAAGTTGTTCTGGAGCATGAATGGCATTAACAGAGGAATCACGAGGGAGGGAGATGAGGGCATTTTATGAAGATGGAACACCTTCGGTAAAGCTGAGATTGCTGAAGCATCCCTTTGAGAAAGCACAGATAACTTTTCATATCTGGAGAGGAGGGACATGTCGGGGTGATGAGACTGGAGAAAGATGAAGTCCCATAAGGGACATAAGAGTTATGCTAAAGAATTTGAACTCAGTGGAGAAATGTTCATGAGAAATATGGAGGGGTTGTAGTGAAGGGAGCAAAGGGACGAGATCTGCACTAGAAAGTCCTCCCCCAGGCAGGCGTGGGCCAGGCAGGCAGCAGAGGAAGCTGGACAGAGAGCACTAAAAGCCTGGGTAGGATAGGAGGGGCAATGTGGGTGACCTTCTGAGACAGGGTGAATGATCCCATGTGATTGGAAGGGGACAGGAGGACAGTCAAGGAAAGATTCTTTGCCATGTTCTCCAAGGAAGAAACTCCGTAATAACAAGTCCCTAAATCACGAGTTCCTTGGCCCACTGTACTTCTATCCTGCTGCCTCTTAGAGCTCCCCTGTGGGAATCACTGCGGGAACCCAGCAGGACAGATTCCTGATGGATTGGTTTTAGCTTCCCAAACATCTTTGACCACCATGTTGAGAGTGATCTTCCTAAAATTAAAAGCTGAGTGTATCGATTCTTCCTTAAAATCACTCAGTGTTTTGGGGATGAAACTCATGTCCCTGGTTTTACACCTCCAAGGCCTTTCTTGAACAAGTTGTTGGCAGAGCCCACTCTGGTAGAACTTTCTAGATTTTTCTCCTAGAGAAATGTCTTCCCAAGTCCTTTGCCCATTTCATTTGGTTAGTTCTCTTTCCATTATTGAGTTGCAGGAATTCTTTCTATACTTTGAATATGAATCTCTTGTCAATATGAGTTGAAAGTGGTCCGTGTCTTGAGACTGGAGGAGTATGTGAAAAATCAGGGAAGAGATGATGTATGAGTATCAGATGGGTTTGAAATGCGTAAGGCATTTGCAGGAGCAGAACCCACAGAGACGGTCTTGTTACATTTCCAAATTTTCTTAAGAGGACAATATCATGACTGTTGTCAAAACCTTGATGTCTGTGCCATAATTGTCAATACCGCCATCTTCCTTCTGGAGGGTGGCCAGATGCTGAAAGCTGGAAGCCTTTACTATCTATTGCTGTGAAGAACAGGTGGTGAGAAACAATGTATAAGAAGATATTCCTGAGTAACTTATAATGAATCTACTTCCTTAAGATGTCCAATTCTTCACTTACATCAAGCCAGGCCAAGCTAGGGTTGTGATGCTCTGGGTGCTTAGCCACTCCTGTCCCTGAATTACATTTTTGTGTTAGGTCTTGGCCATACAGAACATTGTGGGCCCCACCCAGGTGAAGCCCGTTGCTGGCTCGGAGGTAGGGATGGTGTCAAGGACTTTCTCCGAAGTAGCCAAAATACTGTATAGTCAGGACTCCTTTGAGAAGATCCTTTTAGGATCTAAAAAGAAGAGAGGACGTGTTTCTCTTGGATATGTGGTTTGCTTTTATCTAATGGGTTTGGGGAATCTGATGCCTGTCCTATTGCTTCTTTGGACCCGCCAAAGTGAAGTTTGGAGATAACTCCAACTGGAAAGCAATCCCGATGTGGATTATGTGGGCTATCTCTGACTTCATGATTTTCTTATCTATATTTCCCTTTGATATTTAAATTTTTCAGCAAAATATGTCTTAAGTCCTCCACAGAACACATGAAGGTGCCTGGGTATAATGGCTGGAGTGTAGTAGGGGTTTCTTATTTAGAAATATGGGTTTAGAAGTCATGTGAGTATAAATGAAAGTTGTTACTATGGCCACAGGTGAAGTCAACACGGGATGGCCAAAGAAGTGAAAGGCATAACTTAGGGAGCTTACTTCTTTTAAGAAGTAAAAGAAAGAAGGGGAGACAAACAGTAGACTAGGGAGAAATACCCATGGTGGGGGCAGGAGGAGGGTATCACGCTGGCAGGTGGCCATTATCATTAAAGAAAATAAATTAAAGAGAAATTAAAAGAGAGGGGAGAGGTCCATTGTCAGTTCCCAGGGTGTTCAAGGAAGATAAGGACTTTGCTCCCATAGTGAATGTGAGAATATGGATTTGGTGGCGGCTTTAGAAAGTGAAAAGAGGTAATTTGAGGAAAGAACCCAAGTAGAGAGGAAAAGGTTAAAAATACAGATGTGGAAAGGGAAAATTAGTAAGAAAGAAACAAAAAGAAATGGAAAGATACGAAATTCAAAGCAGAGGTAGAAGGTTTGACCCTAGACAGGAAGAGGGAGACTTTTTCTGTGAAACACGAGGGCTGAAGGGAGGGCAGGTGTGACAGAGGCTGGGCAGTTCTTCCCCCAAACCATTTTCCTCCTTTCTGCATATGCAGCTGGACTGGACTCTCACTCTCTTTTACCAGTAAGTCCAGGCATAGGACTGAGTGCCAAACACTGGACTGGGAGTGGAAAGTGTGTGTGTTACTAAAATTCTCATGTAACCCCCTCCAGACTCTTTCCTCCGGCTGAGGGAGGTGATGACCTGTAGGGAGACTCTGAAAACCACATGGGGAAGACAACAACACCCCCCTGAGCCCCGTGTCTGAAAGACTGTGGCGAGCAGCACGCCCCATGCTCCCTACCCCTTTCTCCATGGAAGCACCAGGGACTACCCCTGCGGTCAGCTAGAAAGTTCTCCTGTGGGAGTCACTACACCACTGCAAGGTGTGGCATGTCACAAAGGTTATATGCCCAAGGTGTCCCAGAATAGGAAAGATTTTTCAAAAGGAGCTAAGGAGGGCCTTTTTGAGGAATGGAAGTAAGTTCCAGGCGGGGTGAAGAGCAAACGCAGAGTCTGTTGGGGGAAGTTGCTCTGCGAGTCCTGGAATTGCCCGAAGTCCAGTGTGACTGGAGCACAGTGTGTGCGTGCAGGGGTGGGGAGCAGAGGGAGTGATGAGGGGAGATCAGGGAGGTTGGTATGGCCTTCCCATCCTTATCTCAAGGGTTCATCTGGATCCTCTGAAATAGCCACTTGTTTCATTTCACCTCCTGCCAGTCTTGCACGGGGAGAAGAGGTAGAACCCAGACCCTCTGGCTGTGATGAGCCCCCTCTGCAGGTGGGCGGTACCTGGGGCCACGAGCACTCTTAGCAAGGCGGCTCTGGGCACTTGTGGCCTCAGCCTCTGGCTTCTGCTCTTGCTCGAGCCATCTGGAATGCAGAGCAACGGGCTGCTGATGCCCTGAGTTAAAGTTCAGGTGGCAGGTTATATGTAGGTGTCTGTCCACGGTCCACGTGGCATCTCCTAGCTCAGAGGCACCTGTCCTCCACAGGCTTTGCTAGACATCTTCCCCAGCTGAGTGGTCACTGCTGTCACCTTTCCCCAGAGGCCCACCCCACACAAAAGCCTGCATTGTCTGTCCCCTGCCCCTCGACCTGCCGAGTCAGTGGCTCTCCCCCATGCAGCTCTGGAAGCCAGGACGTTTTCGATAAAACTCCACTAAGAACTTAATGAATGCCTTGGCAAGTCTCATTGTCCAGCTCCGGGCATATCCGCTCACTGTTGCTGTGGTGATACCTCTAGGGGCAACATGGGGCTTTGTTTTCTTTAATGATGCATCTTACACGAATGCAGCCCTAGCTGACAGCTGTAAACCCCCCCCCCCCATGCTCTCATGGAAATGTAACTAACTGGTAGGTCTTTAGTTTAACCTCCTGTGTTCCTCAGAGAAAAGGAAAATTCTACCCTGCGGGAATATGAAGTTTAAGTCTGACTAAATTCAACTGATGTTAAATCTTCCTTCTTGGGTGTGTTTCCCAGGACAGAGACTGCCACACAGTAGGGGCCCAGAACAGGCCGAGTTCTTCCTTCTCCTTGAATGATTGGAAAGGGGTCTGGGCCCCTGGGCTGGATTCTGGAGGATCATGAGGTTTGGCAGAACCAACAGACTTTGAGAAAAGAAGTGCTACATTCTCTTGTATTGAAAGACATCGCTCGCCACATGATTATCTCTCCATGCAGGTGACAACTCTTGAGATCAGCTGGTGTCACCCTTGGTCTTGCTGGGGTGAGAATCACAGCCTTCTTTCTGTAGAGGTTGGAAAGGAAACTTGGCCTGTTTCCGAGGTTGCCCATTGCAGCTGAAGGTGGCTCTCCGTAGGTTCACGAGCTTGAGACCAAGAGCAAACAGCCTCTGGTTGGAACCCAAAGTGTTGATGACAGACAGCGGTGTGCTGACAGACACTGGCAGTGGGCTCAGGGCTCTGGGTGCTGAAAGTGCTAAGTGATAGTCATTTCTTCACCAGCAGCTAGGTGCCAATCCCCGTGCTCCATGGTGCCAATACAGAAATGAGTAAGAAACAGCTCTTGCCCCATGAAATTCCTGAGCCTGTGTGTATGGGCAAGTAGACAGACACAGACCTGCTGGAAAATATGAAGACTGATGGTGCCCTGATGTAGCAGGAACCCAGCTGGAAGAGTCAGGGAATAAAAATATTCCTTGCATTTACTGAGCACCAACTAGGGGCTGGACTTAATCTTACATAAATTAAGTCAGTTCATCCCAACAACCATACAAGGCAGGTAAGGAAAGAGGTCTAGGCTGTTAAAGTAGTTTGCACAAGGTTACCCAGTTAATAAATAGCAGAGCCAGATGGTAGTGGCCAAAGTCCATGTTCTGAAGAGCTATAGGATCAGGTGTGAAGAGAAGAGGCCTGTTATTTGCCGAGCACCTACTGTTGTGTGGGGCTCAATAAATTGAATATTCATGACATATCTGAGGGCGGCTGGAGCTCCCTGAGGAGGAACACCACAAGCACCCGTAGACAAGGCACGCTGCTCTGGATGCCGCCTCACAGCACGTGGTCAGAGCCCAAATGGACGTGGGTTGCTGGGCTGTTGGTTCCCTTAGCCTTGCGGGTGGCTGGGCGAGGTCTTGCCACCTTCAGCTATGGCCCCCAGTCAGTCCCCACCCCCCACCGTGAACTCACAATAGGGGGTGCGGACTGCCTTGGTCTCTATTTCCTTGCCCTCTAAAGCAATTGATGCTGTGTAGACGGTACTTCTTTCAGCCTGAGGTGATGGGGATTATAGTTCGCAGTTCCATCCTCTGACCACTTTCAATGCAAGCTAGCCTCCTCTCTGCTCCCCAGTCTTTGGACCGACTCAGGCAGGTTGGTAGGCAGGTGTGGGGGGAAAGTGTCCATCTGCTGGAACAGGAATGAGAGCACTGTAGTCCCTCACGGTCCATTTGCCGTCCCACTGACTCACTCTGCACACATTTTATCTGTTGGGGTTTCGGTTGAAGACACCCTTCTTCACTTCCTCTCCTAAAAACGGTCACATCTTTTGTTCCAAGAAGCATGGCTGCTCCAGTGTCAGTCACGTGTCAAGGGTGGTCCGGGGCACCTCGGCTGAAGGTGGACTGTCATCTTTGATGACATCAGTGACTGGTCCTTCATCAATGTGCAATGTCCCTGTGCATCTTTAGAAGTTACTATTTGGGGCCAATTATATCTCAAAACACACACACACACACACACACACACTCACACTTTCTTTTACTTGGTTCATCAAAAACAGGAAGCCAAAGGTATGAATACTCTTCCTGTGAATCAAGAGAGAAACCTTCCTCATCGGTACTCATGAACCCACAGCCTCGGGCTGCCAGATTTGCTCCTGGAAGAATAGAAGGTTGCAAGCAGGATGCTTGGGTCGGAAGCGGGCAGGACTGGGCAGTAGGACCGCTGTGCCCTTTGGCCGGACACGCTGAGCCTGGAAGGCCCTAGAGAGAGAGTCACGCACCGTGAGCAGAGTGGCAGGGGCGGAAGCAGGCCAGGGACAGGCAGCTCCGTTCCAGGCCTGTTATAAATAAGGTGACAGGCGAGTGCTGACTGGCAGCTGACGTACTTTAGTAGCAGTCGAACTGGAATGACAGTCCTGGGCCTTCCGGGAGCGCGTGAGGAGGGGAGTGGAGGTGTGGTGGGTGTTAGAAGACAGGGCTCATGTCAGCACCTTATGCTGGAACACACACACACACACACACACACACACACACACACACACACACTGTTGACGCTCAGACCCCTCCGGCCTCGCTGATTCAGTCCGGCACTGAGTCACGGGTCGCTAATTTGTGATTAGCGATACAGACTTCAGTATTAACCCGTGAGTCACAAGCAGCAAGGACTAGGAACCGATATGGCTTCCAGTCACCCCGTGATGTCACTGGGGTTGAAAGAGTCCTTTCTTTGGCTGCTAAGGTGGCTGCTTGCCACAGAGGAGCCTTCTGGTACCCTCCTGTCCAGACAGGCTGGTTGGGGCGCCTTCGGTCGTGTCCACCTGCCTGCTTCTGAGGGAAGAGGTAGGCTGAGTGAGATCACGCGCAGAGAATGTTTGAAGATCTGGAAACAAAGGGCCCTCTATATGCAGGAGCTCTTTTGCCACTACCCACCCCCCCCACCCCGTCCAAAATAAATAACCTCTTCTCCGACTGTGGATGGGTGCTGAGAAAGCAGCAGGGCATCTGTGCCCAGACTTGTCTAACCGCTGTCCCCTCCACTGGCCTCCACTAGGAACCCGAGCTCAGACTGGGCTCCGAGCTTCACCATGAGCTTCTCTTTTGTCCCTGTTGACCTACCTGCTGGACTTGATTTCTGCAGAATGAGGGCTTAGGTAGGAGTTCCGCTCAGCCTCACCAGCTCCAAGTCCACTCTCTGGGGGATGGGAGCAGGCAGGAGGGCCAGTCCTTCTCTGCTGCTGCCATTTGGATCCATGAGCCCTGTCCATCCCTTCACTCTTCCACCTGAATCGTCTCGAGTGCCTCTTATGTTCCACGCACTGTGGGATGAGCTGAGGAGACAGAGATGGAAGTGTGCGATCTGTGGTCAGGATCTGCTTCAAGGCCAGCTGGGAAAATGACAAAAATCTAATCAGTCTGTGCAACAGAACAGGTGAGCAAATAGTCAGTGTGATTAGAGGTGGGATGTCATCCCCTACCATACCATGTAGGGAGGCAGCTTGGTACCTTTGTCGCTGGATCTCATGATTACACTGACTCTAAATCTCCCCCTCTGTAACCTTGAGCCACTTACCCGGGTTCCTCCCTATGGAGCCACACGGAACAGACTATACTCCTCCTCCATAATGCTGGACCCCTGGATACGGAAGTTTCTCTTCCAAGGCTAATAATGGTTTCGTGCCATTGGGTCTAGACTTGTGCCCTGTTTTAATTTTTAATTGGTCTCTTCTGGATATATTCTAGTTTCTTTCTTCCTTTCTTTCCTTCTTTCTTTCCTTCTTTCTTTCTTAATTTCTTTTTACTTCTTTTTTTTTTTGAAAATTTTTTGTATTTATTTGACAGAGAGAGAGTGAGAGAGCACAAGCAGGGGGAACAGCAGAGGGAGCTCGATGCGGGGCTCCATCCCAGGACCCTGGGATTAAGACCTGAACTGAAGGCAGGCGTTCAATGGACTGAGCCACCCAGGCGCTCCTATATTCTAGTTTCTTAATGTCTTTATTGAAGTCAGAGAGTGAAAACCCAATACAATATACTGGGTTTGGCTGGACAGACAGACAGACAAGTAAAAGAGGAATGATGGATTTAATAAAATGAGAAAGAGCCTGGCAGAGTGTGTGTGTGTGTGTGTGTGTGTGTGTGTGTGTTTAATGCATGGGTAGGGAAAAATAATATATTTTTATTTTTAATTTTACAGAATACAAAATCAGTTCAAAGACTTTTCAGTATACCATAATTGATTTTGACCGTCTTAGGTGATAACCTACAGTTTCATTCTCTGGAATGAGTGTTTATGCTGAAGTCCAATTAAGAGAGTGTGATGAAGATATCCAACCTCCTTCTCCAGGCTGGTCCCATGGCCATCAGCCCTTCAAGGCCATCTTGATCTTTATTTGACCTTCTACCCTTAACTATGGCCTCAGTACCTTGGGTGACCCTCCATTTCTAAGTAACTTTCTAATCTAGTCCTACCGATGGCTTTCCCTCCATGTCAAAGCAAGCCCCAAACAAACTCTGCTGTTACGGGGACAACCCTGGAGAAGGCTGGCACAGACAGCTCCAGGGTGACCATCTGACCCACAGTCTCTCTGAATAAAACAAAACCTGAAGTTGCAAGCCCGTGGGACCCTATGTTGTAACTGCACATCGGCGGCCTGTGGCGTCTGTCCCTGAAGCACAGCCCAAGAATCCTGGTTCTCATCTGTCCTGGGAGAGCCTGTCAGTGTGTCAGAATTGAGGGGTCATGGGTCTAGAGGATGAGTACCTGGCCATCTATTCCAGCTGTGTATCTCCCAGAATCCCTTGAAGTTAGGGTTATGGATGCAAAGCACCTTCCCAATTAGTTGCATCCATGCATGATATGAAAGGGGGAAATTTGACGAAAGGTCTGATTTCTGCAGCTTTGGCTACTGTTTCTGGCCACCAGGATCTTAAAGATGCCATGTTTTTCTGTAGCAAAATTCTATCCCATAGTCACCGGCTGCCTGTAAGTAGAAAGGCAATCATAGCAGCATGCTGATAGTTTCCAGATTCTACAGCTCCACGCGGGAACTCAGCTGTTCCTGTGGCAGCCTGCCAACTCTCCCCCTTCTGTCTGGGGTGGAGAGGGCAGCTCCCCTTAGTGGCCAGGCTGGCTGTGTAGACTGGGGAGTCATTCCCAGAGGTCCACTCTGCAACCTATCCCTGCAGCCCTTTCACTGACGTCGTAAGCACAGAATTCCGTGTATCAAACCCCCTTTCACTTTAAAATAGAGTACTTTCTGTTTCCTAAAACCGAACCTTGACGGGTACACTTATCAAAGGCAGTGTCTGAAAGAGAATTTCAACTCTTTTAGCTTAATGAAAAAGTGTCTTGTGAGGTTCCTCTCTTTAGAGCCTTAAACTAGAACTTGAGTTTTCTTCCTGTGTCTGTTGCGCCCGTGACCTTGAACAATCACTCAGCTCTCAAGTCCTTTTCCTTATCTATCAAATTAGGCAAATAATACCTGCTTTGCATGTGGGAGCCTAAGTGGGGAGAATGAATGTGAAAATGGGGTTCCAGCAATAAAGTGACTGCTATCTTTTCTCCTCAGCCATTATAAGATAACCCCTCCCCGAGAAGCCCGATCTTTCCTCTCACAATCGAATTTTCAATTAGAAAATGTCTCTTCATCAGAAAGTGAGAAATAGTATCAAATTTCCTGTCACGTGTTATGTCCAGATTCCCTGTGGCTATTTGCAAACCAGATGCCCTGAGATCCTGGAGAGAGAGTTGATATGTGTGTAATAATTTCTAAATGAATAAGTGGAAAATTGGTGAAATCAGGGACCTCTCAACATCAGACAGCTATCAAGATGGACAACAGTATTATCTAGCACGTGAACTCAGTGGTTTACGAAAAAAAAAAAAAGTCCTATGGGGGGAAAAAAGATGGTTTATAAAGTCAAAGAATACCTTGTGGACAGTTACCATCGGTCCCTTTCTGCTGTCTGTGGAAGATCTGCCGCGTGCGAGGCTTTCTGCTAGGCACTGGGCCTTGTGCTAGATGTTAAAATAGGACATTAAGGAAAATTTTGCTGTATGTAAGTTATGTATCAGTTCAGCCTACCAAATATAAAGAGAGAAGCAGAAATAAAGAGCAGTTACTTACTTTCTCCATGCCTAGCAAAGCCTGTTTGTGGAGCATAAGGGAGCCCTGCAGAGCACGCTGTCATTCAGTCCCCTGCAGATGATTGCTCCTTGCCACACCTGTACCTGCCCTCTTCTCCTGTTTCTCCTCCTGGGCATCCCTGCCCCTCTTGGCCTACTTGAGCCCCAACATCTTCAGGAACCTGCTCAGAGGCCACCTGCTCTGAGAAGGCATTTTTGATTTTCAAAGTCTAAATGAATCCCTCTCTACTGTCCTCTTCATTCACCTATGTTACCTCTAATATGCATCATTTTTCTGTCCCTTATGAGTTTTTGTGTCATTTTGTGATTTTTAAAGTTATCTCAATAGACAAGCATAAAATATTTATTCATTTTAGTTAACTATTTTTGTTCATGGGAGCTGGTGCAGCATGGCGTTGGTAGGGAATAGAGTTGGCCAGATTCAATCCTGAATGGATCCGACACACATTTCTCTGTATTGAGTAGTTGAAAGAAGATAACCATGGAGTGGATACTGGTAGGGCCTGCAATGAGAAGCAATACTCCCTGTCTCCAACTTTCCGATTATTTCCTGCCCTTTTCCTAGCTTCTACCTACCACCCTTTGCCACATGAACAAGTGTACACCCATATTATCTGAAGCAGATCATATGCTACAGTAGGCAAAGGATATTAGGACCACAGGGAATCATATCACATTTGGCTTTAAGTTTAATTTCTTACAGTACCAGGTACATGAAATGTCAGAGAGGAAAAAGTATAAAATTTATTTAAAACCCTATTAGATGGAATAAGTGATGTCCCTAGGTGCATTCTGTAAGAAGTTGCCCTGCCTTACTATCGAATTACTATTTTAGGGGATGTATGTACCCCCTCAAATTCAAGAAGAGGGTGAGAAGAACAACAAAAAGACAAGAAAAAGAGATACTTAAGAAAGTGTAGAAAGGGGATGCCTGGGTGGCTCAGTCGGTTGAGCATCTGCCTTCGGCTCAGGTCATGACCTCAAGGTCCTTGGAGCATCAGGCTCTCTGCTCAGCGGGGAGTCTGCTTCTCCCTCTCACCCTCCCTCTGCTCATGCTTGAGCTCTCTCTCTCTCACTCTGGAATAAATAGATAAACTATTTTTTTAAAAAGTGTAGAAGGTTTGCAAACACTTACCTGAAGAAGTGAAATCTGAAAGTCATTTGAAAAAAATTAGTGCTGTTAGTGACAATGCCAAACATATGTTTATAGAGAGTTGCAAAGCATCTATTTTTTTGCATTTTGTATCTCACTAGACCTTCACAGTAACTCCGTGTGGCAGATAGGCCCATGTTTGCACGTGAAGAAGTGGATTTAGTCCAACGGTGTCCCTCTTTGACCTTTTTGTACATACCAAATTTCGTTGTGAGTTAGAGAAATACTCGTTTCTGAAAATTTTTAGCTGCCATTTTGTTTTAAGATATCAGACTACACTGCTAATGAGCTTAATTCCCTTTAGTAACTTACTAGTTAGGGTCAGAGTCCGCTAATGCTATCCTGGAGCAGACAGAAAAACAAGATGTTTTTCTTTGAAATGAGGGCTTTGCTCATATGGGTTACGATGTTGTCATGGTCTTGTTTATGAGGATCAAAGTCTGTACAAAGTGAAAGATGCTAAACATTTGATTCCAGGCATCTGTCTTTGTCTCTTTCTTGTAGTGTAAATCCACATGAAATAAACACAGAGCTGAGAGAACATGGGGTGCCGATCTGACATCCTCTGGGCTGGTCATTGGTGTGTGAGGATGAAGCCCTGTCTACTTTCAGCTCTCTGTCTAGTTGACTTGATGCCAATAAGAAATCAGCCAGAACATGCGATCCGAGGAAAGAAATGAGAAGCCGAGTCTCTTGTTTTAAACAGAGATATGAAAAATAGTAAAATATTTAACGTGTAGCAGTTTTTCAAGTTAGATATTCATTTACTTAGCTAAGATGTATGACTGCTGTACACTGGGGACACAGAGATAGAGATGGCATGGTTTTTATCCTCGTGCAGTCCACAAGCCAATGGGGAAGATGAACATGCCAGCAAAAATAATTCAATAAGAACGTCTACGAGAGTGTGGTGTGGGAGCAATAACATATTTTGAGGAGATGGGGAAGGTTTCCTGGAGGAGGTGATACTGGAGAGTGAAGAAGCTAGTTTCAGTCAGTGGAGAGAGGGAAAACTATTCCAGGCAGAGGAAACCAAGAGCACAGAGATGTGACAGGTAAGGATGATTTGCTGAAATGGCCAGTGATTCATAAAACGTGCAAAGATCCAAATTAAGATGGAGGAGATTACTCATGAAAATAAAGAAAATTTCTAAAAGATATTTTCATACTCAAAAGGTTACCACTCTGGAGAGCACAGTCTAGAGTGATGTCTCTCCAACGTTACTGTGCCTAGAATTTGAATAGGGATCTCACTAAAATATGGATTCTGGGTGGCTCAGTGGGTTAAATCCTCTGCCTTCGGCTCAGGTCATGATCCCAGGGTCCTGGGATCGAGCCCCGCATCGGGCTTTCTGCTCAGCAGGGAGCCTGCTTCCTCCTCTCTCTCTGCCTGCCTCTCTGCCTACCTGTGATCTCTGTCAAATAAATAAATAAATAAAAATACGGATTCTAATTAAGTAGATTTGAAGTGGGGCCGGAGGTTCTATGTTTTTCTTTTCTTTTCTTTTCTTTTTTTTTTTTAATTTTTAAATTTAGTTTTCAGAGAGAGAGAGAGAGAGAGAGAGAGAAAGAGCAAGCACATGCAGGGGGCAGAGGGAGAAGCAGGCTCCCTACCAAGCAGGGAGCCTGATACAGGACTCAGTCCCAGGACCCTGGGATCATGACCTGAGCCCAAGGCAGGTGCTTAACCCACTGAGCCAGTCAAGCATCCCAAGATTCTGTTTCTAACCTGCTTCTAACTGAATGCTTTTCTGGCTTGTAGACCACTCTGGGGATAGGAACAAGTGGGCAAAGGGCAATTAGGGTGATAAAGCCTAGCGCTCAGTTTGAGGCTTTGGTGGGGGGTGTTGGTATGTGCCTGCGTGCCCATGTCTATTGTGGGCTAGATTTGATGCTGTTCATCAATGAGCAGCAGTCAATGCTTTTAAAGAGAGAGATGACAAGATCTGGTCTGTGTCTAGTGACAAAATGAAGAATGGCTGGGAGTGGGTAGGGCAGGGCGCAAAGATAGGAGGCCAGGCAATAAACTAGGGACTGTTTCGGGGAGTCTGAACATTCTCAGTAGCAGCTGCAACAGAGTGGTTGGGGTGGGTTCAAGAGCTACTCGGGATTCAGGACAGACAGGGCCTGATGATGGACTGGGTTGAGGGTGTGAGGCAAGGCAGAAGGAGGAAAGAATGACTCTTAAGAATCGCTTATGGGGGGCGCCTGGGTGGCTCAGTGGGTTAAAGCCTCTGCCTTCGGCTCAGGTCATGATCTCAGGGTCCTGGGATCGAGCCCCACATCGGGCTATCTGCTCAGCAGGGAGCCTGCTCTCCTCTCTCTGTCTGCTTCTCTGCCTACTTGTGATCTCTGTCTGTCAAATAAATAAATAAAAATCTTAAAAAAAAAAAAAAGAATCGCTTGTGGAAGAATGGGGTTTGGTGTTGTCTTGAGGGGGTATATAATGCAGAAAGAGGAAGTGGTCAGGTTTGGGACAAAAAGGATTGCACGGACCATCCAAGCAAAGCTGCTCAGAAGGCAGTTATGATTCAGAACCAAGGCTGAGGAGAGCAGGATACCATCCTGAGATGTACAGGTGAAGTAGAGAAGTGAATGGGGGTTCAGTAAGGGATGGCCCAAGGGGGAGGAGGAGAACATCAGGTAGTATTGCAGCAAGTAGAAGCCAGGTGCTTTCAGAAATAGGTTACATCAAGGTCAAACCCTGCCGAATGCTCACAGAAGGGCAATGTCCATTGAGCTTGGAAGTGTTCAAGAGAATTTAGTGAAGGGAGTTCCCAAAGCATTATGGATGTAGGGCTATATATCAGGAAGGTAAGGAGAGTGTGGTAGGCAGGATGATGGCCTCCCAAAGATGCCCTTGCTGAATCCTTGGCACCTGGGAATGTGCTATCTGACATGGTGAAGAGATGTCACCATTGTGACTAAAGTATGTACTTTGAGTTGGGGAGATAATCCAGATGGGCCCAATCTGATCACACGAGTTCTTATAAGTAAAAGAGGAGGCCAGTTTGTGGCTCCGAAAGATACCGTGTGACCACTCGATTCACTATTGCTGGCTTCGAAGGTGGAAGAAGGGCCTCTGAGTCAAGGAATCAGGTGACCTCTAGAAGCTGGACACTTCTCAGTTTACATGCATGAAGAAAATGGGGACCTTGGTCCTATAGCTGACCTGAATGAGTAAGAAATGAATTCTCTTCTAGAGCCCCCAGAAAGGAATGAAGCCCACCAATACCTTGACTTCTGTCTGCTGAGACCTATACCCGATTTCTGACTTAGGAAACTGCCTTTTGACACTACGTGATTTTCACCCTTCACGGGATGAGGCTGATTGATAGGTAAGATCATTGTATTTACTGCAGGGATTATAATCCATCTTTCCTTCCTTTGGAACTTTCTTAATTTATAAATAGACTTTGTATTTCAGAGTAGTTTTAGGTCCTGCAGCCAAATTGTGTAGAAGGTACAGAGATTTCCCCTAAGTCTCCTCCCCCACTATCAACAACCCACACTTCAGTTACTGACCCTATCTTGGTATCTCATTATTGCCCAAAGTCTATTGTTTACTTTGGTCTAATATGTTACTCTTGGTCTAATGTATTTTTAACCTCAAAATAGAGAGATCCCCTCAGCAGCCTTTTGGTATGTTTCCCTGCTGTGGTCACTCTGTAGCCCAGTGCAGCCCACACCGTGACTTGCTAGAAATGAGCCTGTGCCGTCGAAGACACCTTTCGTCTTTCCTGCTCTGTCTCCTTCCATGGCTCCCGCTCAGCAGTCCAGCTATTACAATAAGTGCTTAATGTGTGCTCTAGCATTGTTGTGGTATCATTTAGATGACTGCATGCTGGGCCGGCACAAGTCAGAGGCGGTGAAGGCATTAGGGGCTCATCGTTATCAGCTTGCTGGGGATTCGGGCGGTGTGAGGGTGGGAAGCTTCAGATGCTGCACTGAGACACAATCCCATTTGTACACTTTTCCTCATCCTGTCTCTTTCCCTCATGTTCTGTCCCTTACAAATGTGGTCTCACTATGTCTTTTGAAGCTACTGTGTAGCCTGGCTGCTTTTCCAGACTTGCCCACACCCCCCTGGGAGCACAGAAGTATCAACTGGCCAAGATGTGGTTATGGAGGAAGGGTTTGGGGTGCTGTCGTTCTGGCCATAGGCATTTTTAGCCATCTTTTTAAAAATATATATATATAATTTATACATTTCAATATGATTTTAAATTTCTGGTTCCAATTATATGCCTTTAGTTTTGGAACAAAGTTGCTCGAAGCAAGGTCTATGTGTATTTGATATAGATTAAGTGTGCCTCCAATGGAGCATCTAACACCATACCATCAATTTCTTGTTAACACTGGTAAAGGCCTGTCAATCCAAGGCAGCTGTTCGTTTATTTTTTTCTGTATCCATCCATATTGTTCTTTTCTGTCTGTCTTATGGGACTGTGACTACTGAACATTTCTCGATGGTTATCATTCAGTTCAATTACTAGGTACACCACGGAGTGCCGGGCACAGGGATGGCACTCAGTATAGCAGTGATACCCACTGGGCCAGTTCTCCTAATAGGTGCTGTGTCGACAGGCGTGGAGCAGGAAGGTACCCGGAGACACTGGTATGGTTGCCTGGGGCACACATGTGCGTGCCTCACCCCCAGAATGGTATGGGAGCTCAGCCTATAGCTTTAGCCTCAGCACAATTCCCTTGATCCAAAAGGGCTACAATTCCGAGATAAAAGGTGGAGGAGAAAGTCACATTCTGTGAGCTGCTTACCCATCCAGTTACTCTGTGTTAGTGTGTATCCTTCTTATTTTAGCTGGGTCTCCTGGGTCTCCTTATCCTAGGCAGTGGCTGGGAGAGTCTTTCTGATCATACACAATGGGCAGTACAGGTACTGAACAATAAAGGTACATTCACAATGAATTTTTTTTCACCTGGGTTTGCCCCAGATCTTTGGGACCCAATCCTATCCATTCATCCACCGGCAAAGCAGGCTTCTTACCAGAGACACCAACACACCTCCCCTTATTTCTATTCACCTTCTTGGAATTCTCTGATGGATTTCTGATGTTGGAGGCCTGGAAGAAATGATCTGTGTGTAGATTCAGCATCTAGCATTTATCAAGGAAACAATGAATTTTGTTATCAATGAAACAAGAATTTTACCAGGCAATAAAAGACTTCTTGGAGTAAGAAACTGTTTCTACGTTCCACTATTCCATTTGTACAGTACCTAATTCAACACTACCCATTACTGATTTGGATATACTAATGTAAGTCATTCCCTCCTTTATTACCTATAATGCTGTGTCAATAATGCAAAAGCTATGCAGATACATATGAAAACAAATATTTACACTCATCAGAATAACTTTTCTATTTGTAAATGTAATGGAATTATTGTAGAACGTCACCCATAAGGGAAGGGGTACGTGGAAGCGCGCTCAGGCTGGCCTGAGTCTGAGCAGCGGAAGATACTTTGGAAGAGATAATTGACGATGGAGAAGAAAGGAGGCACGTTGCAGACAGAGGGCGTCGGGAGACATCTAGGATTGTTTCGAGGTTCAAGTTCGGTGGAGTATATTGTTCCAGGGCAGGGTTTGGGAGTCTGTGGGTGAGTACTGAGAAAGGTACGGGAACTTGTTCACAAATAGGGGTTCAGGCCAGGGGTACGATCCAAGGAAAGGTGGCTTGCCTCCCTCAGATTTGGCTTCACTCTAGGCAGGGCAGGGATGACTGGCTTCGTTTAGCCTGTGCCCCCAAAGTGCCTCTAAAAACGGGTAGCCATTTTTTGGTAACCAATGTGGCTTTCAAGAGGCTGACATCTGGGAGAGCTGTGGCTGGCTGTGGTGACCTTTTGCCTCGGGCCAGCCCCTCCTGTTCCCGCCCCCTCTCGGCATTCTTCATTCTCTGGCAGGAACCCTTCCCTTGCTCCCATCCTGTGCACACAAACCCTGTGGCCACAGAGATCCCAACCTGCGTCCTGCTGGGGCCGAGGCTTCCTTGGCTCTGAAAACTTCCTGGGTTTGCTGACATCACCCTCATTTGGAGGAGGACTTACTTGGAACTAAATGAATTCTATTAAGAAAAAGGAAAAGAACAACACCACGAGCTCCACCAGACACACCTTCAATGACCATTGTTCCCGCCTCAGAATTCATGGTTCTGTGCCATGGGCAGGAAGGGAAGAGGCGACCCTGGGAGGCATTTCCTAAGTGCAGATTAGAAAGAGCCCGGCGAGACTGGAATTGGTCAAAAGGAAATGAAAACACAGCCATCTCCCTCCACAGGGTGACGCCGAGGGAGTTGAGCTGAGGAAAAGATGTCAAGCCAGGAGACTCATGACGAGGAGTTTCCCAACAATACAAAACACTGTTATCACCAGGAAAGCAGCCAAGGGCTCCCTCAAATTTCAGGCTTCTCCTCCTCCCCACACGTAGGAAGCAGATGCATTCACTCTTCAGCAATGTTTCCCCCTCCTCTTTCGGTGATCTCTTCCAGGGTCGAACACTCAGTCTGGAAAACTCTCTCAGGTCTAAGCTGAATCCTTCATGCTGCAGCTCAAGTTCCTCTCTTTCGACTCCCTCCTGCGGGATGACAGGCAAGAACCTGCTGCCATTTCCTTCTTCAGAATCCCTCAGACTGGGATGACTGAGAAACACATTGGCTTTGCCCTTACTCCTTCACGGCTTCTTTCCTGGGTGGTACACTTTGCGGAGTACCGGTCGAACCTTTATGCTCAGGGGAACAAACTCTAGTCACCAAGCAAAGCAGAGGGATAGAAACAAGCCCCCCAGGCCTGGCCCATCAAGGAGAGCCCTTTGCCCCCCCCCCCCAATTTCCAAGCAGAATGCAGCCCACTGTTTAAAGGGTATTTTGTTTTCCTTTTCTGGAACCCATTGTGTGTTGCATCAAAGACAATGTGTCCATACAGCTGTAGTTATTGATGTAGCAAACTTCCCAGGCAGGTCCCCGGGAGTGTTCAGAAAGAGGGTAGCATGACCCGAGGAGGGGAGGAGGAGGCGTGTCTCACGTGTGTCTGGGTGTGTCTGGGTGTGTCCCGGTGTGAGTGTGGAGGCCCACGGGCCCTGGGAGCCGACGATGTCCTTCTTCCCGGCTTGAAGCACTCACTCCCCTTTCCCTCAGTCTCCTGAGGCTGTCCCCACTGCGACACTCACAGGCTGAGGGACTGAATAATTGTTGGCACGATCTGGGGGACAGAAAGCCAGATTGGGCGGGGAGAGCATTCCATTATTATAACACAATGCCGTAATAGGACATAAAATTCCTTTCATATTAATTCTTATACAATAGGAATCTTAAAACTTGACTTTTATACTGAAAAGGGAGGTAACAGGCAGCCCTTGGTTGTGTTTTTGCAACCACAGTTATCTTATTCATCTTGGCGACTCCCACGTGGGTCTTAGCTGCTGGACTCTATTCTAGAAAATGCCAGGGTCCTGTGGAGGAGTGTGAGGCTCACATACACCAACCAGCAACGAACCTTCTTCTAGGGGGACTTCCTTCCCTGTGTGGCTCTGAGCCTGGCAGCCGGTGCTGTGCTTGGGAAACTGGCCCAACTGGAAGGCCCGGCTCGTTCTTCTTGCCCATGACCAGAGGGCCATGGAGTGAGGAGCCAAGGCACGCGCGGTCCTCCTCAGAGGACTCGTTTGCAGTGCGCACCATGCTGGTGGTGCACACATTGGTCTCAGAGCAAAATGTTCACCTCTGACACCCTACCCCCCTCATCCCCAAGGACTTGATACGACACTGACCCAGGGCTGGCAAGGACAGGGTGTCCTCCTTCCTGTTCCATTCTCCCTGGGCCTAGCGGAGTCCTGTGCATACCCTGTCAGTGTTGTTGACAGGCTGAGTCACAGAGTGGGCACGGTTGTTGGAACCCAGAAACCTGGATGCTATTTCTAGCTTGGCTCTGGTCCCCAGCTTTGGTTGCCTACGATGGAGTCTGGGTGGAGAAGTCACTGGGCTCTCGGCAGGGCATTCGATTTGGGGTGGATACCAGGAGATCTGGGACTTTGTCTTCAGAGAAGTGTACAGAATGAACTTAATAGTCCCCGTGACCTGGACCATCCCAAGGACAGTCTCTATTCAAGGAAACTCTGTGAACTCCATCGAGTTTTAATATGTTTTTGAGAGTAATTTAAATTCTCACCCTTAATTCACTGTTGTACTTATTTGTTGAGCATACATTTATTTAGAATCCTTAATGAGAGTCCTTCATAAAAATCTCCGTAAACCTTAAGTGCAAATAAGCAGCATTCTCAAACCTGGAAACTCCCCATGAGACTGATTCCTTTTTAAGCACCTTGCAAGGTTGGGCTGCCTGGGCAGTATTTCAGGCTCGCTTAATAATACCTAGTGGGGAAATTATGACACATCTTATTTCCTATTAGGCTTATACTTGTTCTTCTGATGAAAGGGACTCCACATGTAAATTTGATGATTATTCTCTGAATTTCTTCTCTGCAAGTGGGGCACCAGAATCTCCTGGGCTGTTTGTGCAGGATTCAGGCTGGAATTTTAATGGCAAATATCAACCCCAAAGCAATAAAATCCATGAAAAATTAACATTGCTAAAGAGGCCCCCAGGTCCCCAGGGGTTACAACCCTGAGGGTCACCAGTAAGTGACCACGATTTAATGAAGTGGTGATCCCACTGATTAGGAAGAAATGGGCCTGGCATCTTCTGCAGCATAAATAGCCTGTCACTGAGCATGCCAAGCAAATGCTTTCAGAGGCTGAATTTTCTCCCCAACCCCAGTGAGCTGGCAGTGGACAGCAGAGGACATTCCACTGAAATCGGGCCATCGGCGCTGAAGACAAAGGCAGCTGATTCAAGTGCACCAAATTGGAGTTTCTCTAATCAAATATATTAAATTCACCATCATTCTTGATTGTTTTAATGGGAAGAAAGGGCAGCTGTGCCCTTCATTTTCTAAGCATTTTATTTAGTGCCGTGGGGAGGAGAAGGGGAGGAGGGAGGGCAGGATGGGAACGGAAGAGAAATAGAGATGGCTAGGAAAGCTACGGGAAGCTAATGTCTTTTGTCTTCAAAGTAAAATGATTTTGCATGCTGTTCAGATCCACACTGAGAGTTCCCAGAGCCGTCACTCATGGACAAAAACCCAAGATAACCAGCTTATACAACACGTTTACACAGGAGTGGAGAAGCCGCCAGCCAGCAGACCAGGGGGTTTGGAATACTCGGGCAAAGACAGACACGGGTGGCTAATGTTAGACAGATTTGCTTCACTGGTTCCATGAAAGCCTGCTCAATTGAGCATTTTCCCCCCTGCATATTTGTGCTTTGTACAAAACGATTTAAATTTCAAGACACTTGGGAGAACATATCTCCCCTCTTTTGTAACCTTCCTGGCTAAGAGCGCAATTCACAAAAGGCCTTTCTCACCATTCGAGCAATGAAATTCAAAATTCCAGTTAAGAAACTGATGGCCCAACCTATTTTTTTTTTTTTTTTCCCTCAAACAGTTTAACAGAAAGTCCAAGCGTGGTGCTTCCTGCCCGGAGTGCAGCGTGACACACAATGTCTTGGTACGCACCTCCAGCTTCAAAGGGGAGCTGGGGCGCATGATGTCACTTCCTCTGTCTGCTGAGTTGATAACAGGATGAACCTGAACGAGATATGAACCAGACATTCCACTGTGTAATTAATTATTTTACTCCATTGTAAGGCCGGGTCCTTAGGTAGACATTGTTTTTGTACTTGGCGTTGCGCACACACAAATGTGCTTCGCAAAGGAAACAAAGGTTTAGGAATTGCTGCTACGGGCTCGCAGGCTCACACAGGCTAACGTGAGTCATCCAGAGAAAGGGCTTTGGAAGCTGGTGCCTGTTACAGCCTGAAGCCAGCCTGTTTCTGAACTGGAATGGGAAAGGCAGCTGGCTGTGTCAAAGGGGCAGAGAATAAAGCCGCAGTGTAAAATGAAGACACAATTCAGCAAAGAGAAGATGCTATTAAAATGGTTTCTGCTCCTCCGGCAGCTTCTTTAGGACGGCCCCCTTTTGGAGACAAATGATTCTCATCCTCTTCTTAGGAAAAAAGTGAAAAAAAAAAAAAAAAAAGGAGGTGGGGTTCCTTTCAGAAAAATGTTATCGGACTCTTTTTCAATGTCCCTATTTGAAGGGAATCAAAGAGAATGTGTGATAAGGCAGCGTCTCTAGACTCAGGGGCATTGTATTAAGTGACACTCTGTGGGCTAAGTGAAGCTCTTCAACCGTCGGGGAAATCTAATAACTCAATCAATCAGCGTAGGTCTCCTGTCCTAGACGGTGGTCGTCCAGCCCCTTGATGGAGGTCCCTTTTTTGAGCGCTGGACAGCTGGCTGAGGCCTGCTCCGTGAGAGGAAGAAACTGCCCAGTGCATTCCTCCCCAGGCTCCCTCCCTCTCCACACACAATGCCCTTTTGTCCTGTGGCTCCCCGTCCCTCAGGGCATGGCCTGAGCTGGGTGGAGGCCGCTGCCCGGAGCCTTGGCTCCCAGCATCTTCCCTTCACAGTGGTTGTGCTGTGCTGGGTGGGCCTGTGGGCCCGGGCAGGCTTGGAGTCACATCTAGAGCTGGTGGGCCAAAGGCATCCGCTATTCTTAGCCTGGGTCTGGGTGGCCCTGAGGGTAGCTGTCCCTGCCCGCTGTGGGCGAGTGCCCTGGGGCTCAGGAGAAGGGCACAGCGGTGCTTGTGAAAGCCTGGGGGCTGCAGACAGAGAGAGAGCTCAGGGCTGAGGGGGAGTGTTGAACCACGGAGCTGCAACTCAGATCCATTGCCAAGTTCACTGAGCAAGCCTGGGGCAAGAAAGTCACCTAACCTCCGCTTGGCCTCCTCTTTTGTGAAATCAGAGGCTGGGGAGAGGCTACTCAAGGTCTCTTTCAGGCCCAGTGATGTGTGCCTCTCCGTGGTAACCAAGGACATGGGGATAGGAAACACCACGGGCTTCCAAGTCAGACAGGCCTCAGTTTGAATCCTGACCTCACCATCATGCGGTTTTGTTCCAGCGATCAGGCTTCTGTTTCGGTTAAATCATTTCTACCGGACAATTATGTAGTGTGAGTTTAATGACCTGAATTACCAGAAAGAGTCCGGTGTGATTGTTGGCACACAGTATGCCCTTCTAAACGTCAGCTTTTCTTGTAACCTATGTCCTGGTCACTGTCAGAAGAAAAAAGTACTTGATAAAAACCTGCAGTAGTCCAAGAGTCTTGAAATTTAAAAACAAGTTATAAAGTATGTCCGTGTCTTGGGTTAGCAGGTCCTGGACATTTCATTTCAGAGACAAGTGAAGTTAGAAAAAATAAAATAGGATTGGTGGCAAGGTTGTCCGCTTTTTAATTTTGGCCAAGAAAGTTGGTTAAAAAACAGTTCTCATCTACTTTGACCATCATTTCAAAAAATAAAAGCCATAATGACCATCTTTACTAAGAAGGGACATTTGTCCTTATTAAATGGACAGATATATGTCAAACGTGTATTTTTATTATACATAAGATGCACGTGAATATTTTCCTCCCTTTTCCTTCTGTCTGTAATTCACTGTCAGCGAGTGGCAGTTTGTCCCATTCTGCCATTAATAGGGGGCTGATTTTGGGAAAACACTGCCTTAAGGAATCACTTTAGCTTCCTTCTGTACCTTTATGTGTTTGCGGAAATTAACTTCGGCTATTTTACTTATGTTCCCTTTGTACTTTTCTCTCTCATCTCCCTACCTGTCTGTACACAAACACATGCATTTCATTTATGTTGCTGTAGCTTACCCCGTCTACCTTGAAGTTTCCAGGAGTGACCAAAATGCTTTGCAGGTGTCACATATTTCTGTTCTGTGAAGTTCAGCTCAGTTCAGTTTCTGTACCCTTCCCACCTCCCCAGTTGAAGTGACCGTCCTTAGTAGCGTCCTTAGTTGCCCTGAGCCCACCTCCAGGGCAAGAGCTTGTCAATGGCCAGCATTTCAGGGTTGCCCAGCTCTACTGCCTCTTCTGAGCAGAGTGCCGCAGATACAGAAGCAAGGGAGGCTTCTGGCCTTTCCCCCTCCCGTGGACCCACTGTGCACGGGGTGTCTAGGGGGCTTCCGACCCTCTCCTGGTCTCAGCCATAGCTTCTCCTCTACACTCCTACACTCCTCTACACTCCAAGGAAACAGGGGCTTTTGGGCCAGTCCATTGATTCCTTGCTCCCTTCCCTCCTGGTAGAAAGCAGGAGAGCTCTGAGCTCAGCCAAGACTGCTCCCTTAAAGCAGATGTCTGGGCTGCTTTTCACCAGCTGGGAATCTGGGCCATCACCTCCCAGCGTCGAGTCCTGGGCAAGCGCTAATGGAGCAGGAGCCGATGGGAAAACTGGACGGCTCTTTGCCTCCTACTGCTTCGGGTTCTCACACTGTGGCCTCATGTGTTGTGAATTACAGAAATACCAAACACACCCACAATTAAATATACGCACCAAAATGCTCTCGAATGCCAAGTGTAAGTGACTTTGAAATGCTCTTTCTCGATTTGTGCTGCCTATACACGGCTTGCTTCCATTAGTGCCAACATACCGAGCTCTGGCTAGTCAGCTTCCGGCTAGCTTGCCTTATTTCTAGTGCTTTCCTTTAACTCTCTGCCACCAGGAACCAGGGTTGTGCTGGAATCACTTTTTTTCTTTTTCTTTTTCTTTTTTTCTTTTTGCCTGCAAGAGGTGTGACCTTCTTGTGGACATATCTAGTCTTCATGGGAGGTCTCTCCATGGTTAGAAAGGAGCACACAGAAAATCCATTAGGTCCAATATCAAATTTCATTCTGGGGTAACAGATGGCGGCGCTGCTCACTGAGGTGAGTGTGGCAGAGCCCAGTGGTCCAGCTGGCTGGCCACACAGATATGGGGCACGGTGACACCTCCTTGCTCACCATCTGGGGCCAGGTCCTACAACATGCAAATCAGAGTAACGTGTGGAGAGAGAGGCCAGGGTCTTCCCTTTTTCTGCTTCCTTCCGCCCCAGGCCTGCTGCTCAGTGGGGTCTAGTTCCTGCCAAGTATGGTGGAAGAAGCCGGCAAGGAAGTGGGGTGGGGTACTCATCGAAGGCGGGCTTTATCTCTTTGGGCTTGTGAGTCTCTTTTGAAGTGATTTAAACCATCAAGACAAATGGTGCTTGTTTTTCATTTGGGAGGCTTCAGGTCTAAGAAGAAGCTTCTTCAGTGTTAAGAGGCTCACTGAGGTTGGCCCTCTCTCCCTTCATGTGGTTTGCAGTTCTCATGTTTTACTTATTTTTGATGTGGTAGCCGCAGCCAATGAAAGCGAGCCCTCCCCCCCCCCACTCTCACCTCTCCCCCAGCCCCAGTTCAAAGTTATACACCGAGAGTTTTGGGTTTCTGTCTTTAACATTTCCTCTCTTTGACATCCCTGTGGGGCCACGAATGTAATTTTCTGTCACTCTCAGTAGCTTCAACTCTCATTACGTCCTTTGCTTGTAAATAGGGGCAGTGGAACACATGGGAGGGAGCCAGGGTCAGGGATGGGGGCCACCTGCCAACCCTGAGTGCAGACCAGGTGCCAGGCATGTGCTAGGAACTGAGGACCCCAAAGGCCAGTCCAGCAGAGACCCTCATCTTGGGTGCTCTAGTCTGCCTCAGGACAGAGAGAGGGCTCCCACCATGCTCTCTCCAAGGCCAGCAGCACCATTTTATCCACCAAATCCAAAGGTCACTTTCCATTCTCTACTTCTTTACCCTTCTCCAGCTCTGGTCCTGTTGATCGCCCCTTCTTTAGTCATGATTTATTCAGTGGATATTTTTATGTGGCTGATTCCTATACCATGGGAAGGTGCACTATGAAAGTTAAAGGCATTTCCAGGGTCTTAACATCTATGTTCACTCCAGCCCTGACCAGGTAAAGTTCTGCAGCTTCTCAGGGGCTCGGTTTCTTCACCTGTTAAATGGGATTGATATTACCTACCTCCTAAGTTTTTGCGAAGATGAGCTAACCTAATGTGGAGCACATGTTTTGGAACAATGCCGGGGCATGTGCAGGTGCTCAACAAATACAGGGTACTGTTAATATTAGGATTAGATGCTGTGAACCCCGCAGGCATGGCTGCTTCCCTCACGGAGCTCGCTGGCCTGTATGGGAGACTGCCCACTGGCATTAACACGGCAAGTACTCCCCCCCCAACCCCACAACCCCCGTGTTTCCGACAACCTTGCTAGGGCGCTGTCTCCCAGATTCGCCCACCTTTCTTGCCCTGCCTCTGTCACTGACTCGTCTTTCTTTTCTCTGCCACAAAGCAGGGACTCCACAAGATTCCAAGGTTGCTTCTTCCCCTGCCCCCGCACACCCGTTCCAGCTTTCCATCAGAGCTGGCAGCGAAGGCTCAAGGGGAGCGGAAGGCTTCGTGCCTGCTTAATCCAAGTCATCCTGGGAGCGGGGGCGCGATGCTAGGTGGTGCTTCGTGTGTGCGCATGCGCGGGCTTCCTTGTTGGCGAGAGAGGCGTTCCGATGGCCTCCCCCACTCTGCGGTCTTCCCCTGACCTCTGTGTGGCTCCCTTTTAGAGGTTAATACTGTCTACATGGAATTAGTTGACTGTGTACCTATAGAGATATTCTCAACCGTATATAACAATACACACACATATGTAAGCACATACATGTACACAGACATATATGTGTGTGTACATTAATGTCTGTGTGTGTGTATACGTATATACACATACATATAAATATATACATGAAAAATCTTGACTCAGCACCTGGTCCATAATAAGCACCCGTGGTGGCTCCCAATGGCAGCTCTAGCCCCAGCGGGTCTTATGAGCTGGGGGTTCCTTGTGGTCTGTGCTTATTAGAGCACACTTTCCGGAACACAGAAAAGCAACCCTATTCAGTGTAATACAGTCTTGTGTGGTCACTAATCTAGAAATATGGGAGACAAAATTGAAGGAGTTCACACCGATTTGTGCCCAGGTGGCGCTAACACAAGCAAAACTCTAGAAGACAATCCAAGAGAGGACACTTACCTGGATGCTCAGAGGGGAAACAGTTCTTCCAGCAGAGAAGGTATGTTCAAGCTCAGCTACTTGAGCCTGGAGAATCAGAAAACCATAGAATGGGAGATGAGGCTGGATGAAGGACATTCTTCCGGGAAGCATGGGGAGCCTATGCATGGACGGGGGCAGCCACGTGGCAGGCCTGCAGTCTAACTTTGGTGATGGGAGTGCGGCAGGCACGGAGGGCTGCAGTGGGGAGGCAGCCTGGGGCTGCGGTGGGAGGTGGTTAGGCTGGTAAGGGGTGTGCAGCCAACCGCACTTTGGAGCTAAAAATACATTGTCCTAGAATGACTCGAAGAATCCATCGGGAAGATCCTAACTTGTACGAAGCTGAGCTTAACAAAACGAAGAGGATTTGTGAAATAAGGGAATAAAGCAGAGTTGAATCGTGCCAGCAACAGCACCTTCTTTGTTTCTACTGGCAGAAGACTCTGCCATTAAGTCACAGCACCGTGGCCACGGCCATCAGATTAAAATTGTCAACAGATTTCCATGTGCAATAGAAACTTTAAACTTTTTTATTACTTAAAAAAAGGAACACGGTGCCAAAGCCACAGACTTGGTGTTATTGAGCTTTGGTATTTGAGCCTGGCTAAGTGAGGAAATCATCCAAACAGCAGTCTTTCTCCCATCTGACCCATCTGTGATCCACCACTGAAACGTCCAATGGCTCCTCATCCCCCGGTGAGTTGTTTCCGAAATGCTAGGCGTGGTTCGTGTCTGCTTGACCCTGGTGGCCCCTTCCCTGGTCCTTCCTCTTCCAGGCCCTCTGCCCTGGCCATATTTAACTTCTTGCAGATGCTGGACCCATGTTATGTGCCTGCTGGGTGCTGTGCTTTCTCTCTCTACCTTCTTGGCTAAGTAAATGTTTTGGATAAAAAAACGCTATTTTTTTAAAAAAGATTTTATTTATTTATTTGTCAGGGGGGAGAGAGAGAGAGAGAAAGAGAGAGTGCACACACAGGAGCAGAGGGGCAGAGGGAGAAGCAGAGTCCCCTCTGAACAGGGAGCCTGATGTAGGACTCGATCCCAGGCCCCTGGGATCATGACCTGAGCCACCCAGGTGTCCCTCCAAAACCTTGTTCTGGTGTCACCTGCTCCAAGAAGGCGTTCTGACCTCCCATCTCAGGTAGCATGCCCCTCTCCTGTTCTTGCATGCCAACCTATGCCTATCTTTATAATCGTGCTCTTCTGCCGCGTTGTAATTGCTAATTTAATAGAACATCTTACCCACATGCTTATGTGCTTCTGAGGGCAAGAACTTCTGCTGTCATCCTATGTCCTCAGAGCCTGGTACACCATATGGATCAGAAAAGCATCTCTGAATTGAAGAACAGTCCTAGGAATCCAAAACATTATGCTGTTGGCCGCAACAAGACATTTAGATATTTTAGGGGCCTGGAGACAACATCTAATCTCGAGTACTTAGTAAGAAAGAAATAAAAGACTCCATCCTTTGACTGCTGAAAAAGATGGGACCCTCTTAAGCATTGAAAGATGGTGGTGGCTTTGACCTCAGCCAATGTGTAAATATGGTCTTGGACTTCCTGCTTCACAGTCAACTGGTCTGCCCACTGAACATTCAGATTTCTGAACACCTGATGTGTATCTCCCAAATCAAACTGCTGGGGGGTGGGACCTGGAAATCCCCTGGTGATTCTGATCCACCCTCAAGCTCGAGATCTCCTGACCTGGGCAGAGTCTCACGTCAACATGATAGTGGTAGACATAGGGTAGAAGGGAGATTGAGCCAGGATAGTATGCACTGAGGCAGTTATTACGGTTTCAGAATTCTCAGCAAGACTGAAACTGCTTGAATAAACCTGCATACCTATGATGATAGGAGGGCATCTCAACCGCAAAATTAGACATCCTTCTGTTGCTTTCATTCCATGGCTTTTGAAGCATTGACAAAACAAGGAATAGGACCAAGACTTTCAGAGCATCATATTGTCTTACTTGGATATTAGAACAAAGGCTATACACATGACCAGGGAGACCAGCTCTTTCTGGTTCCAAAGAGTAGGTTGTAAATTCATGGAAATGAGCTGCAGCCTCGTAACTAGACAGCTTTCTTGAGACTGGAGACTGTCCTCAGGTTGGAGACGATGAGAAGGAATTTGAGATGTGGTGGCCCTGGTGCATGCAGGTGGGGGAGACCAGTGTCTAAAAACAAGAGATAAAGGGGTCTCAGGACACCAGCTGGGCTCTTCCAGATCTGTGTCTCCTTTTGTGAGGGGCTGAACTACTTCCAGCCTGCTTCCCGCCCTGCCGCCCCTGGGATGAACTGTGCTTCCATGATCATGGAGAGGGAGGGCTTTGGATCTCATGCTGGTGGAGACAGAAGGGACAGAGATGGCTGTTCCCTCACTGGGGAGCTTTCCTGGTGGGTGACTCAGGTACCATGACAGACCCATCTAGGGATAAAAAGACTTGGAGGTTACACCCTTTTCAAAATAATGGTCTACCCACAAGAAGACAAGAACCATTAATGCATAGTAGAAGATTGACTCTGACATTTCTCTTACCTTTGAAACCAAAGGCAGGAAGGAACATTCGATATATGTTGTCAGGTGGCTAAAGAGAAGCTTACGGGTTGTGTCTCTGATGAATAAGGAGGTGTGATCTATTTTCATTTAATTTACTTTTTTACTTTTCGAAATTGATAATGAGATGGAAAAGCCTTGAGACCGAAATGACCTAGAAAAGGAAGAAATTATTGTATGTTTCTAGCCATTTCCCCCAACACAAAAGGTGAAGGGAACAAATTATTTCTCTTTTTTTTCATATAGATATGAATATGATATTTTGCTTTAAGTTTTGTCCTTGAATATGAAATGGCTTTAGCTCATTCAGGATTCTAATCACACTGTAAAACTGTTACAATGTGATTATAACCTTTGACAATGACAGATCTGCAAGACATGGCAGGATGCAATGATTACTATTTCCTGTGTAAGTACTGTACAACTTAGTCGCCACTAAGTGACTGAGAGAAAGTCTGTTTAAGAACAGTATCCAAGGGGCACCTGGGTGGCTCAGTGGGTTAAAGCCTCTGCCTTCGGCTCAGGTCATGATCCCAGGGTCCTGGGATTGGGCCCCATGTCAGGCTCTCTGCTCAGCGGGGAGCCTGCTTCCTCCCCCCTCTCTCTCTGCCTGCCTCTCTGCCTACTTGTGATCTGGCTCTCTGTGTCAAATAAATAAAATCTTAAAAAAAAAAAAAAAAAGAAGGTATCCAAACTCGCACTTACCTGGTAATACATTTAAGTTATTGCCAATACAATCTAAGATAAAAAAAAAAAATAAGCAAGAGACTCTAATAATAAACAAAAACAAAAACAGAAGTCCTGGCTTAAGAAAACTCAATATGTGTCTAACAAATTATAATAAAAATTTAAAAGAAACCCCCCAGAAAACAAAAATGAGGGGTAATTATTTGTATCTAATATATTTTTCAGATTGGCCACAGTGTTGTTTTAATCAAATATTCGTCATGATTTACCTCTCCATTTTTTTTTAAACTATACACAGTTTTTAGAGATAGATTTAGCACAGGAAACAAGCCAGGTATATCCTATTACCCGTTTGTTGCGTCAGTACATCTCCTGCAACTCTGTTCTTTGAATAAACAGGTGTCACTTTTACAGCTGTGGCTTAAAAGAAAAATGAGCATCGACACCAGGCAGGTCTTTGTGACCCTATGAGATTGAAAGCCAAGGGCTATTGTTACTTACATTTCTTGGGCAAGTACAGCTTATCCACTGGATATGCTGTGTGGGACTCTGGAACATAATCGAGGACTTGGTTCTTGAAGTAGCGCATACTTCATGTGTCTGTAGTCACTCAGACCCGTGAGGACCACACGTAATAGCTTCCCACCCTGGCGGAAACGGTCTCCCGTCTGCTGACCTCAGAAATAGGCTTTCAGACTTTTCGTTGAGAATGGCGTCTGTGTGGCAGATGTATTTTTTCTGGTTGGCGATTGCATGTCACCAGGATATGCCAAAGTGTCACATCGCATTTCGGCTATGATGGGGTGCCACCTCAGAAGGCCTTGCTGAGAAGGCAGTTTCTTCTAGCCGAAAGTATCTTGTCCTCTCCTGTTCTATCCTGAGAAACACGATTCGCTCTTCTGCTCATCCGCGATGTTTCTACCAGTCACGCAAATGTTATCAGTAATATCAGTAGGTAATAGGTATGGAGCTCTCACTGTGGGCCAAATACTGGACACAGTGCACATACAGTACTTGTTATGTAAGCCAGACATTAAGTTAGTTATTAAATTATTTTAAAACGTTAATCTTGACAAGAACTATGGGATGCTGTTAATATCATCATCCCGATTTACATCTGAGTCAACTGATGTAAAGAGAAGATTAGTTACCTTGCCAAGGTTATCTGTAAGCAAGGGGTAGAGATTAGATTGAAACCTAGTCAAGTCTGGCTCCAGAGTTCATGCTCTTAACTGTTTCCTTATGTTGCCTATGAAAAGTGTTCTAACTCTTAAACCATATCATGGTCCTACCAAGCAGATCTATTCACATCCTCATTTTGCTGATGGAGACACTGAGTCACAGAGGAGGCCATGTAAATTTCCCAGCATCATACATTCAAATCCAGGCCATCCAATATCAGAAGTTTTTATAATTTTTTTTAAAAAAGATTTTATTTATTTGAGAGAGAAAGATTGAGAGCCCAAGCAGAGGGAAAGGACAGAGGGAGAGGGAGAAGCAGACTCCCCACACTGACTGGGGAGCCCCAAGCAGGACTCTATTCCAGGACCCTGAGATCATGACCTGAGCTGAAGGCAGATGCCTAACTGACTGAGCTACCCAGGCACCCCTCCAGGAGCTTTTAGTTCTTTCTCCCATGTGGTCTCCTAACAGTGCCAGTGCTGGAAACGGACTTTCCTCCACAGGTAGTGTTTCCAAAGAACCTCCATGGGAAGGGCCGTGGGAGTTCACGGAGACGGAAGAGTGGGGTTGGTGCTTGAGAGAAGCAGAGGACGTCTGCAGTTCTCTCCAGGCTGCAGGCCCCTCATTGACACACTAGTGAGTTTCACTTGCTTTACCCAGAGACCCGAGCTCAGAGCCCTTGAGGGAATTTAGATCCCCAGCCTCCGACTCTCAGATCCCACATCTTCAGGAGTCCTGGAGCTGGGGCGACTTCTCTGGTTCAGGCTGCGGCGCACCTGCAGATTCCCATTAAACTGCCTGCCGAATCAGGAATAATGATTCTCAGGGGGAAGAGATATTATTTGCATTTGAATTAATGTTGAGTTCAGAGTCACAGATTCCTCATCAAGAAGGATTTAGAGCAATTGCTGATATCCTGGGGATCTGTGGCCAGCTCATTATTTGCATCTCACAGGGTAGTACTAGAATTTTTAATTTTTTTTCAAGTTTTCCTTTGAAAGTTTGGCTCTCTTTATCCCCATGATCATAATTATAATAATTTTGAAACATCAGTCTGCTCAGATATCAAGGTGTTGAACGGATAATTTCACTTTAATGAATTTGTCTCATATGGGCTTATTTTCCACATCTGTCCTAAGCTGAATAGCTACCTGGTTAATATGAGAACTGTTCCGTTTCATTAGCTTCTCCCTGTTGATTTCCTTGAGGTGGAACTGATGCATTGCCAGTTGCAAGCCCTGTCAGCTCTTTCTTTTTAGGCAAAGCACGGATCCAAATTCTGTTCTAAGGCACTGATAGCAACTAAGCAGAATTAAAAAATAAAATAGTTTGATCACCCAAGTCCACTGCAGGGTTCCACATGCCCGATGGCTTATGAGAGATTAGCAAGTAGTTGTCATGGGCATCAAAAACACTTGTACCTGAGGCCATCTTGGGTAAACTGTTCAAGAAAGGCCACAGAGCTCTGACAGGAATGGAGAGGGAAAGAGAGCCTGGCTGACAGCCACGAGGAAGCGGGGAGAGAAAGACAAAGAAGGCAGTGGTGGGCAGGGGGTCCGGGAGGCTTTGCTGAGGGTCTTGAGTTGGCAAACGGCAATTTCAAACACTTCAGGGAGGAGGTCTCTTGATTGCTATGGTGGGCTAGGAGGATATTTCAGGATGGAATTTAAGGCAAGAGAGATGATGTCCATGGATTTCTGAGCCTCCTGGAAAGAGGGGGCAATGCATTCTTTATAGAGTCCCAAGTTCTGCTGAGGTGGAGAAATGATCAGTTAAGATGCTTTGGACTCTAAGAGAAAACCTGATGCAAACAATCAGGAGGTCTGTCATCTCCCCCAGCATGAACATTGAGTGCATCTCAGGACCGTTCTACCAGGGACTCTGTGTCACCTGTGTCATCCTTGTGTACAAGGATCCAGTTGTTTGTGTCTTTTTGCCCTATATCCTTAGCATTGGTTTTCATTTTTAAATTTGTTTTCCTTATGGTTGAATGATGGCTACCAGCAAGAAATGGAACTCTACACTTCTTGCCTCACCACTCTGGGATTGGGCAAGGGAGAGGCTCTCTTCCTTCACTTCGGCCTGATTGGGCCAATCCAGGGCTCATCCCACCCTCACACTAATAACTATTACCAAGGCAATGTCATGAGCTGTCAACTGAAGTCTGAGCAATAGGACCAGGCACTGGCAAGAGGTGTGGGGGTTACCTGGTCTATGCTAGACCAATCAGTGCCTACTCTTGGGGCTGATAATGGGGTCAGCTTTCTGGGAGACACATGGACTATGTGGGGAAAGTGCAGGTTCTGCAGGAACAAAGAAGAAATGAATAGAGTAGCAGTATGGACCATCCTACTTTAGAGGTTGACACCACCACCATGAAGGTCAGCATCTCAACTGAAGTCTACTGACCCCAGAGGTAGATTAAGACTAGATAGCCCTCCTTTAATGATCTGAGACCAGGCCCTTGCTCGGGTGTTTTATGAGCCCTGCAAAAAAAAAGAAGAAAAATGGAAATATAACCAGAAAACAGAAAGCAGCCCTGAGAACTCAGCTATTAAGAGGGGTGGGCATGTGTGTGGGAAACTCTGTGTGCTGGCTCCGTCAGGTTGTGCCCTCTACCATATCCCAGAAGCACTTAGAAAGATAGGACTTGGCATGCTCTGTCATCCATGGGACTCCATGGACTTTCAATATCCAGCAAGAAGAAAGAGTAAAAAATGGGTGCCGGGTCTCCATGATTCACAACAGTGCCTTCTTGCTTGGTAAAACCACCTCTCCAGCAGTCCTAGACTCCTTCCTGCATTTCCTTAATTTTTATGACATTATTCAAGCATTCTTTTATTCCTTTTAATTAGGCAGAAATGTTTCATAATTGTCCTTGCTATGTACTCTTCGGTTCACCCTTTGGGAATAATAGATTGGTGTCATCTTTCTTCACTAGAGGTTAGGCATGAGGAAAGAGCTACTTCCCCCCAGATTATCTGATGTTTGTGATGGTAGTGTAAAAATTTTAAGTAGCTGTGGAGTTGATGACAGATGTCCCAGAAGAGTGGAATATGTGTAGTGTCACTTGGTGCATCCAAATGGAATAAGCTTGAACCAACCCATGTCCAGCAAGAGACACACAGGGGTCCTATGAAAATAGAAGCTTGAAACTTGGGATCAGAGAAAGACAGTGATAGGGAAGAGAGAGCCATCCATGTGAGAAGTAAGAAAGAGCTTGCCTTCTAGTGCTGGGTGTGCAGAGTGGCTGAATAATAAGCTACCCCAGAGAGTAAAATCAGGGGCTCACATCCCTGAGAACAACTTAGAGGAAAGACAGAGAATCCAAAAGGCTCATGGCCAGAATCCTTGTACATCTTCCTTTCTCTAAAGTGAGAGCCCACCTGCTGTGTCGGTGCAAACCTGCCTGTGTGGCTCTCCCCAGAACCACTGTGTTCTTTCAGCCATAGCATAAACTCTGCAACACTGCAGTCCTCAGGAAATAAACAGCCAGGCCATTCCTGAGAGGCTTGAAACTCCCCATGGTGCAAGAAGATATTTGCAAATGACATATCAGATAAAGGGCTAGTAGCCAAAATCTATAAAGAACTTATTACACTCAACATGCAAGAAACAAAGAATCCAATCAAAAACTGGGTGGAGGACATGAACAGACATTTCTGCAATGAAGACATCCAAATGGCCAACAGACATATGAAAGAGTGCTCAACATTACTCAGCATCAGGGAAATACAAATCAAAACCACAGTGAGATACCACCTCACATGTCAGAATGGCTAAAATTAACAAGTCAGGAAATGACAGATGTTGGTGAGGATGTGGAGAAAGGGGAACCCTCCTACACTGTTGGTGGGAATGCAAACTGGTACAACCACTCTGGAAAATAGTATGGAGATTCCTCAAAAAGTTGATAATAGGGGCGCCTGGGAGGCTCAGTGGGTTAAGCCTCTGTCTTCTGCTCGGGTTGTGATCTCAGGGTCCTGGAATTGAGCCCCACATCAGGCTCTCTGCTTGGCGGGGAGCCTGCTTCCCCCTCTCTCTCTGCCTGCCTCTCAGCCTACTTGTGATCTCTCTCTGTTGAATAAATAAATGTATAAAATCTTAAAAAAAGAAACATGAAAAATAGAGCTACCCTATGACGCAGCAATCACGCTACTGGGTATTTACCCTAAAGATACAAATGTAGAGATCTGAAGGGGCACATGTACCCTAATGTTTATAGCAGCAAGGTCCACAATAGCCAAACTATGGAAAGAGCCCAGATGTCCACTGACATATGAATGGATAAAGAAGATGTGGTGTATATATGCATAACGGAATACTATGTAGCCATCAAAAATTAAATCTTGCCGTGTGCAAGGGCATGGATGGAACTAGAGGGTATTGTGCCAAGAAAATAAGTCAGTCAGAGGAAGACAATTACACGATCTCACTGATATGTGGAATTTAGGAAACAAAACAGAGGGCCATAGGGGAAGAGAGGAAAAAAATAAAACAAGACAAAACCAGAGAGAGAGACAAACCGTAAGAGACTCTTAGTCATAGGAAACAAACTGACAGTTGCTGGATTGGGGGGGTTAGAGTGATGGGGTAACTGGGTGATGGACATTAAGGAGGGCATGTGATGTGATCAGCACTAGGTGTTATATAAGACTGATGAGTCACTGACCTGTATCTTTGAAACCAATAGTACTTTATATATTAATTGAATTAAAATAAATTTAAGAAAAAAGAAAACTTTTAAAAAAAAGAAACTCCCCATGAGGCATGGATGGAAGACCATGAGAAGAGTGGAAGATACTGGTTTGTGGTGAAGAGGCTATTGAGGTTACTACCCTACCAGCTTTAATCTAGGGTGGGGTTTCTGCCCTTCAGTACCATGAACATTGGAGGCTGGAAGCGTCTTTGTTGGGGGGTGGGGCTGTCCTGTGCATTGTAGGGGGCTTAGCAGCATCTCTGGCCTCCACCTACTAGATACCAGTGGTATTCTCCCACCCCCAATCGTGGCAACAAAAAATGTCCCCGGACATTGCCAACTGTTCACAGTCAAGATTTTTGGCCCCTGTCCCCTCTGATGAGAACCACTGCCAAAGAGTGAAGAAGGAGCTACAAGGCTTGGGAGTTACAGCATTGGTTAGATGGGCGAGCAGCTTCTGTCTAAGATCCTGAGGGACTGACGAAGGTGACCAAAAACGTGCAGAGATTGGTTTACAGCTAAAGAGCAAACATTGGACGCGATGCAGGGCGACTTATAAAGGTGGTTTTAGGACTGGATTCAAATACTGGCTAGGACCATTTTATGCAAAAGGTGATGTAGAGATCAGCTGAGAACGGAGTTAGATATAACTGTGTATCTGAGAGTGAGCAAAACCACAAGCTGCCTGCGTTACAGAAGTGTCAGATAACCACCGTCAAATTGTTATGCACCTGGCGAGTGCCAGGAGCTGTGGCCAACACAGATTATACCCAATTTATAATCCCACAGATGCAAGGCAGGAATTACCCACATTTTGTAGATGTTCAGACAGGTTCCCTTGATTCTGGCCACGGTCTTGCCATTGGTCACAGCAGAGGACGATGAAAGCCCAGGTCTGCTAATCCAGAGCTGTTTTTGCTACAGCATATTACATATGCTTAGAATGTGGAGGGTGTGTTCCAGAAAAACTGCCGTGAGATCTGAATGATCATGCATGACACTGTGTGTGTTATATTACACCTACCGCACCTGTGTGTAGGCGGAGATCATGCGCTAGCTCACAAAACTCTAGGAAGCACATAAAGCAGCTGATGTTCACTATGGGACATGTTACCCTCGTCTCCTGGGGTTTCAGAGGCCTGAGGCTCCCTGTTGAATCCAAGCTGGGAGGAGGCTGGGTCAGCAACTGGGTAAAGGAAGTGTCTGTGGGGAGTGGGGGGAGGGCAGGAGCTGGGAGGGGGGTGGGGCAGGTCCCTTCAGGGAAGGGGTCCCTGAGCCACGGCTCTTGGGGCTTGGGTTGAATGCTCTCTAGAGCAGCTCCTTGAATTTTAATACGTGCTATTCTTGTTAAAACACAGGTTGTGATTCAGAACCTGGGTTGGGCCTGGAATTCTGCATTTCTAACACACTCCAGATAACTCGGCAGCCGCCAATCCCAACAACGCTTTACCTAGCTAGAGTCTAGCCACTCTGGAGAGGGAAACGTTACTCTTGGTATTTCTTTGTAAAGCAAATCAGTTAAGAAAGGAGCTGGCTGGGGTGCCTGGGTGGCTCCATCTCAGGGTCCTGGGATCGAGCCCCCATTGCATTGGGCTCTCTGCTCAGCGGGGAGCCTGCTTCCCTTCCTCTCTTTGCCTGCCTCTCTGCCTACCTGTGATCTCTGTCTGTCAAATAAATAAATAAAATCTTAAAAAAAAAGAAAAAGGAAAGGAGCTGGCCATAAAGAAGCCACAGGACACAGGAGAGTCAAAGAAACGGTGCTAAAATGATGAGTGTGGAGGAAGGATGGGGGGCAGGGACAGGGATCTGGCAAGGTGGAAAGAACAAGTCGGCCCTTCCCTGCCCGATAAACAGATGATCAGAGACACAACTGGCCTGAAGCTTTAAGGAACAGGAGTTTCAGGGAAGTTTGTAAAATTACAACTTCATAACAGCAGGTAGCAAACGTATGGTACTCATTATCCCTAAGCTTTAGTAAAGATTAAAAATATAGTTATGACAATGCTATAAATAAAGTAGTAAATTACATACTTGCAGTAGGTTACGGAGGGAAGGGAGGGTACGTTGGAGCAGCTCCCTAAGTTTTGAGGTTGACACACATGTGAGCTCTGTGTTCATAGTTTCTGAACCCAAAATAGAGATCAATGATTCACAAAGGATTCCTTCCGCCCCGCCCCCCACCAACCTCCCCCCACCCCAGCCCTTCCCGTCACCTGGTGTAGAGATACTGAAATACGCTATGGAGATGCTAGAGCAGTAGCGTTTTGAAGGGCTTTGTGATGGTTTCTGAGAACAAAGTGCTAAACGTTTGCAGTACACTTGAAGGGAGTACTGTACCAGTGAATCCAGGGTCTATGGACCTTCCTTTCAGACACCACATTGGGGCGAGTTCCCGGTCATCCTGGTAGTGTCGGGGTGCGGAAGGAAGACCTGATGTGTTGTCCTGCACACTGGGGCTAGGTGGTCCAGAGCTGAACGTCCGTGTGCCCACATGTGCTTTCTTTATCCTGTCACAGTAGCTCTTCCTCAGTGATTTCCTAAGGCAGCTCATACAATGGGTCTAACAATTCTGGTCATTGCAATGAGTGAATTCACTCACCCTCCCACCATTATTTGTAAATTACTACCTGCCCAACACTGGGTAAATCAAAAGGGACAAAAAACTACCTCTCTCTTCTCATGGAGCTGGCAATCAAGTGGGGAAAATAACGGGTAGCCAAGTTTGTAATTTTTTTTATGTGTCTTTCTGATAACTTGTTAAAGAGTTCCCAGGGGAAGGGTCTTTTATAAGGACGTATAGCCTGGGGCATTCTCTGGTGGGAAGGCTCCCGGCAGTTCTAAGGAAATGACTTCCAAGCTGAAACTGAGGATGAGTGGGAGTCAGCTGACAAAGGGTGAGGGGAGGAGCGTTCTGGGGGCACTAAAGTAGGAAAGCTTGGAGGCTAGTGTTGGCAGGTGTCTGCTGACACTGGAGACTGTTCGCAGACGGCTCTCTGGGCTACGGCAGGTTCAAATTCCCTCCTGTATACGGTGGAAATCTGACAAAAGACTTTGAGCAGGAATGCCTCTTTGTCGGCTCTGGAGCTCAGGCTGTTCCAACCCTCAACCCTGAGACTGAGGCTTGGGTTTGGATCGGGCAAGTTCGGATGGCCAGTGGCACAGACTAAAGCCCCCCCACCCGGGTGGACACCGAGAGTCTGTGTCACTGCCCAACCTGGGAGGCCCAGGCTGGCTGTGTGACAGAGAAGAGGGGCGGCACGCACGTGTGGAACTCATGGGAGAGAAGAGCTGCCGGTGTCATTCCTCCTCTCGCTTGGAGTAGGAGTGAGGCCCACCCAGAACACTCAGGCTCTTGTCGTTACTTATGTTCTGTGCTTACAACACCTTCTTCCGGGAGTAATGAGGAGAGCGCTGAAAAGACCTCAAAAGCTGTTTTATGTTCCAAATTCTGTCACCTACGTGTAGTATTCCCTCAGGTCTGGGGGATAATTTAGATGATTATCTGCTAAAAGGATCAGCCTCTTAGTGGAAGCTGGTAGATGAAGCTGGAAAAACATGTGTTGTTTTATGGCTTACCGTGATGAGCAGAAAAATCACTTGCTTTGTGTTTTTTTCAAAAGTCCTTTTATGACATATTTAGTTTGAAGGAAATGAATTCACGCTATTTTCATTTGCCTTCATCGTCTTGGTCTCATTTATCCATAATCTCTCAGCCCCTAGATAGGGGGCTGATTTTAGCTCTTGCCTTGCTTTAAAAACCAGACGTGGCTAAGGAATGAGAAGGGTCAAGTGTCAACCAGGAAACAGAAATCTTTCTTGTATTAGCTTGTAGACCTTCCGATAAATTTTCTGGGGATCTACTTGCAGTGTAGAAAATAGAAAAATGGAGCTTAGAAGTCTGCTGTGCAGTTTTTAGCCAAATAACTCAGTTTTCTTGTGTCAATTTTAGCATAAACATTTTTACAAAAAGGAATTCTTGGGCTGTTTTGGCATCCCCTCCATCCACCTACCTCCTAAAAAGACATGTCAAAGTTGGAGTCCAACAAAGGAAAGATGAAATCCAGTATTTGCTCCCACAGGAAGGCATCATCGGATTGGAGAGATGGAATCATCTGAAACGATAATGTCAGTATAACTGAGGACTTGGTTTTAATTCTACCCCAGCATTATCTGGATTTACTTGCTTTCTGAGCTTCTCAAAGCAAGCTGGTAAGACGCTGGAGCTCATTCTCGTTCTACCTATTTTGATGTGAGATTTCCCCATCAATCACCACAGATAAGGAGCTTCTCCAGATACCGTCTGGGACTCAGGGATGAAGGGGAAAGTAAATACTTAGATTTGCCTTTGACGTGCATGGCAGACCGGAGTTCTCGGGCCTGAGTTGTGAGGCCTGAGCTGTGAGAGCAGAAAGAAATAGATGTTCAGGAGCTCAGAAGAGAAGTGTCTGTGGCAGAGAGAGACAATGTTAGAGAATGATCTTCTGCTTCATTATCAGCGATAACAATAATTAAAGGGCTCTGGAGTCCCAGTGGTCACCACTGCACTGTTTAATAGTAATTATTGGGTAATTACATATTATTATATGAGAGAGATATAATTATATAATTGTTATTATTAAGTATGATGTTGACCATTGTGGTTCCAACCCCTTCTTCATTTGTGGAACCTCTTTTGGGATGGTAATTGAGATAACAGGGATTAAAGTCGGGAAGAGGGAAAGTAACTGGGTGAGGGCATGTCTTGCTTGGCTGGGCTGGAGCACGGGACAGGGAGACAGGACCTAATGAATCGGCGACACCTGCAGTGGAGTGGTTTGCTTGACGTCTCTGACTGACCTGGGCAGCAATTCTGCTCAGAGAATTTCTGGCTTCATTGTCCCCCACTGCTTTTGCAGAGCATCTCACTGTGGCCTCTCAGGAAAACACGGCACAAAACACGGTCTGTGGTGCCCTGCCCTGGTCTTCAGGCTTTCAGGCGCCTGGGGCCAGCCGGGAGAATGGGATGTGGGCAAGGGGGATGGCGACTGAGCCAAAGCGGATTAATTACCAAAGGCAGCTCTGGCCCGGGGGGAGCTTCCTAGGCACAGTTACCCTGGGTTCTTTTATTGATCTTCCCACTGACCCTCTGAGAGGAAGCCCTGGGTTCCAAGGGATCGAACCTGGATCCGGAGCCTGAAAGACTAGATGGGGTCAAACCCAAGCGCTAAGTCCTTCGTGCTGTGTGTGGCCTCGGGTGGTGACAAGGCCCGTGGGTCTGTTTCCTCCTGCGTTAAGTGGAGCTAACATTGTCCTCCCTGCAAAGTGGCTGGAGGGGCCGAGACCACATGAGCTCAGCCGCGAGAGCCACTCTGGCCTGGGACTCCATCAGGTCATAGCTGTAGGCAGACGGGTAGTAGACATTGGCTGCCCCCGAGGGAATTTCATCCCCAGCAATGCTTCCTGCCCCGCAGCACCAGAGCTGGTAAATGGCAGAACACAGGTCTTCTCGTCTGGGTGCTCCTCTGGCTGCACTAGGAGACTCTGGGGACGCTTGCTGGCCCTGGTCCTGTGGAAGGGCCTCCGCGCGGCTCTGAGGAGACGTGGCCTGCTGGTCTCTGTGGAGTGCAGCAAGAGGCACGCCCAGGCTTGTTTGCCTCTGTCACCAGCACAGCCTAGGAGCTGCGGGGAAGGAGTCGCCAAGCAGTGAGTGGGAAGCTTTCCACGGGCGGGTAGATCAGGAAGAGAATAGGGCCGGCTTTGTGAAGAGGCCACACAGATGGCAGAACATGGCTCGCCCTAGGGAGCTCCCTCTCCGGAGGGGTAGATGATTCCTGAGGGAAGAGTACGATCATTTTCCCAATGGACAGAATCCCCAAATCATCCCATCCATGATGTAATTCCTTGGTTATGAGCACATTTGCAAACATTCCATAGGAAAATGAACCAAAGATGCACACACTGAGGGTGAGGAGGGCCCTACCCTTCGGAGTAGGACCAAGTCCCTCTGAAGTTTGATTTTAACTCCATTCTTCCCAGAGGGAGTCAGGTGGAGAGAAAGCCATTTGAGATTAGGCTGAGTGCAGAAAACTGAAGGGAGCCGAGCTCATAAAATTAGTGTCACTCAGTCTGTCACTTGCTATACTTCATGGGTGAATCAGAGGCGGATGGACTCCGTTTTGCTGATAGATGGCCTGCTCTTCCATTCACTGTGTCTCCAACAGCCTTGGACCAAGACTTGGAAGATTGTGTTCTGACCTTGGCCTACAGTTAGGTAATGAGATACTTTGTTATTCAAACGAGGACACTTTTGAGAGTGCAAGGGAGCCTTTTAATAATTATTGTGTAACTATGTGTGGAAACGCGACTGTCATAGGCAAACTGGTGCATGGTGTCCCCCCCCCACCCCCACCACCGCCCCGACACCCCTACTGCATTGGTTTCGGGTAAGTCACTTAACTTCTTTGGCCTCAGTTTTGTCAGTTTTATTTTATTATTTTTTTAAAAGATTTTATTTATTTATTTGACAGAAAGAACATGAGAGAGGGCACAAGCTGCAGGGAGGGGCAGACAGAGAGGGAGAACCAGACTCCTTGCTGAGCAGAGAGCCAGATGTGGGGTTCAATTTCCAGTACCCCGGAATCATGACCTGAGCTGAAGACAGACACTTAACTGAATGAGCCACCCAGGCGCCCCAGTTTTGTCAATTTTAAAACAGTAAGAAACACCCATCCTGTCTGTCTCATAGGATGTGAGGCTCAAGGAGATAATAAATGTGGAAAGTGTTTTGAAAATAAGGAATCATGGGCACCTGGGTGGCTCAGTGGGTTAAGCCGCGGCCTTCGGCTCAGGTCATGATCCCAGGGTCCTGGGATGGAGTCCCGCATCAGGCTCTCTGCTCAGCAGGGAGCCTGCTTCCCTCTCTCTCTGCCTGCCTCTCTGCCTGCTTGTGATCTCTCTCTGTAAAATAGATAAATAAAATCTTAAAAAAAAAAAAGAAGGAATCACTTCACAAATGTATAGGTTGTTTCTGGATATTCAAAAAGGATCTCAAACGTGGGTAAAAAGGGTGAAGGGGGTCAAAAGTTACAAAATTCCACTTAGAAAATACTAAGTCCTGGGGATGCCTCGTACATGGCTATTACTGTGTGACTATGGGTAACTCTATTGTCTGTTTTAAAGCTGCTGAGAGAGATCTTAGAAGTTCTCATCACAAGAGAAAAATTATAACTATGTGTGGTGATGGATGAGAACTAGATGTGTTGTGATCATTTCACGATATTTACATATATTAAATTATTGTGCACCTAAAACGAATACAATGTCATATGTCAAGTATATCTCAGTAGAACCAGAAAAAATAAAAACATGGGAGAGAAAGGAATCTACAAGTAGTATTTTTAGTGATCTGTATTATTTTTTTCCAAATTAAATGAATTATTTTTTAAAAGGAGCCCTAAGAGTTAGCCCTCCTTAATAGTGCTCAACCCTGCAAACAAGCTCTAAGAGCTCCAATTTTGGGTTACAGGTAAACTGCCTCATTATTATCATCCTAGCCCTTATATGCCTGTGGAGCCAAAGCCACGGCTGGATTTGTCTTTTGGTGCGAGGAGGAGCGATGTCCACCCAATGGTAGAGGTTATACAACATCTCCATTTTCTTCTCTTGGTCAGGGACTTAAGAAGAAATTTTCTTACCAGTGTTTTGAGATGCTCCTAACCACAGTCACAAGAATTAGCATCAGAAAAACGAGGAATGGCATCCAGTCTGAGGTTTCAGTGTGGTTTTTAAAACGTTTAGAAAATGACTAGATACCCAAGCTCATCTGTCCTTGCTTATAACTATTTTGGTGGTCTCTAAGTGGCAATAATTGAAATATTATTGGTTTTGTGCCATATAATTTCCCCATAACACAATGCCTAAATATATTCCCCTCAGGTCCATTGGAAGACGGTTGTTGCAAGTGTGGGCTATGGCAGGCTCTGTGTCTGTGACCACACAGGATCGGAGGGGGGTGCTCTCTTCAAGGATCCCTGGGTTCCAGCACCTGATAAAGTCATCGCTGCAAACACTGATCTTGACTTAGAGATAGAAGCTGGGGATTTAAGGTCAAACTTTATATATGTATATATATATATATATATACATATATATATTTAAAGTCAGACTTGTTATAATTACATGGTTGGAAGCACAGTGTGCTTGGAGCCAAATGTTGATTAATGTTAATTTTAGGGTAAACAGAGGGAGAGAAAGACAGGAAAAGCCAGTGGACTCCAAAGCTAAAAATATTCTTGAGTTGAGACTCAGCATCTCTGGGTGTACAACCTGATAATTACTTCTGAGCAGTGATTACCTGTTGTTATATAATTAACCTCGAGGTCCATCTGGACGGCTAGAGCTTTCTTCCTGGAACACACCAATCGCTGTGATTCATAGACCACTGAACTAAATCCAGAAATGCCCGCACACCAAGTGACTCCACGCTGCTCGTTTCAGAACAAGTGTCTCCTCTTTCTGGAATACAGGAGGGACATTGTTCATTAGAGACTAAATCTGTTGGGAAGGTAAGAACCGTGCAGCGTGGTCGATCTTCGTGTTGCTGAGAGTGATGGGATTTGGAAAGGAGACACAGAAACTTTCAGCTTAGTTTAATGAAGGCCACTTGAAGAGCCTTCCCGTCCTAGAGCTCTTTTCTCTGTTTCACTTGGGAAAGCCTAGAAAAGAAAATGTTAGCAGCCCTTCAGCATTCTGGCACTGATTACTATAAGCTGTATCCAAAATAAAGAGAAAGTGAGAGACCCAGGGAGACAGAAGAAGGATCTTTAAGTCTGTGAATGTGGAATGAAACTGAATACTTTAGAACCGGGTTACAAAGAAGGGGGGGTGGCTAGGGAGGAGGGGAGAATACTGAGCCTGCTTCTCTTTTAGACATCCCCTGACACTTGGAGAGACCAGGATCAATTCTACCCAATGGATTTAATTCATCTTCGAGAACAGAAATTGTTGGTGGCTTACCCACAGCTCTTTTCCCTTTCGTGCTTATTAACAGAACCCTTGTTTTATTTGGATAATCCACCCTCCCGACCACAGCCAGGTGTTTCAGTAAATCAGACATGGTCATCCCATGTCCCTTCCAGGGGCTGGTTTAGGCAAGAGCATGTGGTGCAGTTTTGCCTGGTGAGATGTGAAAGAATGTCTGCTGGGAGATGAAAGCACCTGGCAAAGGTTTTTTTTTTTTTTTTTTTTCTTTTTCTTTTTTTACTTATAAAATGAGACCACCAGGAAGAGGCAGGCACCTTTAGCTCCAGCTGGATGTAAATGCCTGCCTGTGGTGCTAGGGGCCGCCATCTTGCTTCTGTGAAATGAGCTACTTTGAATACCGGCCAATCTCTGAAGGAAGGCAGAGCTGAAAGACAGGAGGAACTTTGCTCATGGATGAAGTCAGGGAGCCCATGAATTAACTGACCTTGGAGCTGCCCTGCGTTGGAACTTTTTACTGTGTGAATACCTCCCTGGTTGTTTATGGCAGTTGAGTCAGGGGTATCTTTGTCCTGGCAGATGATAAAACATCCCAGCTGAAGCAGTACTTTATTAGAAAAGTTACATATCTTTTATAACAAATCCATTTCGGGGCACCTGGGTGGCTCAGTAGGTTAAAGCCTCTGCCTTTGGCTTGGGTCAGGATCCCAGGGTCCTGGGATCAAGCCCGGCATCGGGCTCTCTGCTCAGCAGGGAACCTGCTTCCTCCTCTCTCTCTGTCTGCCTCTCTGTCTACTTGTAATCTCTGTCTGTCAAATAAATAAATAAAATCTTAAAAAAAAATAACAAATCCATTTCTTGGCCCGTATTAGGAGCCTCGAGTCCTTTGGAGTGGTCTTCTGAACCCCACATTGGGCCATGCTCAGATTAGTAATAACAACCATCATAACAAACTCACACTTGTTTAAGCATACATTTTCCAACATACTTTTACATTGACCCTTGCAAGGCAGGTAAGATGAATATTATTATTATCCTTTTTTTTCCCCTCCAAGATGAGAAAGCAAACACAAGGAGGGAGAATGATTTACCTGCTGCATCTAACGACACGATTATGATTGAACTAGGATTAAAAAAAAAAAAAAACAAACAAACCCTAAGTCTGGCCAAGGGAAATGTTTTGATAGTGAGAAAAAGTAAATGGAGAAAAGGATTAACAAGCTTGGACTTTGGAGGTCGCCGGAACTGGGTTTGAATTCCCAGTGTACTTCTTGTTAATATTGTAGCCTTAGACAAGTGACTTAAATCTCTCTATCTGTCCTTTAGCTTCCTCATCTGTGAAATCCTAATGATGAAACACAGATCACCAGGACATTTCAAGAAATTAATGTAAAAATGTATTCAGGGCTTGTGGGTGGCTCAGTCTGTTAAGCGTCTATCTTCAGCTCGGGTCATGATCCCAGGGTCCTTGGCTGGAGTCTTGCCAGCTCATTGAGGAGCCTGCTTTTCCCTCTCCCTCTGCCCTCCCTCCCCCCCCTCCCCCCGTTCTTGCTTGCCCTCTTTCTCTCACTTTCTCATGCTCTCTCTGATAAATGAGTAAAATCTTTAAAAAATTAAAAATGTATTTAAAGTACTGAATCTGGTGCTTGGCACATGACAGGTTTCCCTCTCCTAAACATTGCTTACCCCTTCCTGGAAGACATTGTGGTTACTCCAACCTTGCTGCTTTGTAAAGATGAAATGGGCAACCCCGAGTCCCAAAGAAGGCAAAGGATGAGATGGAACTAAATCATTTCTAAAAGTCCTTCAAAATCCAGAGAGTCTATGGCAAAAAAGAAAGAGAAAAACATAAAATGGAGAATTAAAATTGGAAGTGTTTCTGGGCAGTTGCTGAAGGTGAAAGATGTAAAACAGGATGCTGCCTAATGGAGACAGGGCTGGCAAGTTTATGGGGGAATGAAGAGGATACCGTAAAAATAGGCCAGGCGGGAGCTGGCAACGTAAAGTATGGAAGAGAAAAAACCAGGGGCCATAGTGGTATACACACTAACCATGAAGCCAGTTGTGTTTTGCCCTTATTAAGAAAAAGGCAGGGGCGCCTGGGTGGCTCAGTGGGTTAAAGCCTCTGCCTTCGGCTCTGGTCATGATTCCAGCGTCCTGGGATCTAGTCCCACATCAGACTCTGCTCAGCGGGGAGCCTGTTTCCTCCTCTCTCTCTCTGCCTGCCTCTCTGCCTACTTGTAATCTCTGCCTGTCAAATAAAATAAATAAAATCTTAAAAAAAAAAAAAAAGAAAGAAAAGAAAAAGAAAAAGGCAGTCAGTCGTAGGCTTGGACTTTGTAAACTAGCATTGAGCATGAGGAACTTTAAGCTGACCATCCCCCTCTGACCAGCCTCCGCTGTCAGGCCTTGCTTAAGAGTTCTACATTCTCTCTGGCCTCACCTCTTAAGTAAGATAAAATGATCAAGAAAGGATTTGGAGAAAATCCAGAGAAGCAAATGAAAATGATTCAGTGGCTGGAAGGCAGGCCGGAAGGATCTACAGTCCTTCAGTCTCTCTTGTAGAAAGGAAGGCAGGCAGGGAGCCCAATAATTCTGACGCCCGAAGGGATGTGTGGAGGACAGGATCCTGACCCTTCCAAAATCCCCTAACCTCTCTGACTGGTCAGGTGTCTGCACCTATCAGGTGTCCGCGTCACTGGCTGCTAAGGATGTTGGTCATGTCCGTTTTAAATGCCTTCTGGATTAGGTTGAACATTATAAAAATCTCTGTGACACTAAATATTAGAGAACCTGAAATATGAATGATAACATCTTCTTTTAGGATATTTTCAGAGAATACAGTAGAAACACTGTAAGGTTTATTTTACTCCTAGTTAAGCCCTTAGTTAAGCCTTAGTTAAGCCCTCGGGGCCAAATAAAAGGAAACTGGTGTTAAAACTCATGGAGGTAGATAATCAGGTCCTGGTTTATGTTCCTGCTCTGCCACTTACAGAGTCTATAAATTTGGGCAAGATCATTAGCCTCTCTGAGACTCGGTTCCCTTAACTATAAATTGGGGAAGAATGCTCACTTCATAGGACTGTGGGGATTAAATCCAATAATGCCTATCAGCATTTACATAGTGCTTAGAACATGGGATTAGATTAAAAGACACAGCTATTTGTGCTTAGGAAAAAGTCAATAAATATTAGCTATTATTAGTGAGCAGGTAGAGAGTGTCAATTTGTTCATTTCAGGAGGTGCCTTAGCACCTGCTTCCTCTTGGTCCCTTCTGTCGATTCACTAAAGGGCCTCTGTACTTGACTCTAGTGGCTGTGTTGTTGTCACTGCCCTGCCATGCCCAAATTCCCCTTCCAGGTTACCCCTGACTCCCTCCCATCCGCATCTCCATCTGAACGGGGACACAAGGCCTCAGCTCCTAACCGATCACAGGGTGGCGCACACCCCGACCTGCTGGGACGCCTGCTTCTCCTTGCGCTCTCCCCTTACTCTTCCTTGGAGCAATGTCAACGAAGAGATACCGCGGGCCAGGATTCACTCGATGTGATCTCTGAAGCGGAAAGGTCATCTGGATGTGGTGGCTGAGGCTTCCATTTCCAGATGGGCTGTGCAGGCCTAGGTCAGTGGGCTCTGCAGCTGGTCTGCAGAGAGGGGATGTCAGTCAGAGGTGAGAGACGATGTGGCCTCAGGGAAGCAGGAGGGCTCTGCCGGCTGACCTCCCAGTTGGCCCGAGGCCTGGATGCACAGCTTGCTGATTTTCTGTAATAAACCCTCTTGTGATTTGAGCCGTTTAGTTCCTTGAAACCACATGACTCTTGCCTTGGACACTGGCCCATAGTCTCCTCCGTCAGGCGTGAGAAGCCACTCAGTAAATGTCGATGACAATGGCAGTGAGGATCAGGAGGCTCGCGCGGGTGTGCGGGAATAGTCGCTTTAGATGCCAAGTTCTGAGATCCCGCCGTGCCCCCCGGATTCTTACTCGGGCCCTGTCCCAGCCCTTGGCAGAGATAAGGACGCACACAGTAAGCTCCTTGTTTCCTGGGATAACAGGTACAACTTCAGATGCAGCTCCTGCTGGAGTCCCTGACTCACCCTTCTGTCCTTTTCTTCTTTGTTTTATGTCTGGGGCTCAGACCCTTGGGTACCTAACATCCATCACTCACCACAACCTTGGGTCCTTGGGTTTAACAATTCTTGAGTTAACCATTCTAGTCAATTAGCACCATTAATCTACCTTTCATATTTATAAAAATGTGGAGCTGCATCTTTTTAGGAGATTAAATCCCACAGTTAGCATAGGAGGCCAAGATCAAGTATGCTCAGAATTCCTACAGAAAGCCCCCCCATATTGTCCAAATGTAGATGGCAGTATGTGTCGTTGGCACGCATAAACTGCCCAGTATAATGCTCTTGTATAAATGTTGAATAACGCATAGAATAATACGGAGGGAATGCTGATGTCTTTATACTAAATGACTATCCTGCCTCCCCCTTCCTGGCCTCCATGTCTCCTTTGTGCTGATCGCCCATAGTTTAATCACAGAAAGTAGATGCGCGCCCAGGCCCTTTGCTGTTCTGCATTTCCCAACCTCCAGGGTTTCCAGTGGGGGAGAAGGCACTTGTTGTCTTTGGTCTGCGCAGGGAAGGTCCCAGCAGGGCCTCCCCCTTCCCACCCTTGCTTCCCAGACAAGTCGGCAGCCCCGCAGCCCCGCAGGCAAGCCTACTCCTCTGAGACCTCATCAGGAAACTAAAAGGGAAAATGAGGAGTCAGGAAAGATGCTAAAATCGTCAATTATCCACCTGGGACACCAACTCTCGGTTTCCTTGGCAAAGGCAGATTATGAAAAAGGGATGTGGGTGGGGAGGCACAGGGTGGTGGGGAGGGATGTGAGCAGCAGGGCCCTCTGGGGCTCTCGACCTGGGACCTGGGATCGTTTCACCTGCCGCCCTGAGCTCTATGAGGCGGGGTGTGAAACGGAGGCAGCTGGAACCTGGGGTCTTCACCACACTCAGGAGTCTCCTGTCGGAAACTGGCAACCGCTCGGAAAATTTCAGTGCCCTTCAGAGATCAGTAATGACATCCCCAGGAGCAGGAACGCTCTTGTTCCCGTGGAGCGCAGGATGTTGGACTCCCTGTTTGTGCCTTTAAGTTCTGTGTTTGGCATGGCTGACTTTTTAAATAAATAAAAATCACCTAGTATGGTTTACCATATGTCTAATGAAATGCTCTAAAATGAAATGCAGATCTGCGCCATTCACTCTTGAGCAAATACATATGTTGTCACATCTCAGAGCTATTTATTTCTCCTTATTTTAAATGTGCCCAGTGCCACCGTCCAGATGTGCATCAAAAGCACAAGAAAAAAAAGGAAAATAATTCATCAGTTATTTGAACATTTACATTTTTTGGTGACGGGGAACTGAGAACAATGTTTTTGGATAAATAAAATAAAAAAAATAATACAGCGTATTTTATAAAATATAATAAAAAGGTGTTGGATGATAAAAAATCACAAATGACAAAAATGCAATAATATAATAAAAAATTCAGGACAAAATAGGCCAAACGTGGGCCTCCTAGGAGTTGCAATCTTGATTCTGAGGTCTGGAGATGCCCTTTGAGTCTTGCTTGGGTTCTGTCGTGCCCTGCGTCATTGGATAAATGTTCAGTGATTCATTTTCCTGACCCTCCATGGAGACTAATTCTACCGAGGTCACACCACCTTGACACAAGGACTATCAAAGGAGTGAGGGAAATCAGTGGTTCAGAGTAAAGCAGAGTGCAAAAAGATGGTCTTATAGGTACGTGTGTGGTTTCATGCCTGTTTTAAAGCCTGATGATAGGTCTGTTTAAATAAAAATCAATGATTGGTTACTTGCCAGAGAATTGCAGAAAAGCTGTTGGCCCTCCAACTCTGAGCCCCTGGTCCGTGACCAGCCAGGTGGGCGTGGGGCCAGGGCGGGCTCTGTGATGGGTGGAGGGAGTGCCTCCTCCATGAAGTGGGCACGGGCAGGAGGCTGGGACCCTACCCCATCACCGCCCCCCTCAAGGGCTTTGAGGAACTGGTCTCAGCCCTGAAGTGTGTGTGGCTGGAGCAACCACCGCTTTCTGGGTCTCAGCAGCTTTGTAACGTTCTGGCTTCCTGTGTGGCCTGGCAGCGTCCCTGGAGAGGCCAGCCTCCCCGCTTCCCCTGAGGCCATGCAGTTCTCTGAAACAAAGAAGAGGTCACCCCACGCTGCCAATGTCACACAAGTAGACAGGCCCAGCCTCCCGGAGAACGGCCACCCCCTCGCTGCTGGCCCCGGTACCACCCTGACTGGTCAAGCAACCTTTTTCCACGGAGAAAGAAAAGGCCGACGTGCCCCGTATGCTGAGCCTGGCTCTGGTTCTCCCGCTCACTGGCCTTTATGCAACACATGCCAGGTTCCCCACAGAAGTTACGGAGCGTTCGAACCATTGAACTGCTTGTCAACAGAACAATCAGCCCCGCACCCTCTTTCATCCGGCTTGCGCCCTTCCCTGCTGCAGGAAGTTCAGATGAGAAAGAAACCTTAAACATCAGTGAATCCCATGCTCTCATTTCAGAGCTGAGTCCGGAGCCGGGCTAACGACTTGCCTGCAGACAGTGTGCAAGCTGGCCTCTCCCTGGCTTCTGTCCAGGAGGGACTGGGGTGGCAGAGAGGGATAAAAACCTTGGATTCTTGAGTCTTGACTCCAGAACCTGGCGCTAGCCATGCTCCCTGCCCTTCTGCAGAGCAGAAGGCCTGCGTATTCCTCCCGGAAGGCCATGCCCAATCTCTGTCTAGCTGTCTCTTTCCTTCAGTAGGTCACCCCCCGCCTCTGGGGACACGGGGGCCTGTGTATCAGTTTGCCAGGGCTGCTGGAACAAAGTACCACAGACTGGGTGCTTAAATGATGGAAATGTATTTTCTCATAGCTTTGCAGGCCGGACGTGCAAGGTCAAGGTGCTGGTGGGTTTGGTTTCTTCCGGGGCCCCTCCTCTTTGCTCGCAGGGGACAGTCTTCGCTCCAGGTCCTCACACGGTCTTCCCGGCGGGCCGGGCCAGTCTCTTCTTGGAAGGACGCAAATCAGACCGCATTAGGGCTCACTGGAAAGGTCCCATTGTAACTTCATCACCACTTTAAAGGCCCCTTCTCCAAATGTAGTCACATTCTGAGGTCCTGAGGCTGGGTCTCCGTAGAATTTTGACAGGGATACAATTCAGCCCATTACAACCCGCTTCCACCTTCCGAAGCCCACTCCCACCTGCCCTGGAGATACCGGGCCTCCAACACTCAGGTCACTGGTGACACTGGTAACATGGAGAAGGAGCCATGCCCCTTGCCTGCATTTCCCGTGAGCCTGGGCAGCCGTCCCCCCCGTGCCAGGCAATCCTCCCAGGCTTCCTTTCTGTCTGTTCTCTGGAAAGGAACTCTTGTCAGGAAGGGGGGCTCATCTCACCCTTTCCAGCAATATGGACTGAGTCCCCCAATCCTGCACAGCCACCCCCCTCCTCCTGAGGTGGGCACACGTGAGCGTGAATGTTAAAAATCAGTGAACCCGTTTCTCTTTTTCTCGGTGATTCGTAGTGGTTGGCACAGCTGCTCTTGGCAGTGGCTCCCGTGGGCAGCCCTCACAGGCAGCCGCTCACCTTATGAGAGCAGTAAGTGGCATTTATTGAGCCCCTGGCATGTGCTCGGTCAGCTACGTGCTAAGAACAACATGTGAATATTTAATAGAGTCCCACAGCAGTCCGATGAGGTCACTCCTGTCCCTCTCATGTGATGGATGGGAGAGTGAGGTTCTAGGAAGTGCAGGGAACAGAGCTTGGAGACAGAGGAGTCCAAACTTGAACCCGGGTCTATGTCTCTTCCTGACCTTGACACTGCACTGCCTCTCTAGCTCTCCTGATCAGTCTCTCTCTTAAAATCCTATGCATTTTATGGAACTTCCTTTCTCTCCCCACCTGGACTAGTTCTCAGGTTCCAACCTCAGTGTCTCTCTTCCGGTATCGGCCCCTGAAGACAGAGCTCAGCGCCGCCGTGTGAAGGAAAGGGGTTGGCCTCGGGAATCAGGGTTGGGTTCACATACTGGCCATGGCGTTAACTAGCCATGTGACCATGGGTAAGTTACTTAACTTGAGTAAGGTGCATCTTCCTGATTTGTAAAAGGAGATCACCCTTTACTCCACACGGATGAAATGAGACAAGATCTGCCAAGCCATTTGCACTTGGCATGGCATGCGATGGGCACTTGGAAGAGGTTGTCTGGATTAAAGGAAACTCCAGGAACACACAGTTGAGTGTCTCTGGGATCCTTGATCAGATCTTGGATCAAAAATAAAAATAAAGAAAATTGCGTTATATTGAATTAGTGATGTATATTAATAATGTGTGTATGCGAACATACACATATATAAGTCCATATGCAAATTCTTCTAATTGTGTGTCTTTATACACCATGCATATGTATATATACACACCAATACATATGCACACAAACAATATATAGTGTATATATACACAAGCATGTATTTGTGACATATTATATATTAATGTGACATTAATTATATGTAAATTGTGTACATATAGTTGTGTATATATATAAACACACATATTATTGGGACAACTGGAGGAATTCGAGTGTGGATTTTATATTAGCTAATGGCATGGTATTAACATCACATGTCCTGAGTGTGGTCATGGTATTATGAGTCTGTAAGAGAATGCCCTTGTTCCTATGACACACGTACGGAAGTGTTTAGGGATGAAATGTCCCAGCATCTGACCCAAACTCAAATGGTTCATCAGACAAATGAACAGACACATGTATGCTGATGTGAACATGCGTACTCACGCACATGAAGATGTAACAAAATGAGTTATTTGGTATATTATAAATGCAACTTTGCTGCAGGTCTGACATTTTCAAAATAAAAAACTGTGGGGTGAGGAGCTGCTTGCAAAGTGTGGGATACAAGCCCGTGAAACAGCACAGTGGGACATGGGAGTTCGTTTCGCTATTCCTCCTGTGCTCTGTCATGGCTAGAGGAATGCCCCTGTGCAGGCCACAGGAAGCTGCTTCTCTTAGCACAGGTGGCGGGGCGGGGGGCAGCTCCCCTGGCTCCCGAGAGGGCTTGCCACCACCTGGACCCCAATGCTGAGCCCGTCTGCCCTCCCAGTCATGTCCCCACCCAGCATTTCAGAGATTTGCAGAAGCACCCACTTAGGATTGCCAGATTTAGAAAATAAAAACACAAGATGCCCAGTTAAATTAGAATGTAAATAATGAATTTTTCTTTTTAGTTTAAAAATGTCTCAAATATTGCATGGAACAGGACTTATACACAAAAAAGTATTTGTTGTTAGTCTGATTTCAAAGTGAACTTGGCATTGTGTATTTTATCTAACAGCCCTATTCCTACCCCATCCCCATCTCACCTGCACCCCCACACCCAGAGGTCATGGTCATCTCTGAAGACTAGAGTCTTAAGAACACAGCATAAAGGGTTCTTAGTCACCTAGCAAAGTCTGTAAACTGTTGCAGCGGCCCTGGGTGCTTTCTCCCAGGACTTACAAGCAGGCATCTATGAGGCAGACGGTGGAGGGGGGACAGATGCATGGGCTGCAGGGGGCAGAGAGAACAGCCCCAGAAGTCCTCCAGGGCATCTGGTGGACTCTTGCCCCAGCCTTGCCGGCCCAGGTGAGCCCATGTGTGGATGACTTCCTCTCCTCTCCCTGTGTCCTTATTGCCCTGCTCCTCAGTGCCCCAGCTCCCCAACCTCTCACACAGCCCAGGGGCTGTAAACGAGGCATTGGGAGCCCCTGGCCTGGGTTTGAATCCTGGCCTTTCTGCTTACTGGCCGGGTCCATCTGGGCAATAAATTATCTCCATCATCTTTGTTTCCTCATCTGTAAGATACAGGTAACAAGAGTGCCTCCCTCCCAGCCTGGTTGCAAGGATTAACTGAGCTAATATTTGCGAAGCACTCCGGCCACTGCCCAGCTTAGAGTAAGCCCTGTGTCAGTGTTGGTTAAATAAGTAATCCTGTGGAGGAAGGCGAGGGTCCCTGTGCGGTAAACCCACTGGCTGGAGACCCTGCAGGGGTTGTACTGGGGTCTGTCTGACGGCACAGGCAATGCGCTCTATCCTGGAGTTTCACTCCTTGCTGGGACCTTCAGGTATGACATCAGGACGGTGCACGGAGGCAAAGCTGGGGCAAGCACTCCCAATGCTAGCTGGGGAGAAGTATGTCAGCGTGGGCTGTGCTACAGAAAACCTCATGAGCAATCTCATCTCTAAGATCTTGTATTCATTTATTCTTTGCTGCCTTTTTCCTTCCAGGCAATGCCTTCCTCCCTTTTCCGTAGTTTTCAGTTTTGATTCATGGCTCCCTCACCTCTGTTTTGATGTCTACCCCTTCCCTATGTTCTTGGCTTCTGAAGGGAAAAAAAAAAATTCACTCACACGGGTGTCCAGTGATGTTGATCCTTGTAGGCAAAGTGCATGAAAAGGAGTCTCTGGACAATTTGAGCTCCCAGCTGTGGAGGCAACCCGACCTTCTGGTCTTCCCAACTGACGTTCCACACACCATGGGACAAAGACAAGTGTCCCTGCTGTGCTCAGTCCAAATTCTTGACCCACAGAATCCATGAGCATGATAACATAGGTGTTGTTTTAGGCCATTCAGTTTGGGGTTAGTTTATTTTTTATGGGTTAGTTTATTTATTATGCGGCAAGAATGACTATGAAACTCTTTCCAGTTGGCTGCCCCCCCATGGTTTTTTTTTATTGTGTTAATCTCCTTATTCTATGCTTCCATTGCTAACTAAGCCTTCTTATTATTGACATATGTGTCACTCTTACTAAAATACAGTTACTATAAAAATAAAAATCTAAGATAGAAGTCACCTAAACAAAACTTCTAATTTACTTGCCCAGACTTGCCATTAAGACCCATAAATGCTTTCTACCTGCTTACTGTGTGATAGGATGTAAACAACCAACATTCTGTCTTTTATGACCTCTAATAAAACTGTCTTTTCCATGTAGACCAGTCCAAGTTCATGCTCAGTGACACTTGTTAAAAACTAGTGGTTCCATGGCAACAGGTGTGGGACCCACGAAAATGGGGTCTGGCACTGGGGGAGAGAGGTTGCACTCAACTCCTGAATACAGCCTGGGCAAGTGGGAATTTATAACCAAGGATCAGAGTGGCTGTCAATGGACGGAAAATTTCTAAGAGGGAACATCAGGGATCAGGGGAAGTTCTGGCTAAGCTGATCTAATGGGGTTCTTGCTGAAGCTAGGCCAAGTGACCAGACATCAGCTGGGGAGTGGTGGAGCATGAAGAACCTGTCCCATATTGAGGTGATCAGATATCGAGGGTGGGGGGTTCTGGTTAAAATGACTTATCGGGATTCTTGCTAAAACCGAAAAATGCATAGAGGAACCTGGAAGTCCAAAAGTCAGGCCTCACTGAAAATTTACTCAGAGGACCCTGAGTAGAGAGAGTTTGGTCAAGGAGAGAATGTTTGTCACTCATAAACTTTTTTTTTTTTTAATATACTAGAGTTGCAATCAAATTTTGCTCTCCTGAGATGTATTTTCACTTGATGATTGACTTTGAATATCATTTATATTGACCTAATTTCCAAGTTACTGTTGGTGGTGGCAGGCACCTACGCTTACTTTCCACCTGTACTAATTTTCTCGTACTTCTTTCTCTGTCCTTTCATTATTACATTTTCCCCAGGACAGGTTTGTCAATCATATGGCCTAGGGCACAGGGGATTAGCAAAACCCCAAAGAGCTGAGTAACTTGAGATGTGAACTGAGCCCAATAAGAGGTTCATAAATTTGAAGAGTCCGGAAGACTACAGTCCCCACTCTGCACATTCCTGCTTCTGGAGTGTTCATTTAGCACCAATCCGTTCTGTTCCCCAAATCAGATTTTAATCTGTGCTTAGGTCCTTGGGTCTACCAATTCCCTCATCTCCTGCCAACTCTCACTGAGGCCTTCTTTCTCTGTTTCTACCTCTTTTCCCCACCATTGGAGCCTTTCCCTCAGGCACAGAGGCAAGGATAGTCCATGTGAGTGCTGCAAAGATGACCTTTCAGAATTTTTCATTTCTTTCTTCTTCTCCTCCGCCTCTTCCTCCTTCTTTTTCTCCTCTTTCTTCTCCTTCTTCTCCTCCTTTTTCCTCTTCCCCCTCCCCCTCCATGTTCTCCCTCCCCCCTCCTCCTTCTTTTCCTCCTTCTCCTCCTCCTCTTCTTCTTCTTCTTCTTCTTCTTCTTCTTCTTCCTCTTCTTATTCTTCTTATAACTGAGAGAACATCTTTAAATTCATTGCAGATGGTCCAGTAGACCCAGGGCTGGAGTTAGAATGAAGCCAATGAGGCAGGGTCCTATCTAAAATGTTGATAATCTGTTTATCATGGAGTTTTAGCATGGATTTGATTTTTTAAAAACATTGTTGAGAAAGGCTTTTGTCTTGATTGCTGAGTTTTGGGGCACCCCTTAAATTTTGTGCCCAAGGCAGGTGTCTTCCTCACCTCTCCCTGGTGGGACCACAGGCCCATTTCCTCATGGATGTACTCTCCTTTCAGCTCTTGTTTAGGGAGAAGAGGTGCAGATACATGGTGTCATTCTGGTCCCAGCCCTCCTGCTCCTCTGCACCGTCACCTTTTTCTCACCCTCGTGAAGGCCCACTCCATGAAAATACTGGAACTTCTGGTGGAGTCTGCACCTGGAGCAGGAGGTGAAGGGCGAAAGCCACCAACTGGACAAAAATCCAGCACACGTGACTCTCAGGATGGATGTAGGTTAGTCAAATGATGTTTTGTTCTTTCCATGAATTATCAGAGCAATCATTTCATTGTTCCTGTTCAGGCTGGAGTCCAGACATGACGCTCCAGTATGACTTGCATGGAAGGATGGCATTGGATGCCTCAGAATGGTCCAGTCAAGGATAAGAATCATTTTTTTTAAAGACTTGTCTTCTTCCTGAACCTCCTTCATCCCTTCGCGTAGGCGTGGGGATCTGAATATCAAGGTTGTCAGAGTGGATGGTCCCTTGGGAGGGATGAAGTTATCTGCTTTCCCATTCATTTTTTTAAATGAAAGCTGAAATATTTTAAAACACGAAACGATATTCTTTCACTGTATCACTTGTATCAAAGAAGCAATGTCAAAAATGGTGCCCTCCACTCGGCTGATTGTACGCTCTCTACTTATACTTACAATGGTTCACATGACCTGAGATTTAAACTTAACAAAGCTTTAAAAGCAAAGGTAACAAAATGGCAGATTTCTCTGATGTTATGGATATATACACATAGAGGCCCTTCCCTCCCTCCCTGCATCCTCCTCCCCCTCCTTTCTCCCCTCCCTCCTGTCTTCCTCCACTTCCTTCATTCCTCCGGACACTTCAGTTTTAAATATTGAAAGTCATTTGGGTTTGGCCTATTAGTGATTTACAGCAATGTGTTATGTCTATCCTATTGAGCCAGATGCAGTTTGTATACATTTTAAATAGTGATAAATTTGGTTTAGCAATGATAATCTAAGGATTTTTGGGGCGGCCAGATTAGGCATAAAGAATATCTTCTTCTAGATGTTTCTAGGCATTGAACAATGCTGTCTTCTACTGCACAGAGAGAAAACATGTTTGAATAGATTGCCATACGGGACGGGACACATCCCAACATCCAGATTCCTCTTTCTGGAGCATGTTTTGACTGAAGCTTAATTCACCCTCCAAAAGAATTTAAAATAGATTCTTTACCTATAACATATATTTGGCAACACTTGAAATCTTAATGTGACCCTGTGCAATGGAGACACAACTAAACCCAGAGGCATATTACTGTCACCAATAGCACATTTTATTTATAGAATTTACCCTCTCCCCAGTTCTCAGTTAGGAGCCCATACACAGTAATTAAGCCATTATAATAACACAATAGGATATAGCATAATAGAACTATCCTGCTGTCAAGGCCCACAGAGCAGGAAAATCAGGATAACACAAAGGAACACAATGCATCCAATTTAGTCCTGCTGTGGAAATGCCACATACCCTCCAAAGGATAAGTAGGGGGAAAAGTTATTTCCATGGACAACTGGAGATTGAGTCTTCATTTCCAGAAAGTACCAAAGCCAGCAGCAAACTAATCAGTCAGCCCAATAGTCGGTGAGAAGCGATTGCCTATAGCATAGGGAGCATTTAAGGTGCAATTTTTGTACTCAAGAGGCTTACAATCATTGAGGAAGCAAGCTTTAAAACAAAAATACCGTGTGACAGTAGCTCAAGAGCTATCACAAGGATAGGATTGAACAAATAATATAGAATGCATATTATGTAAATCCAAAGGAAGACCAAGTTATTATGCCCCAAACATGCTGGGGAAGACTTTACTCAAGGAGGAAGGGCTTGAAATGGGCCTAAAAGAATGTTGAAAATTTGCATAGTAAGGAAGGAAAGAAAAAACGATTTAAAAATACATATATTAGGAAGCCAGACGTTCAGGAAAATATTCACATGCAAATATTTGGTGCAGTAGTTCATAAAATAAAACATCAGACAATTAAATTGGGAGTATATTGTCTTACAATCGAGCAATGATAAAATGATGATATGTAGTAAAAATGTAGATACAAGATGTATATATAATATGATCCAATCCATAAAAGAAATTCATATGTAGCAGAGAAAAACGACTAGAAGGAAATATGTCAAATGTTATATTTTTTTTAATGGGAGATAGGAACATGGGTGATTTTTATTTTTAATTTGAACTTTTTTATGTTTTCCAAATCCTAATCTAAACAATAAAATCTCCACAATGAAGCAAGAACAAAGGGAGACCCCCCAACATCTCAAAATGTATTTTCAATTGCCTCCACATATAAATCTTACATTCTACCATTCATTCATTCATAGGCTAATGGGCAGAGTGTGTTCAAATGATTTTGCTAGTCTATAGGTATGGACCGAAGTGTTTCTCCCCAAATTCATATGTTGAAGCCCTACCCGGCGATGTGACTGAATGTAGAGATGGGGTCTTTAAAGAGGTAATTAAGGTTGAGTGAGGTTGTAGGATAGGATCTTAATCCGAAAGGACTTGTATCCTTATAAGAAGATGAGGAGACACCAGAGATGTGCACACACAGAGAAAAGAATGTAAAGACACAGGGAGAAGGTGGCTATCTGCAAATCCAAGAAGAGAGGCCTCAGGAGAAACCAAACCTGCCAACACCTTGATCTTGAACTATCAGGCTCCAGAACTGTGAGAAAGTAAACTTCTGTTGTTCAATCCCTCAGTCTGTGGCATTTTGTTATGGCAGCCCTAGAAAACGAATATACTATCTTTACATCACTTATATGATGTGGATAATATAACTTGTCCACCAATGTTTTTATTACAAAATTAACGTTAAAATTATTCATGACACTTGTCCACCAGAGTGAAACTTCCATACCAGTTATGTCATTATACCATATTACTCATGGTAATTTTTACGAGTGCAACCAGAACATTGGCCATTGGTCAACATCTAAAGAAACTACAGACTGTATAAGGCACAGAGGATAGTCTCTACAGAGCTGGTCACTGAAAGAGGCAATGCAAGTAGGAGACCCCATTTCTTCTTTTCTTATGTATGTGGCTCCTTCCAGATTGAAATAATCCCTCAATTCTGAGTGTGCTCCTCTATCAGCCCTCTCTGCAATAGGGAATACAGAATATTTATATCACATGATTAACAAGCCTTTAAAAAATTATTGCACAATGGTAAGAAGTCTATGAAGACTGCCTCTTCCCCCAGGAACTGCAGCCTTCCTGGGGGCAGCCTCCATCAGATGCCTGACAGACAAATGGAGGCAAATAAAGGTCTGACCTCCTTGTCTCAACAGGGGACATCTCTGAAAGTCCAGCCAGCTTCAGAACTCACCACACAGTCAGCTGAGTGGCATTGTTTGAGTCCATAGTCAATACTACCCTCTAGTCAATTCTCCTTTCTTCCTTCCTGACAGGTATGAACCCAGAGACCACACCCTAATAAATTTCCTATTTGCTAATCCCTATTGCAGAGACTCTAGGGCAGTGACCTACAGCATTTCTCAGTTTATCTGCACCATCTCTTCCTGCCCCAAGCTCAGATTGCTTATGCATGTAATCTCAGGACAATCACCTGTACATCCAGGATTGTGAAACAACCCTGCGAAGCATCTGTAATGCACTCAGATGGTGGGTCTTGACTTCGGGTGAGGAGGAAGATTTATTTTATTTCTAATTTGAATTCTTGATGAAACTGTTGTTGATCACTGGGGTTAAGTCATGAAGGTTGTTCAGCTCCATCTGCCTTTTCCATCGGGAGGTTTTTGTCCTTATCCAGCCATAGGAGTTTGGAAGTCTAGGTCTCCCTTTGTCCTAAGCAATCGATCTATATTAGAACTTTAGAATATAAAATGTGAAGCTGGAAAGCTTAGAAATTATCTAACTCTAGAATGGCCAAGGCGTTTTAATACATGTTGTGACTTGGATTAATTAGTAGGGGTTGTTGGAGAGCTGTCTTGAGGATTCTGAGGATGGCCAGGGCTCATTTGCAGAGTGCTGTGTTTGGTTATGGATGTTGGGGGTGGATGTGGGATGGGGACTGGTGGTGAGCTCTACACTGATATCCTTGATAGTCCTACTCTCTTTTTTCACTGGGGATGAAACTGACCCAAGGTCAGACTTCTCCAAGGTTGTATGGCTGGTATTAGGAATTTGAACCATAGCCAATATGTCTCAGCTAACAGTCCAGAATCTGACATCCCATGGTTGCTGTATTTAGTTTCCCTGGCTAAACCTCATCAGTTCCAGCCCCTGGTCTACTTGAACACATGAGTCTTGGGCCAGATCCCAGTCCCCCCTTACTTCTTGGCTGTCTTCTGTTGCCATATGTGAGCATGATGCTTTGGGCCAAATTCCTATGAGTAGTTTCTGTTTCCTCTGTGTCTCTCATAGTCAAGCTCAACAAAGTTCTAGCACTTCAGGATGGTTAAACTTGATAACAGATTAATTCTCTGCCTCTGATCTGCCTCCCCTCTCCTCCATTCATTTATTCATGAAAACATGTTTTAGGTACTTGCCGTTGGAAATATTAAAACTCCTACCAAAAAGCCCACCAACACTTTGGAGCGGTGACATAAATGTGGAATAAGGCCCATTCTGCCTCATAGTGGGCATTTCTCTCTTTTTCCTCCCACTGCTAACAGCACCCTGTTCTTCACTAGGGAACTTATTCTTCCTTCCACGAGGTTGTGTAGGAGCTGTCCGTCACACTAGCCCATGCTCTGGCTACACAGGTGGAGATATGACCAAAACCTGGCTGTGAGAGTTAAATAATGCTGCTCCCCTTTCCCGAAAGTTGGTGATGCTCTATTCTCAGAACCCGAGTCTGCTCTTTAATACACACTGCCATGACATGGGAAGAGCATTTCACTGATGGAATTAGGGTTGTGGACTTTAGGATGTTGAGTTTATCTGGGATTATCCAGGTGTGTCCAAAGTAATCACATGGACCCTTCCAAGTGGCCTCTAGAAGCTGAGGATGGCCCACAGATGAGGAAAGAAATGGGAAACAGGGACTACCGATGGATAAACACGGGGAATAAATTCTAGCAAGAAACTGAATAAACAAGAGGGGTAGATTCTCCCCTAGAGCCTACATAAAGGAACGGATCCTTCTAGCATCTGGATTTTAGTCAGGGGGAACCTCTGCTGGACTTCTGAGCTCCAGAACCAGAAGTTAATAAATGTGACCTTTTTTAAAGCCCCTTGGCGTGGCAACAGAAAATAAAAACTCTGGTCAAATCTCCTGGCCACAGCGATTAGCCCAGAGACGGGCACGTGATTCAGGCTGGGTCAATCAGAATCCTTCTCCCAAGATGCCAAGAAGTCTTTTCTCTTGATGGAAGCTATACACATGCATGGCCCGTGCCAAGTGGAGAAGCTGATCAAAACTGGGCCAGCACGAGGCAAGGGTTGTGATGGGAATCAATGCAGGTCCCGACAGGGCTCCTCTCCAGCTGGGATAGAGGCTACCTCCACCCCTGCCCTTCCCTGTCACATAAGCCAATTAACTCCTTCTTGAAACCAGTTCAAACTGGTTTCAGCTGACTTTTTGCTACTTGTCATTGAAAGACTTCTGATTAATTCATGTCCCTCAGAATTCCAGTCCCTGGTCTCCCATACCTAACGTCACTTCTCTGGTTAATGCATCTTCTCTAGAAAGAACCCAGTGAATGCATATATCCCCTGTGAGACTGGGCACCTTAATTGAAATGACTTTATCAGATAACTCAGCTTCCACTGAGTGATGACAGAGCCCAGAGGAACTAGTACACACAATTAGGGGTTTTGAAAGAAGAGGGGACTAGGAAAGATCCAGAGCATGGGTGAAACGGACGAGGGAGGTGGGGGAGGGTGCGGTATAGAGTGAATGAGTGAATGCAGGTGGAGGCTAACTGTATCAATCTTGAACATGGGGACAAGTGGGGGTTAAGGAGGAGAAGGGAGATAACCCTTCTGGAATCTGCTTGGTGCTCTCCAGTTAGCCAAGATTTTCAATCATCCTCGGCTCTCGTGACAGTTTTGGTAATCTGTTCCAATCATAGTTCCTGTTAGCAGCCAGGCTAGCAGTGGGCCCCCACCCCCCGCTCCAGAGGAAGGAGGACACCTGTTCTCCAGCACGCCCCTTGGGCTGCCAGTGGTCCCCTACACCAAGTGCCTCTGGACCCCTGGGGTTAACCTGCCTGAGCAGGCTGAACCGAGGGCCACTGGGGAGGCTACCCGAGTGCCCATAGCTTTCTGGACTATCACAAGGTAGAAAGGCATTCTTCCATGGAAAAGCAACACAAAACAATCTTGCCATGCCGTTTGCTTATTGTTGGAGTTTGAAATTCTGCCAAGTGTTCATACTTCTTAGTTGTCAGCAGTTTAGTTTGAAACAATAGTGAAAACAGCCCTCTTGGCCTCTACCTAAACTTGAGCAGAGAAAAAAACAGCTTCAGAAGTTGAACTTGAATGGTCTCCTTACCTTATTTGCCCTGACCCTGAGTTGCACTGTGCTAACAAGGAATCTAGAACATGGGGCATGGAAATGGTGTGTTTATGAGATGAGGCTCAGGCTTACACATTCTTTGAGTCAGAGCCTCTGGAGTTGTGGTGATTTAGTAGGGATGTGGGAGGGAAGCGTTTTGCCAACTCGAGAACCCCCTTCTTAGGTTCAGTGTTTTAAGCCAACTGAAAAACTCCAATCTTTCAGCTTTAGGAGTTTATTTTCTCTTGGAAAATGTCTGGATCCTTTTTCTCTGTAAGAAGGGAAGGAAAAAGGCTAGGAGTGAAGATGACAGGTTTAATTGGGCATGAAATCACTGTTGGACAACTCATTTTGCCTGAGTTAAGTGTCAAAAAATCTGCAATTTACAAAAGAAGTTTTCCTGAAATTACACAAGGGGTGGATAATTGAGAGCAAACTGCCTGGGTTGTCCGACTGGAGCAGCACTGCCCTTTCTGGGAACTTGGGTCCCTCCCAGTCTTGAGCCCCTGGGGAAAGTTGTTGATTTCCAGCCCTGGGGTCTAACCCCCCACTGCTGAAGTCCCCAGCCCTGGGCCTTGCCCAAATACCCTCATTTTCTGAGCAGCCCTGAGGCCAGTTTCTAGCTCGTTTCTAAGATCTACAAGTATCTGGCTTTGGAGTGCCACCTGATGATTTTTTTATGTGAATCTCAGGAAAATTTGTAAAGAATTAGGGTTTTATATGGCCTGGAAGGAAGGGAAGCTGTATCTTCTCCATTTAGCAACATATGATGGACAGCTTCTCTGTCTGCAATGGGCTGCCTGTCACCGATGCCATCAGAATCTAGGAGCAGACATTCTAAGGTTTTTCATTTCTATCTCTTTGGGTTCTGACCCATGACTCTCTCATCTCCCTATCTTCTGGCTGGTTTGGCACAGCAGTGGTATCAGGCGGTTCCTATTTGGAAGCCAGGAACAGGCCATGAAATTTTAGGTCACTATAGTAAATGGCTTCTTTTGAAAAGCCTGTACATAATGTGGCTTTCTCAATTAATGCACTGCATAGAGGGTTTTCTTAACTCGTGTGTGTGTGTGTGTGTGTGTGTGTGTGCGCGCACACACACATGTGTGTTAGGACTTTGTATCATCGCTAATTGACATTAATAGTATTACTTTACAGGGAGCACCAAATTCCTTCTTAACCCGAAAGTCAATTATAACTAGTTACGTACAAAAAGAGAGAATCTGGAAGGAGTTGGGGAGCATAGTGAGTGAGGCCTCTCTAGAAATACTGACTTAATCTTTGCAAGTTTTGGCTTCTAGGTATACCAGTATTCCAAACCTCTCGGTACAGAAAGGAGACTGAGGCCCTAGGATGGGGCACTAAGCTTTCTCACATGGAGTTCAATGGAGTGGCCCAGCTTTGCTGTTCCAATGCTGCACAGTCCTTTGCTGTAGGGAGCAAGAATTGAGTATACTGGGTGCCTGTAGGAAGAGCTAGTTTTATGTTCATGGTGTTCATATGATCCGCGTGCAGACCAAGGGATGTTCCTTTCCTCTGATATCAGACAGTCTGTGAAGAGGCAAAAGCTCCCCAGTGAACAACCTTTCCCCTGGCCTCTCCTGACTGAAGTGCAAATGACTTTTGAGAGCAGAATAAGACGGTCAATAAATTCATTCTTTGAACTTCTCTGACTGGGTAGTGATTCTGAGACTTTGAAAATCTTCAAAGATCTCAGCCTGTGAAATCAATAGTTCATGTTTCAAGTAACCAGAGTTAAGGCAAGAATTCCACTCAGCGAGCGCCATGTTGAGGACCTAGTATGTGGGGAGCAGTATCCCAGACACTGGAGATGCCGTGGAGCTAGGAAGAGCACAGGCCCAGTCTTTGAGGAGAAGTCTGAGGAAAAACAAAGAACAAGGACCTACATGTCTATAGGCTTAGTACAGACAGCTGCAGGCACCAAGGGTGAGGATGGGCACATTAGGTTGGGAGTTGAGGAGGGAAGATGGGGAAGGGCTAAGGGCTCTTTTCATGGAAGTAGTGACATAAGGCAAAAGTTGGGAGGCAACAAAAGTGATCTGAAATATGTCCTATCCATGTGCGTTTCTTCACTGAAAAATTTAAAGCAAGAACACGAATATGAATGACATCTGCTATTAAGCATGTACTATCAGATAGGAGTTTTATGAATTATCTCATTTAATTCTTAGCATAAATTCTATGAGATTCATGAAGTTATCCCTCCTTTTTCTCTCCCCCCCCGTCCCCCAGAGGAGAAAACTAAAGCTCAAAGGGATCAAGTAACTTGCCCAGGACCTCTCAGCTAATTAGTGCAGGAACTGGGATATAAATCCATGCCTACCCATCCAAGTCCAGTGCCTTTCCCCTAAATGTCATTTCATTCTTTCCTTACTTTGGATTGCTTGTTTCTTTTCTTTTTGCTCATTGTTGAGACCTATGGAAGAGTCCTGTGGTCCCGGATCCTGCAAAGGGTCCACCAGAATTGAAGATCTTGTGCCTCTCTTATTCAAGGTCATGGCTCCTGGCGGTGGGGGCCTGGACCTCACCGCATGCACCATGCGTCGCTAGCTTCAGGTACCAGGGGCTCAAGCTGAGGCCACGCACGTCCACGGTTGTCCGCACGGGTCCTGGTCCCACCGCAGGCTCTAGGCAATGAACGCCTGGGATGGGTCCTCTTCTGTCTGCCTCATTGGCTTTTCATGCAAACAGGAAATGAAACTGAAAAAGACGAAAGTGAGGCTTTACAGAAAAAGGAAAAGCATCTTCCTTCTGCTGGTGGGGCTCTGCGAAGGGGAGCGATGACTAAGATTTGGGGGAGGTGGTTCCCTGGCAATAGTGACAGGAGCTACAGGGCCCGATGCAGAACAGGCGGGGTCGTTGGTGCCTGTGACTGACTGAGGCTGAGGCCTCTTGTCGGCGGATGGTGCCAGTAGGAGCTGTCAGCTTCCGGCGGCATGCCAACCCAGCCTACAGCACCCAGAGGGCAAACAGTTGAAGAAAACACATCCTTGATGAGAATGTTCGGCTTGCACATGTCACTAAGCTGCAGCCGTGGTTGCTAAGAGCAAATAAATCATGGCTTGCAACACTGGGTTCCACCAATCTGATGCTGTCTTTCCTCACCCACAAGTGAGAAGGGATACAGGATAAACCGCTTCTTGGCTGCAAGTCCCAGGAATATTATTTTGTGTTTGGAAATTGCCAGATTATCACTGATGAGCCAGTCCGCTGCGTTGAGTAAGTCAGGAGCGGTGGCCTCCTTTCCATGTTATTGAGGAGGAAGCCAGGGCAAGCACAGATTCTGATACACATCCACAAGGAAGGCCGGAGGCACAGTGTGTCCTGCACTAATCCCCTTTGGCCTGGGTGAGAGGTGTGGGGGGTGGCCATTGCTGGATACTGGGGCATGAATGGTTGTGTCTTTTTCTGACTTCAGAGGTTATTGTTCTTGAAGGTTATATACTCAGGAGGCATGCAATGTCCAATTTCGGGCACCTGTTCTTTCCCAGGGCAGAAACACTGATCAAAAACCACACTGAGCTTTGCAAACAGTGCTCACAGGCAGCAATAAAAGATGCTGTGCTATGTGGTGTCTACGCAACACTTCCACACACCTTTGTGTCTTAACGATACGTTTTCAATGATTAAGATCAGAGAAAATATTTGTCCCTATGCTTGGGAAATTGAGACAAAAATACAGCCATAATCTCACCATCCTCATTTGCCAATTATTGACAAGTTTGAACACCAATACCTCATCTTTTTGTCTAGGCTTCATCCCCCCCACCCCGCATCTGTGGTTTAAGTCCAGAACCATTTGCTGATTCCCTACCATGCACTAGTTACCAAGGCTGCTGTAGCAGGTTTGGGAAGTTTTGGGAATATCCATTTAACCAAACAGTTAGTGATTGAAATGATTTTTTAAATGAAAGCAGATGCAGTTATACTATGTAGTAGAAGGAAAAAATGTGCATGCATCAAATGTTAATACAAGCTAACACTTTGAAGATGGGCTAGTACTCAGCCTCTGTGTGTGGGATGGATTAAGTGGGCTAGCAGCAGGCTGCTCTGAGGGGGCCCCTAAGGCTGGTTGAGGTCGATCCTGTGAGAGATGAGGAAAACCCAACGAAGACAGGACAGAGCAGAGAACAGATGTTCTTACAGTGTGGAGCTGAGAGGTCTTGGAAACCAGTGGATGTAGGACAAGAGGCAGAGGACAGAGTTGATATTTTTGACTACTTTCCTTGGATAATTTCCAGAAATCGAGTTTGTTTGACTCTTGAGCCTTCTGGTGACACTGTCTGTTGTAACTGTCCCACAATAATGCAAATGGCGGTCAGAATCTTGGCTCACGTTGACTGAGTTCCCTCCACATGTGAGGCACCATGCTGACGTTTTGACATGTGTCATCTCATTTTAAGTTGTACAGCCACCTATGACGAAGGTTGTACTGTTACATTTCCTTTGCAGATGAGAAAATGGAGGCTCAAAGATATTAGGCAACTTGCCGGAGATTGAACAGCTTTTCATATGCTGGCACCCATGTGGCTAAAACATCAGGAGGGCACTTTCCAAGATGAGGGACCTCACTAAATATACACTAAATATAAATGGCAACTCCTCAATTTTATTAGAGTCATTGAGTATGAATCTTTCTGTGTAGTGTGGATTTTTTTTGGATATTAGAAACATTGTCCCTTTTACACACCTTTTATAAAACTTTAACAACGTGGTAAGAAGTCTGTCAATCTCTGGCCTCTGATGTAGAATATTCTGTACATTGTTTAACCTTGGGCTGAAGCTTCCTTTGGCTGTTGGGAGCATCCACCTATCATTCGGAGAGACTCTTAGGGTGCCAAGGTGAACAGAGTTCTCCATCTCCCTGGAGCAGCCCCGTTCCATCACCGCCTACCCGTCTGCCACCCCGGTCCCTGCTTCCAGAGCCTGCCATCTGCCAGACGCGTCCCTTGTCCTCTCCATGTTTGTCTCCCCAACTTCCTTTCCCATCACCTCGGTGCTCGGCTTCCACAGGAAGCGTGTTGGCTTTTAATGGAGTGAAGAGCTGCTATGTGCCAAATGCCAGAGGCTGTGAAGTTTCTACAAGGTCCTCATTCACCCTCACCACCATCCTGGGGACATCTTGGGTTCGGCTTCTAGCACAGAGCACTGGCTTAGCCAGGAGGCCATTTGCCTCTCCATGCTCACTGCTTTTGAGTGTGGAGCTGGGATATGAACTCATGTCTATCTCATTTCAACCCTGTTTCCTTAAAGGGCAGGTAGTGCCATTTGTAATAACTGGGCCTAGGAGAAAAGTCTGTTTCTGGCCTGCCACATAACAACTGAGACATAGTTGTAGCCTACGGGGGTTTTGGCTTGTTTGCACTAGAGCAGCAGGAAGCTCAAGGGGGATGAGGGAGGTAGCAGAGTCCTGCATGAGAGCTGGTAGGGAGCTCGGGCTCTGGAGAGAGAGCTGAGGCCAAGTCCTTCATCTAAACACAGTTGCTCTGTGACTTGGGAGTAAGACCAGTACTTAGCTCCTCATGCTGTCAGGAGTCAAAGCGATCTTGTCAATGATGATGATGGTGGTAGCAATAATAGCACTAATGGTGGTGGACATTTTCTGATGGCTCGCTTGGCATCCAGGGCTGCTCTGAGTCCTTCATGCACATTAACTCCTTCCCCTCACTTTGACCTCTGCTGTAGGTGCCACACCTTTTACCTCTCACAGACTGAGAAGATGGAGGCACAAAGTACTTAGGCAGTGTGCCTGAGGCCACCCATCTGGGAAGTGGGGTTGCTGTGGTACAAGGAGAGGCCATCTTGGTTTAGTGCAGGGACGTGGCCACTGTTGTCACCTGCCAGGTGGAGTGAGCCTTTCTCTCCCTCTGTGCCCCTCCCTCACCCTGTATCCTTCTGTCCAGCTCAGGTATAGGCACCTGCTGTCTTGTGCCGCCCCCCATCCCTTGCCCTCCTTCTCTCCACTCTCCCTGCTTATCTCCTCCTTCCTCCCACCTCTTCCTCCCATCTCCTCCCTTAATTCACTGCCTTTCTTCCAGTCCCCAGATGGCCCCTGACACTAGAAGCTGGAACTGCTGATTCCAAGTTAGCTGGCCATGGCTGCTGGCGTGGCATGTGTCCCTTGGCACATGTCCCTCCAACCCAGCAGCCACGTCTGCCCTGAGCACACAGCCTACTGCAGAGTGAGTTGCTACCTTGCCACCAATTACACCCATGTATCATAATTGTGCATTTTTTCCCGTGAAAGCCAAATGATGAAGCTAATAGGGTTCATGCTGAGAACAGATGTTCTTATTTCTGCCCAGATGCTGTACATGGCAAGGATCCTCTGCTTCTTTTGTGCTTTTATTTGAAGTGTTGCTGGTTGAAAGGTTCTCGGGAAGGGCTGAAAAACCATGCTGTCCTTCCAGTAAGGAACTGGGCACAGGTCTTGAGGGGGTGTGAAGTAGCCATCCTTGGCATTTTACAATCCATCTGCTTCCTGAGGACATAATCCTGTTCCTATTTGAAAACTGCTTTTGCTCGCATTTTATAATTAGGCATTCAGATTTCACTTTTCTAGTTGTTCTAATCTCAGGCTAATGTGACAGTTAACAATTCTTCCATTTTCTGCTTTATTTCCTCTTCTCTCCATACTTGGAATTCATCGAAGGTTTTTCCTTCTCATTAAGAATGCTGAAAGACTGTGATAGTGTTATTCATTCATTTAATATTTATTGAGTGCCTTCTATATGCAAGGCACTGGGGTATGAAAGAGACCAAGTTTCCACTTTCTTGGGGATAATGTTCTGGTCAAGGAAGACAGAAAATGAATAAACAAATAAACAAACATTTCAGATTGAGGAAGTGCTATGAAACAATGGAGCAAGATGGAAGAAATAGAGACAAACTGGGAAGTGAGGGTGACTTTGTGTAAAGTGGTCAAGGAAAGTCAGTTAAGTTGAGTAAGGGGAAAACATTCTAGAAAGGGACATGTGCAAAGACCCTGGGACAGGTAAGAGTGGGGGAGTTAAAGACACAGGACAAAGGCCAACATGGTTCGGCATGCTGAGCGTGGGGAAGGGAAGTAAGCTAAAGTCAGAGGGGTGGGTAGGGACTACATTCCATAAGACCCTCAGGTTCCTATTTACCTGCCCCCGCCAAATAATTTTTTTCAGTCACTCCATAAAAGATGACTAACTAAAAATCTTTCCGTAGGATTTTCTTGTGAGTTCTGGTCTCCTTTCTAGACCACTGGCAGATATTCCATACCAGCTTCCCCTTCGCCTGATGGGTTTTGGTAAAACTCTCTTAAGTTGTACTTTGTCTTCGGGCTGAGATAGAGGAGAAGGATAACAGAGATTTACTCATCTAAGCCCCCAATGTCCATGAATCAGGTCACAGTGGGCATTTCAAAGTCAAGCATGCCAGTGCCCCAACACTGCTCTGGTTAATGATACACTATGTTGAGACAGAGACTAACTCTTGCAGCTTTGTTTACTTTACACACATGTACATACAGAGAGAGGTCTGTGTTTAACGGTGCTGTTAACGTCAAGGAGCAGCATAGTGATGCATGACCACTCTAGACAACAACTCTGGCTCTCAGAAATACAGTCTTCTTCTTTTCTGCTCGGAACTGGCAGAGGGCAGAGTTCCATCATTGGGTAGCCCTAGGTCACCCATGGCTATGTCGCAAGCATGGTGCTGGGGGCCCTCAGGCCCCTGTGTGGTTCCAGATCAGAAATAGAGGCTGGGGTCTTCTCGTGGAGTCAGGGGCCTCTTCTAGAATGTACCAAACTTCCCCAGATGCTGTTCACAAGCTCGGCCTCTCTATGAAATCTGAGCTTATCACTGTTCAAAGATAAGAGGAGGTTAGCTCAAGAATCTACCCAGTTTCATTCAGGAGGAAACTATAAGCAAACTAGATCTACATGCAGTCTAGAGACACACTCAAGAGGGACATTTTGATGGGACTCTGATGATGGTGCCACCCCCCCCACAGGCATTCATGGGTTTCCACTGGCCACTCACTAAAGCTAGTTTCTGAGCATCTACTGAAGTCCACACTGCTTCCATGGATGTGCCTGTCAATGGCTACACAAATCATCAGTCAAAAGATGCTTCACCCTAGCTAACAGTGGAGAAGGGACTGGGATGCACTGGGTGAGAGAAGCTCAAAGAAGAATGCAATGGGCTCTCAAACTTCTCAGCAGACAGAAAATAATCCTCTGATTCACAGGACACCTGTTCCACCCAGTACCACAGTGGGCAGACTGGGATTGGAGAGGACTCCTGGGGGCACAGAGACCTCTAAAGGATTGGAGGAGAAAGAATGGAACTCTGAATATTTCTGGATGCAATTGAAAGAACTGGTATAAGACAGTCAGAAGCCCATGACAACAGTCTTCAAATACTTACAGTGGAAAAGAGTGTTAGATTTGTTCTTTGCCACCATGGAAGGGAGAACGACACCAATAATAGCAGTGACACACTCCTGTGTGGCAAGAATTGAGTGGATCCTATATACTAGGAACTGGCTATGCTCTACAAGGAGTTCCTTGACCAACCCACACTGGTGGGGTTGAAGTAAGTAGTACCTGTGACCCCTTTACCCATTAGGAAAAGCTTAACTCAGGCACATGAGCTTAGTTAAGCCTCAGCCTATGGTCACACAGCTAGCAACATGGAGAGCTAGGATTAGACCTTTGATCTGGCTGACTCCCAAACCCATGCTGCTAATCAATGCATGGTGTCACCTTGTGACTTAACACAAGGAAAAACATTCTCAAATAATGGAAGGTGGATGTGTGAGCTCCTTGTGGTTGGAGGTGCTCAAGCTGAGATGACGTCATTCCTCAGGGAGATTTGTGGGCAGAGATGTGGCTACACGATGTCCAAATCCTCTTCCAACCCTGAGATGTCACAACGGTTCAGGAGCTAGGGAGTCGTGAGTCGGCTTATTCCCAGCTGAAGAGGTGGAGGGCCCAGCAAAGGCATAGGCTTGTCTGCTCAGATATATTCTGTATATTTGCCACTGTGTTCCAGTGAGAGCCTATAGGTATGTTTTCTATTCTGTTTTACAGACCTCAAACCTGGGGAAAATCAAATGGGAAGCACTGAGATGCTGGCCTCAGAGCGGATATGGGCAATGACTCACCTCACATTTTTCAACATTTTATGCCCTGAGCTACTTCTCAGTGAAAAGCACCCCAGTTATGAGAAAAAGGTCTTCTGTATTAAAAAAACAAAAAACAAAAAACAAAACTGCTTCTTTTTAATTGTCTAAAACTACTACAAACTGATAAACTTGACTTCCCCAGTTCTGAACTGGGTGATCCAGGCAGAGAAAGAGTGGGAGGCAGGGACTGGTACAGATAGATTAGTGTTCTGGGCAGAGAATAGACCAAGCATAGACCTGCTGGTCTCTCAGACCCGCCTGAGCCCCCACCTTCAGACATGCTTTCTTTTGGGTCAGACAGATGGAACCTCCTTACCCACATGCTGGTTGTATAAAATAGCAATTGATAACTATTAGCCTGCACAATTGGAAACTGCAATATTTATTGGTTAAATTGGCTATAGATAGTATTATTAGAATAATAGTAATAATGCTAGCAATCAAGCAAGTAGTGGCATTGATGTTTACTCATTAGTACTTGGATCTGCAAAGGATCATGATGTGTTCTTATTTTCTTTGAAGGTCTCATTTCTTAATTGATAGCAGACAGGTGGATGAGAGAGGGAAAGCATGCTTTCATTTTCTGATTTAATGCAATTCTGGCTCTCTGATTTCAAACAGCCTTTTTTATGTTAACATGGTTCGTTTTGAGAAAATATTGCTCCTTTGGGATTTCTTCCTGCTTCTCTTCTCTTTCTCTTCATTGAATGGTGCCACAGTCTAAGGGAAGTTCAGGAAAAATCAAGGGCAAGGGGAAGGAGTCCTCAAGGGTGTCCCTGGTCCTTGCTGGCCTTGTCTGAGCTGGGAGTCCTCTGACCCGCTACTGGACAGCCTGCATGTGCTGCTTCTGCAGGTTCCTGTGGAAGCCTATGGACTGGGCCCTTGCCCCTGCCTAGAGAGTCCTGGATCTGTTGCCTCCTATTCCTGACTGTCTTCTTTCTGATCTTTTGGTCTTTGTAGTGCTGCTGAGATCCCTGGGGGCTGGTAAGCTTCCCAGCATGTTCTCTCTGCCTGCCTCTAGTGTGTGAGGCCCCAGGAGTCTGCTTCCTGTCCTCAGTGTCCTATCCTTTCGCTCTGTCTGCGCTTCTCTGCCCACTCCCTATCACAGTGGGTACACTGGATTCCAATGCAGTCTTTCAGCCTGTGCCCAAGGAAGAAGGACCCTAACCTCAGTGTGCTGGTAGTTTCTCAAACTATAGAGAGCTTCTAGGACTTTCGTCTCTCCCTGTCCCTCTCCATATTCACTTGAATGGTAATGGGCAAAGAGTAATGGGGACCCTCCTTGGGCTGACCAATGCCCAGTTCTCTCCTCTGTTCGTCTCCTCCTTTTTCCCTTTGGGGTAGAAAGAGCTCCCCTTAATATCAGATCACCCTCTTTTCCTACTTAATGGAAGTTTTCTGCTGATTAATATATGTGTGTCTACTTTATGACTTCTTTGGTCTAGGTGGAACGAACTTCACCCTTGCTTAGGAATCAGCATGAGAAATATAATAGGGTGCATTTGAGAAACAGTATCCTTGATGTCTACAAAAAGGTGAAGTAGGTGCCAATCACTTTGATTCGATTCTCCTAATAGCTCTGTCTACAAACTCGTTTCATGGCTGATACAGCCCAGACAGAGAGATGGAATGATTACAGAGTAATTGGTGCCAAATTTAGATCTGGACCTCCCAGACTGTAAACTGTAAGGACTTCTCACTAGCAGTAATCATCACATGTCTAAAATATTGCTAATAATGGGGTCCCTGGGTGGCTCAGTCAGTGGAGCATCGCACTCTTGGTTTTGGCTCAGGTCATGATCTTGGGGTCCTAGGACTGAGCCCTGCGTCCATTTCTGTGCTCAGTGTGGAGTCTTCTGGAGATTCTCTCCCTCTGTTCCTTCCCCTGCTTGTGTGCCCACACACTCTCTCTCCCCAAAATACATAAATAAAATCTTTAAAATATTGCTAATACATCTATCACATATGTCTATCATACAGTTGTGCTTTGGGTGGGAATACCATATAATCTTATATTTCATAGAGCATCAGAGGGGAAGAGGAACCTCGACTTTTAAAATGTAGTATTTCAGCATTATTATAATATTGTAGTATTTAATAAAATATGCATACTACTGATGTAATACTTCAACTTGGAAAGTCTTGTACCTTGCCTTACCATCCCCAGGCTCAGTTCCCCACCCCCACCTCTGCAGGGCCCCTCTGATCCCCTGAGTCTCTCTGCCGTCTTTTGGGTGGGCCTGCTGTCATTAGTCCCAGAAGTGGGTTGGCAGAGCTGGAGCCCCGCATGCTGCTTCCCTGTCCAGCTCCACAAAACCTAGTGCTGGGTTGTGCTACCCCTGCGGTGGCTGAGAGAAGCTACTGGCAGACGGACACGGCCAGCAACCAGAAGTGGAGAACTTTGTTTTGGAGTCAAAGTGATGGTGAACCATGAAGCCCAGAAGCAGGTGGGAAGAGCAGCAGAATTGGCAAACATTGCCAGCTCTCGCAGACCAGCTGGCGGCCCCTGGGAGCCCAGAAAGGAAAAGACTGCCACATGTTGGGTGCCTGGCCTGGACCTCACTTCAGGCCGTGAGTATTGTCCCTTCTGAAGGTGAAGGTCAGTGATGAAAGCATGAGTGAGGTGTGGGTCTGACCGCACTGGCTTCTCACTAGGCCAGTGTTTCAGCCAGAGTGGGAACTCGGAGAGACAGGACCAGGGCAAGATCCTCCTGGCTGCCTTGGTTCACGAGGACCTATCTCAGGCACAGGGTCCATGACTGTTGTGGGCCAGACTGTCAAGGGCAGTGAGTCAGACCTGAATGTTGTGGGTGCAACTAGATTTAGGGCATCCAAGGGAAGCATCACTGCGTGAACTCACCGTAGAGATGACACTTGAGTTGGCTTCTGAATAGTGAGTGAGAGTTTGCCAGATAGGAAGTGGGAGAAGGTATTGCAAAGAACAGGAAAGAGCAAACACAAAGGTGTCAGAGCAGGGAAGTGTGTCTGTGTGTGGGATCTAGAGAACACCATGTGGCATGGCTGGTACCCTTCACACCATGTATCCTTGGGAGGTTATATTTCTTGCTCCCAAAGGCACTTTTGGACATGATCGTGATGACAAATGTCTGCTCCCTTGCTTTTGTCCCTGACTATTTCCGAGCCCCTTTCTGAGTGGAGCTGATGTCTCAGTTTGACCTCTGCCCACAGACTCAACTCCCCCTGACCCGTAGCACTGACCAAGCACTGACATTGTCTCAAAGGAGCTCTGGTTTGGTTTGGGATATACTTGATCTTTCTCCTGGAAAGACTTGGACCTGGTCCTCATAGACTCATGCATGGATAGGCCCATAGCCCAGGGTCTGGCCTCATTTTACTGATCTTTCTCCAAACATTTGAGTCCTTTCTTTGAATTTAAGCTCAATGACAGGAACTAACACATGCTGCAAAACTTCTGTGGAGCAGCTGCCTCCAAATGGATCCATTATTTGTTTAGAGGAGCTACTTTTTTCATCATTCTCTGAAAAAAATCCTGAATCTAATTATTTATGGTTTCTAAAATTGCCTCTGTCTCCATGTGTTGGCTCTGAGGTTTTCTCTCACTTACCATTGTGTATACTCTGTGCTCTAAATTATTAGTGCAAAGCCCATTCCTTTGCGTGCTCCGTACTATGTGAACATTGGGGGTAGTTTCCTTCTCTTCCTCCCTCCCTCCCTTCTTCCTCCCTCCCTCCCTCCCTTTCTTCCTTTCTTTTCCTTTCCTTTCCTTCTTTTCTTCCTTTTCTTTCTTTCTTCTTTCTTTCCTTCCATCCTTCCTTCCTTCATTCCTCCTTTCTTCCCTTCCATTCCTTTCTTTTCCTTTCCTTTCCTTCTTTCCTTCCTTTTCTTTCTTTCCTTCCATCCTTCCTTCCTTCATTCCTCCTTTCTTCCCTTCCTTTCCTTTCTTTTCCTTTCCGTTCCTTCTTCCTTCCTTCCTTGAACACCTACTATGTGCTAAGCACTGGAAATAAAGCAGTAATCAAGACAAAGTCTCTGATATCATGGAGCTTAAGTTTTAGCGAAGGAAGACTGATGATATCCAAATAAATATATCAGTAGGCAAAATACTTAAAGAGAAAAGATTGCTACGTAAGAGAGCGTCTGACAGGAGGCAGACAGAGTGGCAGTGGAACGACCTCTCTGGGGAGGTATGATTTAAAAAGAAAAACTAAATGATGATAACAAATGGGGGAAGCACTTTCCAAAACATAGGAGTGACAAGAGCATATGCCTTGTGGTGGGAGGCAAAGCTTGGAGGCTGGCAAGGGGCAGTGGGGCATGCCATGACACAGGGTAGTGGACAAGAGCCCAATCTTGGGGAATGAAGCAAGGTTTTCACATTTTATTCTAATGGCACACTATGTTGAACTGTGTTATGTGCACTCTATGTTAGCTGGGATGGAGTAATAAAAAAATGATTGTGTTGAAGGGTTCAAAGACTATACTGTGAGGATGGAGGCTTCAATGAGGGTAAGAGGCACATTCAGAGACAGGAACTCTCCATGCTTTCTGCAGGGTTCTGGGGGCTGGGGAAGACAGACAGTTTTCATCTTAAATGTCCACCATCAGTTTGACCACCAAGTCAAACTCATGACACCATCCAGAGGATAGAAATTGCTACCAACCCTTTGGCCTGGTAGCATCATTTCTTTCTTGAGAAGGGGTGTGTGTGTGTGTGTGTGTGTGTGTTTGTGCGTGCGTGTGTGTGCACGTGTGCATACAGGGAACATGAAATATATGCCAGGCTGAGCTCCTGATTTGCTTTAATTTTAAAGCTCACATCAAACATTGGGTGGGGTATTTTGAGATGTCAGCCCTGGCAAAGACCCAGTGCAACTGCAAACAGGGACGGACAGGTCCCCAAGACAAAGCACTTCAAGAACAAAAGTCGTCAGTATCTTCTGCAGGTCTCTGCCGTGGCTTGCATGAGCTGCAGCTCTTTCTTCCAAATTTTATTTAACAAATAACTTTTTTTTTTTCTATTAAAGACTTATAACTAACAGCCCTGGCATAGACTTGTTTTGTATCAAAAGCTCACCCACTGGAGATGGCCCTCCCCTGTACATTTGTGCTGCTGCATCCATGAAAGTTCTGTGAATGACCAGCGAAAGCTGCTTTTGCTTCCCAGCTGGGCTGGACCATCAGATGATGCAGTTAGTTAAAAAGTTATTACATGTGATACTTACCTACACAAATCAAAGTTGCCTTAGTACAATCGATTCTGAGGCCAAGAGAGCAACCACCTTCCATCACTAATAGCTTAAAATATAGAAGTAGCCTATGACTTTATTAATTGACTTTTTGCGTTTTGTAATTACTGGAGTGCTAATGTTTTGTAACGTTTTGTAAATACCGGAGTGCCATGCTATTACCATGGGGGAAAATGGAGGAAAATTACTCCCAAATAAAAGATAAGAGGAGAGGGATAAAGGAGTCCCAGGCAGTTTGGAAGAGTGCTGTGCCCAAGACAGCCTCCTCTGGTGTTCAAGCATCAATATCTTTATGCCTGTGTTTGACAGTTGTCACAATTTTATCTATTGCATATATACAACATAGACACAACACGGACATATGCACAAACATAGACGTTAACTTATATAGACACATATGCATATACAAACACATACATATCCATATGTATTGAACTGTTGATTACAAAAGCATTTCACAAACATTCACTCATCCAGTTAATTGACAGATATGTGAACTCTACAAAGTGCCAGCCACTATTCCGGGCAGTAGGAATATATCAGTGAACAAAAAAGATGAAATTTCTGCCCTCGTTGAGTTTCCATTAATTTTAATGGTTCTGGGGTATTCTGTCAGAAGCTGATACCATATGTGGCTTAGCTATTCTCCTGTCTGGATACCTTCCAGTTGTTTCTCATAATTATAGAAGATCCTCAACTTAGGATTGCGTCAACTTAATGATTTTTTGACTTTATGATGGTGTGAATACCCATTCAGTAGAAACCACACTTTGAATTTGCATGTGGATGTTTTCCTGGGGTTAGCAACATGCGATGTGACCCTCTCCTTTGTTGCTGAGCAGTGGCCGCAGCCCCCAGGCAGCCACATGACCACGAAGGTGAAATACTGATACACAGACAGGCACTCTATATCCATAGGACCACTCCAGTTCTGTACCGTCAGTGTAGTAGTCAACAAATTGCATGTGATAGTCAACACTTTATTATAAAATAGGCTTCCCATTAGATGATTTTTGCCCAACTGTAAGCTAATATAAGTATTCTGAGCGTGTTTAAGGTCAGCTAGGCTAAGGTATGGTGTTTGGTGGGTTACATGGATAAATGCATTTTCAATTTGTGTTATCATCTATAATGATGGGCTTAATGGGGACATAACCCCATTGTAAATCCTGGAAGATCCGGAATAAAAAATGTTGCACTAAGCGTCCTTGTACATTTTTGTTGTATGTGTGAGCATGTATCTGTAGGATAGATTTTTTTATTTAGAACCTCTTCAAAAAGTTATTCCCCCAATTAAAACCTTTGAAATGAGTTTCATTATGAATTATGGATTTTGATTAATGCAGTTTTGCCAAATCCGGAAAATAATTTTAATAAAAGGCTAGGGGAAAACTCCTCTGGGGTTCTTTTTCTACTTCCTTGCCTTTTGCCATATGCCAAAAAAAAAAAAAAATTTTTTTTTAAATGACTTCCTTGCCAGTAACTGCTTTTGGCATAGCCAGAAGCTCAACATCATGCAGCGGGGAGTGGGGGAAGGCGGAAAGGAGCATTTGGCTCCAAATTGCATAATTTGGCAAGTTTTCCTACTACGGTAGTCATGTTTTTGCAAGATTCAGTGAACTTTCTAAAGGCTGACTCCCCATCAATAGTTTGCAGAATCAAAATTGTGACAGCATGGCTGCCTCTCTCCCCCTTGACTCTTTCCTCTCTGGCCTATAATTCAGGCTTCTGTGGAGTTCATTTTTTTGGGTTCTTGTAGTGTTCTCTCACCCAGTGCTGTAGGCCTTGCTTCTTCTTCATTCCCGCTTGCATTTAAGCCCTTTTCCCTTCTGGGGCACCTGGGTGGCTCAGTCGGTCGGGCATCTGCCTTCAGCTCAGGTCATGATCTCAGGCTCCTGGGATTGAGCCCCGTGCTGGGCTCCCTGCTCATCAGGGAGTCTGCTTTCCCCTCTCCTTCTGTGCCCTCTCCCCACCCCCCATCTCTCTCTCAAATAAAGAAATAAAATTAAAAAAAATTAATTCTTTCCCCTTCTAATAAGTTACCTCAGAAACGATAATAGAAGGCCAATGAGGGGTTTACTTCCCAAACTCCAGTGGTGTGTGTGTGTGTGTGTGTGTAGGTAGAGACCATGAAGATGTGCTTCCAGGATGACTGATGAAATGCCACTTCATCTTTGTCTGATGCTATAATAATAACAGTTATAATATGGCAAATAATCTTTTTTTTTTTTTGAGTATAGGTGACACACAGTGTTCCATTAGTTTCAGGAGTGCAACATAGTGATTTGACAAGTCCCTGCATTATGCTATGCTCCTCACAAGCATAGCTACCATACATTGCTTTTACAGTTTTATTGACCATATTCCTTAATAGTAGCAAAATTTCTTGAGTACTTACTCTGTGCTGGGCACTGTGCTAAGTCCTCATCACTTTTGTTTCATCCCCTTAATAACCCTACAGTGTAGAAACCATCCTTCTCATCTTCCATGTTGGAAAATTAAAAATGAGAAAGTAAGTACTCCAAGTGCACACAACTAAAAGTTGGAAGATCTGGGATTTGAAGCCAGGTCTTTAGGATTCTGGAGTCCCACACTTCTGAGCAGGACGCATCCCACCTCATTTCCTGTCTAGGCCATATCTTAGGGTGTTTTGTGTTGGAGGAGCTTTACTTCTCTGGCATACCTCAAGACCACAGCCATGGGCCAGTGCTGGGCTTCTGAGAAACACGATAAAGTATTTATGATGCTGCTGGTGATGACTATGACCTCATCTTCCAAGACAGACCTGCTAGACTTGGACTCAGAGACCTGAGTTAGATCACTGGCTCTATCACTTATTGAGCGCTGTGACCTTTCTAGGTTTCTTATCTTGGAAAATAGTGGCCAGAATAACTCCCTTATAAGTTGTGGTGAGGATGAGACAGTATGCGCATAAGCACCTACGAAAAGATACTTTTATTGTTAGTTTTTATTATTGTTCCAAGTGATGCAAAGACAATTTAGATTGCCATGAGAAGGAAGAATGTAAGTCTGAGTTTATAACTGAAGAGACACCGAAGTTTCTAGAAGTTTCCAGGAACTATGACATGGAGGAACCTTGAAAACATTATACCAAATGAAAGAAGCCACTCACAAAAGGCCACATATAGAATGATTCCATTCTCGTTGCCTATTCCAGAATAGGCAAATCTGTATGGACAGAAAGAATTTCATTGATTGCCTAGGGCTGAGAGGTTTAGGGGGAATGCAGTGTAATCACTAATGGGTATGGAGTTTCTTTTTGGGGTGACACAGAGTCTAGTGTTGATTGTGATGATGGTTGTGTAACACTGAGAACATACTAAAAACCATTGAGTTGCATACTTTAAGTGGGTGAACTATACGGTATTGGAATGACATATCAATAAAAAAGTTTCTGTTAAAAATAAGTTTCTGGTATCTTTTTACTTAAAAGAAATTAAGAAATATCATAGTCAATCATGTTTATAGGGATGCATTTCTCAGAAAAAGTACTGTCTCTTCCTTAGCCATGGCACTTAGACAAAAGGATCAAAAAAAAAAAATCTTTCAAAAGGGCCGTCTGGGTGGCTCAGTGGGTTAAGCCTCTGCCTTCAGCTCAGGGTCCTGGGATCAAGCCCCACATCGGGCTCTCTGCTCAGTGGGGAGCCTGCATTTCCCCCCTCTCTCTTTGCCTGCCTCTCTGCCTACATGTGCTCTCTCTTTCTGTGTGTCAAATAAATAAATAACATATTAAAAAAAAAAATCCGGGGCGCCTGGGTGGCTCAGTTGGTTAAGCAGCTGCCTTTGGTTCAGGTCACGATCCTGGGGTCCTGGGACAGAGGCCCGTGCCGGGGTCCCGGCTCAGCAGAGAGCCTGCTTCTTGCTCTCCCTCTGCCTGCTGCTCTGCCTACTTGTGCTCTCTATCTCTGTGTCAAATAAATAAAACCTTAAAAAAAAATCCTTAAAAAGTTAATCACGAAAAAAGCTAAAGGCAAAACAAACTCAGGAAGAGAAGCTAGACGGAAAAAAGTAGAAAGCTGGAAATGGGACTGCCTGTAAGTCCACACCGAACCTGACTCATGCTCAGCAGGGCACACATTTTGAGCTGTTTGTTAAACAGTGATGGGCCTGCTGTGATTCATTCACCATCTCTGGTGGGGAATCCATGTGACAAATGGCCTCCATGAAAAAGCAATTTGACCTTGTCCCACAGGCCACCAGATGTGTGCGTGTGTGTGGCAAGGTGCCGAGGCAAGATGCGCACAACTGGGTGCTTGTGGAATCAAACCATGATGTCTAAATCCCAATTAACTGACCTATCCAGGTCTGGCTCTAGGTGTTTGGTCACAACAGGTGTGAGACCTGCCAAAATATGAGAAGACGCAGAAGTAACTTGGTCATAAATGTCTTGTCTCTTGTCTCTGAGAAAAGAAAATACCTATAAAAGTGCCTGGCTCATGTTAAGCCTTTAATGGATGTTTGTGGAAAGTATTGTTGGAACAAACCCAGCCAAAAAAGATCTTGTCTCCCTCCCTGAGTCTTGGGTGGTGAATTCAGCGGAAAAAAAGAGTTGAACTTCTTTTTGACATATGAATAATTTTTATTTCTGGTGGTACCATCCAGTTTATAGGGTGCCCCTTCATCAATAGCTCATTTGATTTTTGAGCAGCACTATAGGGGAATAGAATGCTAGACAGTAGTATATTCAGAGATGTTTGTCCATGTTCAAGTCATGTAGCCAGGGCCAAGACCCAAGTTCAGTCCTCTTCCCAGGACATGTGAGTTGAAATTACTTGGCCTAGTTAGTCCACCTAATTTTTTGGTGTTTCAGGGGATTATATTAACGCTACCTGGGGTCAAAGAGAGCGCTGTTGGTCAGACCATCACATATGGCGATGACGGAGGCTGGCCAACCAAGCTGCCATGTCTTGAAGCCAGAACGAAGGAGTGAACTATGTCGAAGAGCATAGTTCACAGAATCCAGTGCCTGTTGGGGAAGGAGCTGAACAAGGTGGTTAGGAACACAGGTTTAGAACCACGCTCTGGCTCCATTACAATTCTGTCACCTGTAGATTTGGTATAAGACTGTTGCAAGGGCTGAGTGTGCAGCTGTGTGCTGAGTATTTAACAGAGTGCTTAGTCAGTCAATGCTCATTAAAAACTGTGTTTTCATTAGTCATGTCTTTTTCCTATTTCTTTTGACTTCATTCTCTCGTTGTCATCCTCCTGCCATTTACTCAGGGAAGCATGGTGCCATGTCTTAACAAGTAAGAATTCCGACTACTTGTGGGGAAGCATAGGAATATGGGAGAGACTGGGGGTCAGCTGACACGCATGGAAGATGTTCTTTATTTAGCTTAATATTGGAAAACTAAGGCCAGCCGGATCATGTTTGTTCTTTCCTTTCTCCAAATGCAATTTAACCAACTATTCCATTCTTCAGACATTTTTTTCCCCTTACTAACATTGTTGAACCTTAACCACACTTCAGATTCAAAGCCCAAGAGACTTGACCTTTCTAGACATGACCATCCACTGAGCTGGAGAGAGAAGCTTCCAGGTCACAGAAACCCTGGGTCAAGAAATGACCAGGAAGGGCGCCTGTGGCTCAGTGGGTTAAAGCCTCTGCCTTCGGCTCAGGTCATGATTCCAGGGTCCTGGGATCGAGTCCCACATCGGGCTCTCTGCTCAGCAGGGAGCCTGCTTCCTCCTCTCTCTCTCTCAGCCTGCCTCTCTGACTACTTGTGATCTCTTGTCAAATAAATAAATAAAATATTATAAAAGAAAAAAAAAGGAAAGAAAGAAAAAGAAAAAAGAAATGACCAGGAAAATTTTGGACTGGAGGGCAGGCTGGGCTTGGGACGGACCATGTAGAGAGCATGGAGGACCGGAGGACCAGAGGACCAGAGGACCAGGTCGTGATATGAGACATGGGATTGGCGTTTAGGTGAGCCTCAAAGGCAGACTGGTGATCAAAGTCCAAGTTATCCAGCTGAGCTGGAGGGCATGGCCACGGTCTGGCCTCTCCATAGGCTGAATGAGATTGGAATTCAGAAGTCTACGCAGGGCAGCAAGCACAGGCAGAGACCCAGTGCAGGTGGGTGTTCCGTGGAGGCTGAGACAATGGACACCTGCATGGTTTCAGCATTAACATGGAAGCAGCCAGACACAGGCTTGCACTGAGAGGCTGAGACATTCGTTCAGAATCTGGAATAGGTGGGTAGGCCCCTCAACTTACCTACCGCACACTGAAGATATCCCAGCTCAGGGCCTTTACCCCCTCATCTCTGGGCAAACCCAGGCTAATAGACCTGAGTGCTTCCCCTCCAGGCAAAGCACTGGCCTTCAGAGGCTAGAGCTTACAGTGGAGGGTTCCAAAGGGAACCCCCTTAGCTCTCAAATGCCCAAGTTTATTCTTGATGTTCCTAAGGCATGAGAGGCAAGTGCAAGCTGGTAAGAGCTTCAGATTGAGAATCTTGATTTCTCCACCACTGCAGGATTTCTCGACCCATTAATCAACTCTGTCAATCACCAGAGGCGAACCATTCACCCCAGCTGCGGGTGACCTCTCTGCAGGGTCCAAAGGCCCATCCCCCTGTTTTCTGCTAAATCTTTGGTGTGCATCTGTGCAACAAGGTAAAAGACATTCGCTGCAGTTTGTCCAGTTACAACCAGTAGCTTCTGTAGGTGGGTGTTGATTTCAGATCTGAGCCTTGCAGGAGATGTTAATGGCGTGCTAATGGGCAGAATGGAAGGTATTATCGGAAAGATGAATTCAGAATGCCGGAAATACTGGTTCGTAGAACGGACACGGGGTCCAGAACACTGTGTCAGGACTTAAGAGACCTGAATCCCAGTCTTGGCTTGGCTCTACTACTGACTGTACTATAGCCTGGGCTGGTCTCAGTGTTCCTGACTGTTAAATATGGCTAATAGTTGTGCTCACTCTCTGTCACAATGATCTGATGAAATCATACAGGGAAAAGGAGTTCAGAAATTAAAAAGTGCTTAATTCTTTCATTCAAAAGTATTCGATAGCCGCATATTGGTTTCTAACTAAATGTAGCCAGGCAGGAGGGTGGCAAACAGAGCCGAGATCACCCGGGGATCTCTGCTGTCTGGAGGGTGAGGCTGGGCCTCCCCGGTAGGAGAGAAGGAAGCAGAGAGGGGAGCAATGGGCAGAGGAGCAGGATCTGGAGCCTGGGAGAGAAACTGAGGTGGGAAGGAAGGGACAGTTCCTTCAGGTTCAACAGGCAAAACCTATGTCCACGGAGCCACACTAGAAGAATCAGGAACCACAGTCCAGAGCCTGGAAAACAGAGGCTCAGACATTCAGAAAGGGGGCTGCCGAAGCACGGGGAGGTAACCCCAACAGGTGCAGGGCACAGGCAGTCTGAAGGGAGAACAGGCCTTTTCAACATCACCTCCCCTCCCAGACCAGGTGAGCGAGATGACTCCAGAGTCACAGAAGCAAGCTCTAGGTACGTGGACAGCAGAGCACTGGCCCTCCAACCGGCGTGCACATCAGAATCACCTGGACTCACTCTTAAGACGCAGCTCGCTGGGCCCCACTCTCAAGTTTCTGAGTCAGTACGTTTGGGGTGGGGCCCTTGCCCAGAGCACTTGCATGTCTAACAAGTTCCCAGGTGCAGCGCATCTGCTGGTCCAAGGGTGACACTTACAGACCCGAGCACACGGGGGCAGGCGCTCTGAACTCCTGGCTCAGGAAAGAAACGAGGAGCAGAGGAAGCATGTCTGGACGGTCCTGGCAGCCTGCTGACTGCGGCAGGTGTTCTGACTTGGCTCTGACCCAGGCTCAGACCCTCCCAGCGGTGACACCAGGCTGGCAGCCCTGGCCTGGGGGCTGCTGCTACTGCTTTCTCTGCCTCTGTTTAATCTTGGACAGGGATAGATCCTTGGCTGGAGCACCCGGGGGCCCTCTCTGCTTTAACCCCGAAACTTAGGGATGCTCCGGGCAGTTTAGGACTACCACTTAAGGACATAACACAGTTTGGGAGCATTTTTCTTTTCTGAAATATTTGCAAGTGGGCAAATGTCTCCTGTGTCATGCTGGTTCTCTTCCCTCCTGCTCTGTCTGCCTTTCTTCAAGGCTTGCGAGAGGCTGTGATTTCCCGATTACATGTTTTCGCTTTCTGTGTCTCTTCTGCACTGGTCATGCACCGTCAACTGGAAAACGTTGGGTGGCCAGTTTACTCTCCATCCCTTGCATGGTCTTAGCAATATGATGGATAATGCCGGGAGGTTCCTCTCCCCGCTCCCCTTCCTTCCGATTCCCTCTTCATTGAGACACACAGAAGCTCCTCACTCCTTAGTCACAATTTTCTCAGTGCTCTGGTGGTGGGGAGAAAGATGAGGAGAATATAAGAAGCAAATTATTACTCAGGCATAGAGGATGGACTGCATTGGGTATGGGTGAGTCAAAAAGGTTTCTCCATACTGGTGTTTCTTAACTCTGGCTGCGTGATAGACTCACCTGGGAGCTTTTTATACTAATACTCAGGACAGGAGATTCTGACTTAACCTTATCTGGGATGGGACCCTGGGCATTGGAAAATTTGCATCTTCTCGGGGTATTGTAATGTGTAGTCAAGCCCGAGACTGGCTGCTCTCAACCAATTTTTCTTAACAACACCGAGAGTGCTAAGCACAGCTGCATTTTGGTGTGACTTCCTTTTACCAACCACAAGCCACGTTAAGGAGGGCTGGAGGCTGCCCCCTGTGGGGTAGAAGTCCATGCCACAACCCTAAGTTTAGACAGGTGGCGATGGGAAGCAGGTACCTCAGGAACAGGTGGGCAATATTAAAAAAAAAGGCCAGTTCTGAAGGCAGGAAAAAAAAAAAAAAATTCCCCGGCTGGGAGTGACAGAGGCTGGAACCAATTCAGGAACATGGGCCAAAGATTACAGTACCAAGAGAGCAAACTACCAGGGTCAGGTTATCCCAGGCCCCTGGAGCCAGCATGGGGAAAAAGCTTGATTCTAGAACCAACTGTAGCATAAGTCGGGAGCTCCACATGTCCCGTGTCCTGGGTGAGGGGGACCACATTCTCCTAGGGTTTTCACAACCAGGCCATAAAAAAGAGGAAAGCGGCAGGATTTTGAAAACTAAAAAGGGGCAAGGAGATTGTTTTGTCTACATAATGCTCATGGACCAGCTGCATTGTTTTTGTTTTTGTCTTCACCAAACTGACTAAATGTTTCTGACATTGTACAGATCCCTGAGATAAGGAGAAGGCAGACACAGCCGACCCTTGGAACAGCGTTTCTTAAACTTGAATAGTGCAAAGGAGTTCCCTGGGGATCTTGTTAAATTGGTGATTCTAATTCATTTGGTCTGCCGTGTGTGTGTGGGTGGTGGGGGAAGGTGGTGGAGGGGCCCGAGACTCTGCATTTCTCACAGTCCACTACGTGATGCTCACCTGAGGACCACTTTTGAGTAGCATGGACTTAGAGGACAGGATGGGTCTACCTTAAATGCTCTGGAGAATGGCACCTGGCAGGGCCTGTGCAGTCACCATGGAAGGGGTGGTTGACACATGCTTTCCCTCTTTTCTCAAATTAAGGGGCTCTGTTGCTTTTGCAGAAGGGTCCCATTCAATGAGTGAGGTAACTTCCAGAAGAACTAAGTACAAGGACAGCCTCACGCCGTAAACAGTGTTTCACGTCACGCACTTTCCTTCCCCCCACCCTGTGCCATCGGGAAGGCCGATGTTCCACAGAGTGAACCAGGCTTCAGCTGACCTAGTGAAGCAAGAACCACAAATAAGTAACCTGTTACCTGGGAACCGAGCAGCAATTCTTTCGTAAATGAATGTCAATGAGGTATAATTTTCTGCTGGAGCAGAATTCCTACACCTGACAGTATTCTTAATATACTTTAATTAAGAGGTTAATCTCTTGTAGAAATTGCTTTTCTCTGAAGCCACCTGAAATCAATTTAAACTCAATTACAAGTGGTTAGCTATTGTTTATGTGGTTAAAGATTAGAGAATACATTTTTGCTTGTCAGGAGCCATCCGAGCAAATTTTGAATGTCATGATCAGAGGAGAGTCTGAATAGTTGAGTGCTCTTTAATGGGCATAGAGAAACCATTAGAAAATATAATCAGTCATATTTGATGACTTGACCTTGGGACTCAGCTAGAAAAGGGTCTAATCATTTCTGTCCCTTAAGTGCCACCAGGATTGCTCTGCTGAAATTAATTGATCATTACGTGCTTTCTGAGAGCCTAATATACCCTATTTGATGGAATATAAATTGCAAAAATAATCTGTAAATTATATAACAAGCTTCAGAATACATTTGCCCTCTGTCTCTCTAGCACAGATTAAATCTGACAGCTAGTTTCAAAATGATCAAAATTGCTTAACTCCTCCAATAGTTTGGAATGCTTAAAAAAAATCTATTGCCTGGCGTATGCCCAGTATATAAATTTGAATTACAATCCATTTTCCATCAGTAAAATGCAGATATAAAAAGAGGTCTGAGAAGGTTTTCTGGGGCCTGAATGCATTATTTTATTCAATTGCTTAGTAAGGTACTTAGCTGCTATTAAAAATTTGGATGCATGTCAGAGAGAAGGGAGCAGTTTTGAATCCTATCCACTTCCGTGCTAAGTATATGAAAGAATTACATGCCTCTAAGAGGCCAGCCAGCTTGCTAATGTGATATCCCATAGTCTGGTTGAGCGGTACACAATGACAGCACACTCCGCTGATTATCGGCGGGTTAAAGGTCTCTTGTCATCCTTTCAGGTGTCAAAATGATGAATCCAATTACCTCCTCTGTTTATGTGTATTCTTCTGGGATCAAGACATTCTGCCATTATCGTGTACACAGTCCATGACATTTCGGTTAAAGTTGCAGAAAGCCTTTCTCTAGAACTCTTCCCCTCCAGGGAATTACTTTAAAATTTTTCCTTTGGGTTGACACTTTTCATATTCGAAACAAACCTTCCAGGATTTTCTTCCATAAATGTTGAATGGTTAGCTATTGAGGAGAAGACCATCTGTTCCTCCTAATTGGCATAATGAGGGAAGACCACATTTTTGGAGCCTGGGGGGGAAAAAAACAAACCACCAACAACGTGTGATGACATGGGCTTTGAGTAGAGTTTAGCAGAAGAGACTGGGGCAGCACTCTAGATGCCAGGCCCGTGGGAGGTTTTCTGGGAATTGGACCTTGGAAAGCTAACATGTCTTGGGAGTTGAGTGAGGGGGGTAGGGGTGAAACTCAGCTCTGGGGACCAAGTTTATTACATCAGGGCTCTGGATCAGACTACAGGGGTTCTGATACCAGCTCTGTCACTTACTAACTGTGAGCCTTCGGGAAGTCTTCTTAGCATCTTTAAAACCTCAGTTTCCCCAACTGTAAAATGAGGACACTAATGAAGATGAAATGCAGGAGTGTGCACAACGCTTGGGAGAGTGTCAGGCATGCATGCTTACTAAGTTAAGTCATTAAGCAGAGCGTAAGGTGATTAGGTGTCTCTCTTTTCTGAGTCCTAGTCAGGGGTGCATGATTTGAGAAAGAATTTTATTTTCCTGACTTGTGAAATTTTTGATATGCAAAGTCTTCCAAAGATACCCAAATGAAGCTGCCCCTGATTTTTCATTTCACAGGTACATATATGTCAACTCTTCCTGGAATGAGAGTGGAATGGGGCCTGGAACAGTCCTCAGGACAAGCTCTGCCCTGGGGAGGGGGTGGGGGACAGTGTGTTAGTCTCAGTTCCTCCACAAAGCAGCTGTGTGAGGGTGAGAGCAGGAAATCCCGCCTTCTCTGGGCTCAGTTTATTTGTGTAACGTGACAGGGTTAAACAGATAACTGTTAAGATGGCTTAGAACACTGAGATTCCGTGATTCTCTATTGCCAGCCATCTCTAGAATGTTCTGTCTTCCACACCCAGGCCTCCCTGATCAGAGGGTGGGCACAGACAGGGAACATGGCATTCCAATGACCCCATATCCGTGGCTTTCAGCTTCATGCTGCTTGACCTCTCTGTTCATGGCACACATGGTTCCACATGGGTGGTCCCGTGTGGGGGGCCATTCACAACGGCGTGGGTATACAGCCTTTAAAAATCATGTCTCCCTTTGAGAAATACAAAACAAAAATTCCCCATTTCCTGAATTCATTTCATCCTAGGAGATACTGATAAGCTTCCTTCATAACCCCCATTTTATGATTTGAGGCATATCTGCTCTGCCCCACCTTGTCCCACCCTTCTGCAAACATCCACCCTCAGCAGAGGTCATAAAAGGGCCAGAATCAAACCACAGATGATATTACTTGTCCCCACAGAAAGGATTTCCACAATTAGAATTAGTTCCCAGCATTGAAAAACCAGAAGATGTCACATAAAACCCAGCTTTCCAGCTTCTTAAAAAAAAAAATAATAATAATAATAACAAAGAGGAAAATATGACCAGAATTTCCCCTAGAAGGATGACCCGGTTCTTACAGCAAAGAGTCTGGCCAGGAAGTGAAAAGGGCGACACCCTGAATCTTCACTTGGGAGTGTCTCAGCAGCAAACAGAGACGTCCCCTGGAGCCTCTTCGAACTGACCCAGGACCAGTAAGCTAACCAGTCACCCTGAGACCCTTGATGCAGAGGGGCCTCCTGGGAGAGCCTTAGTCCCCTGCCCCGAGGATTGCTTCTCTCCAAGTTGCCCCCCAGTCCTCTAGTCCTTTGAGTCCTTTGGGTCTGTGCCCCTCCCACGGGTTCATACCTTTAAGAGTTTCAGTTCTTCAAAATTCAATCCTTGTGAACATGTAAATCCCTCAAACAGGATCTGCACCTTGAAATTTAAATACGTTACACATCACTATGCAAAAGGCTCTGATGGTCTGTTTTGCTCAGAACAAAGAGGAGAGGGCTTGGGGACCAAGAAGTTCTAGGCTGGGCCCCAGGGTTAAAGCCACAATCTGGGAAAGGTGCAAGAGCTGGTCGGGGTGGGACAAAGGCCTGACATTTTGCAGGAATCCCCCTGGACTAGTGGTTCTGAAAGTTAGCACCGTGCAGGGTGAGCTAGGGAGCAGCATGGCCGTCTCCCAATGGAGGGCTCTTGCTCTTGCCTCCACACATTTCCTTGGGAGGATTGGTGCTCCTAGCCATCTGCTGTCTGCAGGAGGACAAAAATTCCTCTGGGGCAAGAGAACCGTGGAGAACAGGTCTGGAACAACCTCACTGCAACTAATTTTAGGGCTGGAACACATGTAAATAGCATGCTGCCTCTGCACCTGATTTTCTTTGGATGCTAAACTGCCTTCCAGCCCTAAAGTTTGGTCATTCAGGTTTCCTTGGCTATCTCACAAGAGCTGTGACTTTGGGCCCCCAGTGAGGGTTCATCACTGGTGTAAACCTGCATTTGACTTCATGTGGCACTCCACAGCTTGTCTGTCAGTTAGATCACAGGTGAGTCCTGTTGAAAGCAATCCTGCAGAAATTGTACTCTAGAGAAGGTTTGGGTTAGACCCCCCAGCATCACTACACCAAAACTAGTGAGGACAATGCCACCGGTGGTGGCTCACGTGGAGCCGGCAGATGTAGTTCAATGTGCCGGGCGGTGCCTGACCTCAGAAGGAGTCAAAGGCCATGAAATCAGTATCTACATAGTAACTTCAGTACAATATTGAGCATTACCTTGAATTGAGTCATTCATTTGAGAACCCGGTTACTGAACCGAACACGAGAACAGATGCCCACACCCCACACGTGCCGACAAAAGGAAATTCCGGTGGAGGAGATAATCTCCATTGATTTAGTTATTCAATGAAAGGTTTCACTCCTGTGCAAAATCCTTTAACAGTCAAAGGCTTTCTGCTTTTTACTCTAAAAGCTCTAACTCCATTTCCCTAGAAATAGCCAGCGTACTATGTCACATTAAATTCCCTCTCTGTCAGCTGAATTGTCTGGCATGGAATTTTTGGGTTGAATCATTTTTTCTAAAAAGGCAAAAAAAAAAAAATCATTTGCTTTTTCTCTCCATAATTCTTTTGTTCATTCATTGGGTACTTCATCTAAATCCTATTGAAGGAATGAAATGTGGCTTATGCAGCATGCGGATGTGATAGGAGGCTTGGGTGATCCACGAAAACTGTTGGAATATTTTTAGAAAAATAGTTGAAAACACAAATTCTGTCATCTTGTCATTATGCAACCATCCTATCTGTATAGTCTCCTCCAACCTTTTGTATGTACATTTATGTGGTTGTCATAAAAATTAACAGTTTTTTTCCCCTACTATTCCTTTAACACTCTAAACTTGCTCCATAGGCTTTGTTTTTTAATGACTGGATAATAATCCATCAAATGAGTATTCCTTTGTGGTAGATTGCCAGACTGATTCTAATTCTTCACCTCTCCCTGTTTCTACATCTCTTGCAATGTGATTTTGTAGCTCCTTCTGTCAAGGGATAAAGTTTCTTTTCCAGCCCCTGGAATATGGTCTGGTCTTATGACTTGCTCTGGCCAACAGAGTGTGGCAGAAGTGATGGGGTGCAGACTCCAATCTTGCACCTCAAGATTTTTGTCCTTCTATGTGCCTTCCTGTTACCCTGCTGTAGACCACTGTCATGACAAAAATCCCAGGCCAGCTTGCTAGAGACTGGAAACCCACATGGAGTGGGGGACCCGTCATCCCACCTGTCATAGCCAAGCCTTCCTAGACCAATGGGCTTCCAGTTGATGTGTCAGCTGACCAGTTTCCTGAAGGAGTCCAGCGGAGACAGGGAGAAATTCTCTGCTGATCTGTAGACTACGATGCAAGAGCAAATGTATATTTTTGTAAGTCAAAGGGTTTTGGGGTGGTGTGCCATGCGGCAGTAACCGAGCGATAATTCTCAATATCCGTTTTCTTGTTTAGGTAAGTGTTCCCAGGATTTTCTTAACTATAAAACAATGCTGTGATGGGCATTTTGGTGCAAGTGGATAGTGTATTTCTCTGAGGATTTTCATTTTGTTTAAGGAAGCTGGCAATTAGATTTTATCTCCGCTAGCCCTTACCAAAATACCATATTATTGAAATTCAGGTTGACTATAAAATTATCCCTGTCAAGCAAAACCTAAGCTCTTATATTACCTAATGGCTTTATATGTCCTTATGCAAAGCAATGACAATGCATTTTTCTTATGGAAACATATGATACCTTATCCCACCCCATCTCAAACCAGGTGAGTCATAAAAATGTCAGAAGCTCATAGAAACTTCAGTTTCATCTGGCCAAACCCTAAGCATATGGACTCCTCTCAGATGGTTCTAAATCATAACAAAGTTCCTTTCTTTTCCATTTTTTCCTTTTCTTTTTTTCTTTTTCTTTCTTTCTTTCTCTAGAGAAACTCTGATTACCCCTAAACTTTGGCGGCCTCATGAATGTGCCAAACCTCTTGCTGAACAAGCTGTGACCGCTTGGGTTGTAAGTTGGCTGGGGGTCTCTACCAAGTCATTTTTTTAAATGAAAAATCATTCTACTTAATGACTGCTTCATGTAAACCAAAATAGTCCCACTATAAAAGCAATAATCATTGCTTCTTTGGCTATTTATATAGGTCTTGCCCAGCAATGGTCTATATAATGGTTAAAAGTCAATCTGAGATGATTGATATTTGAGAAGAGCTGTCTAGGAAAATATTGGCCATCAAAGATCCAGATTCTTATAAATTAGATCACCAGAAATCAATACAGCCTTGTTATTTATTTTAGTTCCGTTGGTTCACCACCATTATTATTGTCATTATTGGTGCTGTTATTGAGATCTTGTTAAGAAAAGAAAAGCTAATGAAAGATGTCTTTAGAACTTTGGAAATCTTGTCCTGGATGACACTGTCATTTCTGTTTTTTGTTCGTTTGTTTTGTTTATGTTGTTTATTTGTTTTTGTTGTTTGTTTTGTTTTGTTTTGTTTTTACCATTTCTTACATGGCAAACCAGACAATACATTCTGTTTAGATTTGGAAGCTGTCTTACACTATCTCTCTTTTGCTAGATTGTTACACGTCCTTTCATTAGCTATGAAGAATTAGAGTCATCCTGCTGCCCTTTCTCTTTGACCAGCAACAAGTTCAACTGCAGTACGTATCTTTACCTAGATCATCCTAGAACTTTCTCCTCCCTCTGTTTTCCCTTCATGGTTCACCTACTATTTTAATATTTATTACAATGGTTCTATTGTATTTGCATACATTTGCAAGTTCCTTTGACTACTTTTTGGTAATATTCCTGTCCCCTCCTGACTACATAGGCCTCTGGAAGTCTTACTCATTCTGATCACTTGCCTTACTAGAAAATTAGAACTATTGTCATGGAGTATTAGAACCACCTGGCCTTTTGCTCCTTGTGTAGGGACATGGAAACTCAGATGGCCTGCCTACATGAAGGGTATTCACTGAGGCCGTAGGTAACAGAGCCAGTTCTAGGACAGAGAAACTGATTCAGGTTCTCTTTGAACTAAATACATTATGTCCAGTATTCTTGCTAAAAATGAGAAAAGTACCCCCAGTAACATTTCACTCACCACAAGAGTCTTCATGATCCAGACAAAGACCACCCCCCCTTTTTTTCTGTGTCTGTAAAAATTACATTTTCCAAGCATTTCTGGCTTCTCCCTTCTTACCCAAATCTAAATAAAGTCCAAGAGGTTGGTGAGTTAAGCCCCAACTTTATAGTGTTCTTACCCACTTATATAATTTGAGTTTCTTGAGCCACACCCACTAAAAAGTCAAGAGTCGGGTTATCCAGCACAAGATTCTCCCTACCTAGTCATCCTGAAAGTCTAGACTAAAATATTTACAAATCTTTCATATTTTCCTGGGGGGTCACTTGCATCTCTCTCTGAATGGAGGGAGAGAAAAAAGCCCAGAAGGGCCTGACTGCCTCCCTCTCCCCGAGCAGCTGAAGCCTCAGGTTAGCATCATGGACTACAAAGGGCCATCAGCCCACTGCACCAGGGATGACCCGCTCCGCCCCCTCCCTGCCTTCTCAGGACCCTTCCTGCACAGCAGTGTCCCAGGAGGTCTAGGGCCCTTATTATGCCCCTGAGCTCGGCTGGGATAAACCACTTCAGTGATCATGTGCAGCTAGACTTGACTTGAAACTGGATCCTGGGTATAGGAGCTACCATTGTATAATAAAACTGGATTTCATATTTCATAAATATGAAAGAAAATATTTCATAAATAATCATCTAAAGTAATAGTTCATAAATAATCATCTCACGTGTCTTTATTAAATATGAAGACTTAGCTGAACTTAAGAATTTTGTAAAAAGCATCAATAATTAGCTGAACACTGAAAAACTTAAAAATATTTTTTGGAACTTACATTTTTTTTCTTAAAGGAATGCCTAGTGAACTGTCTTGAATCAGATACATGCACAATGTGTTTTACTCAAAGAAACAAAAATCTCAAAGTGTTCTTGGAAACAAATGGATTAGTCAGTCCCCACCTTTTTTCTGTTTCATGATCAGGAATGTTGCTGTTAATAAAGCTTCTGTCTTCTCAGGACTGCCTTCACTTTCCTTTCAACAGGTTTTTCCTTTCCTGCATAAACAGAGAATGAATGTGTGTATATAGTCTTGGTGGGAGAGAGTCAAAGTCAGGATTTTTGCCCCAAGGCTATGGGGAAGGACCAAGATATTGCTCTGGGGTCATATGTCATCTAAAATCATGGACACTTAATTTAAGTAATAATAAAAATGATAATGCTAGTATTGGTTAACATTTATTGAAGTCCCATTATAGGCGGTAAATTAATCTGCCTCTTTCTTTTTAGACTTAGTTATCCCTACACTCACTAATGCACATAATGAACATTTAGTGAATCACCTAAGATAGGTGTTTGATTAGATTCATTCATTTATTGATACTTTCTGTGAGCTGAGCAGTGATTCATATGTTGATGGTACAACAGTGAATATAAAAATCCCTGTTCTCTGGGGTGCCTGGGTGGTTCGTTCGTTAAGCAGCTGCCTTTGGCTCAGGTCATGATCTCAGGTTGTCACCACTGGGCTCCTTGCTCAGGGGGGAGACTGCTTCTCCCTCTCCCCTGATGCTCACCCTGCTTTTGTGCTCGCTCTCTCTCAAATAAATAAATAAAACCTTAAAAAAAAATCCCTATTCTCAAAAAGCTTACATTCTATGGGGAGAGAGACAGACAATAGGCAATCTATTTGCCAGGTAATAATAATAAGTGCCACAAAGGGAAAAAAAAATGCAATGAAGAATGTTAGCAATAGAAGCAGAGAAGAAAGGATTTTTTTTTTTTTTAAAGTTTATAAAGCTGGTCAGAGAGAGGATAAATATAAATTTTTGTTTTGAGATTTTGAAATTGTTTAAATGTTCTTTCTCCCATAGAATAAATTCAGATAATCTAAATCCCTTCAGTGAAGCAATTCCAAAATTGGATTCTCACTTGCTGAAAGCTCCCTTGCCATGCATTTGCACACCTGTAGAGATGGACCTGGGGAAGGCAAATAATCTAAGAGAGCGTGAGCATCTGACCCTGGAGGTCACCTTGTCCTTAACTTGTAAAACACCATTTGCAGCCAGTCTGACGTCAATCAGCAAGGGTTGACAGATGATTCATCTGTGTTCGTACCATTGTTGGTTCCTGTTATTGTTTTTCTCCTCACATTTTAGTTAATCATTTGTTTGAGTTAGGTTAAACACTCACGTGCTTTATTAGGCCTTTCCCTACAGTTCCATCCGGCCAAACCCTTGATGAAAATGTAGATGTGGGTGATACAAAATCCCTGTCCTTTTCCTGAGGGAGTCAGCACACCGGCAGGAGAGGCCAGAATGAATGAATCCAGTTTGTAAAACAGTATCATCACTATCCGTAGGCTGGAGGGAAGAAGAGGCCACTCTTCATACAAGCAAGTACATGGTGAAGGTCCTCTTTCCACTCTGAAATTACTGGGAAGTTCCTTTCTGAAATGATTTTGTAATTGATGTATAATGGACATATAACATGTTAGTTTCAGGCATGCCGTATAATGATTGGGTATTTGTATACACTGTGAAATGATCACCACCATGAGTCTGGTTAAAGTCGGTCCCCACACAAAGTTACAAAACACTGTTTTTTCTTGGGATGAGAATGTCTGAAGCTCACTCTCTTAGCAACCTTCCAATACGCAATACCATATTACTGACCACAGTCACCCTGCTGTGCAGGACACCCCTACGAAGTATTTCTTTTACAATCGGAATTTGTGCCTCTTGACCTCCTTCACTGGCTTTACCCTCACTTGCCACCATTCTATTCTCTGTATCTATGAGTTTCGTTTCGTTTGTTTCTTTTTTAGATTCCACACGTAAGTGTAATCATACGGTATTTGTCTTTGTGTGACTTATTTCACGTAGCATGATACGCTCTAGGCCCATCCGTGTCACAACACATGGCAAGATTTTGTTCTTTTTCATGGCTGAGCAGCAAAGTTTAAAATAATTCCATAATGAGCCATTGACCTGAATCCGCAACATCAAATAACAAGGGCAGGGAGGGCAACGAGGATTTAAGGATAAACACAGGAAGGACAGAGACCAGACTCCACCAGGATTTTAAACACCCAGATCTGCTCACGAAGTACCTTCTAACTGAAGTTTCTGAGTCAAAAGTCACTCCTAAGATATGCAGACATGAAGGGAATAGCTTAATAATACTGCCCTACTTCCTAGCCAGGGGGAGGCCCTGTCAGACTCCAGCAGGTCTTTAGCAAGTCCTGCTTTCTTACTCACCCACCCCCTGCTTTTTTTTTTTTTAATATCCTCATCTTAGTTTTACAGCAAACAGGACAGACACTCTGGACCTGACTGGCTCTGTCTAGATGGGGAAGCCTTCTTCCTGCCCCACTTGTCAGAGGCTCTTTGTCCTCAAACACAGAAGGAGATAGAGCTCACTACCATCAGCATACTTCTGCCCAGGCTCTAAATGAAACTTGAGACCAGAGTCGAGTCTTTCTTTTTTTTTTTTTTTTTAATATATATATATATATATATTTAAAGATTTTATTTATTTACTTGACAGACAGAGATCACCAGTAGGCAGAGAGGCAGGCAGAGAGAGAGAGGAGAAAGCAGGCCCGATGCGGGGCTCGATCCCAGGACCCTGGGATCATGACCTGAGCCGAAGGCAGAGGCTTTAACCCACTGAGCCACCCAGGCGCCCCAGAGTAGAGTCTTTCAAAGTTGTGTTGAGCCCAGGCTGGGCCCTGCTAGCAGAACCTATTAATGACTTGCTGGTAATCACCCAAGTCTGAGAAGCCTACAAAATGCTGGAAACAGGGTTTTGGAAATGAAAAAGAAGTTTCTTCTCTTAGTTCATATCATCACCATCTGGCTAGCTTTTACAATCCTTATTGCACTATGATTAATTTTTTATGCCATAGACTTCTGCTAATTAATTGTAATTACCAAGAACAGGAAATTTCAGCATGACCAGATCATGTTTACTCAGAATGGCAGAGTTGGAGAACTGTCCTTTAAGAGACGTTCTTGGGATGGTCCGATTTTAAGAGCTGGGTGGATCCTTGGAAATCAGCTGGTTCCGACAGTTTACTAACACCTGAGCAAACCTGTGTGAGTTAGCCCAGGTCTTGTGGCTGCTCAGCAGCAGCAGAGAGGGGAAGAAAATACCAGCTTCCACCACCCCCAAGCCAGTGGTGTTTGTACCAGGCTCTGCTGCCTTAAGAACTAGTTCGAACCAGAAGCAGCCACTCCCCTCTCCGTTTGGGTGGATTCGTCAAATCCAGGATGGAATTTGGTCAAAATGCCTCATTGCATCATCACGTCGCTTTGAAACTCCAAGTTCTTTGGACATAGAGTTCTTGTCTGTGTGATGTGAACCAATAAATTCTCTGGAAAAAAATCAGTCCAAACACTTGGCTGGTGTTTTGGAGGAAAAAATAAATGGGGGTGATTGAATTTTTAAAATTGAATTAAGCAGCTGTGTTTGGATCCTATGGGCACTCATATTAGATCTAGACAGGCTTGTCCAAAGCTGGCGTTGGGTCACAGAATTGTATGGAAATTGCACTGTGATTGTCAAAGCAATGCAGGACATGTCAGTGCCCCACAGATATCCAGAGTGATGGGCTAAGCTCTGGGTTTTAGTCCAGTGATTTTTAAACTGCCAAGCTACGTTTCACTTTGGAAGAATAGAATTTTTTTTTTTTTAAATGAGATTTTTGTGTGTAATCTATGTCCATAAGAGAGCCAAGGGCAATATTCCCTGTTTAAAGTGACAAATCCCCCCTTTCTAAAAATAATAAATGAGAAAAATCATATTGTCTTAATGAACTAAGGTTTGAAATTGTGAGTTCTAGGAGTCAGTGTTCATTTTAAGGCATCGTCAGCACCGAATTCATTTCTGCCTGTGGAATTACTGGCTCTGAAAGCTACTTCTCTTGCGTACCATGACCTGGCTTATGGGAAAAACGAAAGCAGCAGCGACTCTTAGCTCATGGACTTCGTAAAGGTAGGAGCTACGTCTTAATTCTCCATTTTGAACCCATTCCTCCCTGAAATGACACCTACTGCCCGACTTCAACAAAGGAGACCTGTAGCAAATTTTAATTGGATTAGGAGGTAAGGAGTTTGTACCCAAAGAGGGTGACTAGTGGTGGTCCACTGGGGCGCTCAGAGCAAGGGGGAACTGTGGCCATGCCTGGGAGCTCGGTGGGATACTCTAACAGCCACATGGGGGATGAACTAGAACCGCACGCGTTGGCTTGCTTCATACAGACTCTTTCTCCTTGTGGCAGATTTTAATTAAAGGCATTCTCTCGTCCATATGGTCGTCAGGACAGGGACATTTTTCAGTTCCTCCTTGGGCCTTGTTCTCAGCTTTCAGCCAGTGACAAAGACGCTTCTCTCTCTTGTGGTCCTTCAGCCTCTTCATAGACCACCATCTTGACTCACGTCTTCATTATCTTTCACCCGGACCCTTGCAATAACCCTCTAACTAAATATACCTGTCTCCGGTCTGGTCAATGAACTCACCTACTTCAAGGTCTTTAACAGCTCCCTACTGTCTGTAGGTTAAATTTCATGTTCTTCTGCAGGACATCAAAGGTCATGCTTTTTTTTTCCTTCACGCCCACTGTCCCACCTCACACAACCCTTCCTTTGCCTTCGTGGTGGACATGGCTCTCTTTGGGACTTCTGCTCCTTTGCTTGTGTTACCCTTCCACCTGCAACACCCTTGCACATTCTGGGCCTTTTGTGTCTGTCTTTTGCGTCCCATAGACAGCACTCCCCATCGGAGAAGGCACTGTGTCTGTTTGGGTCACTATTTTATTCTGAGAGTGTAGTCCAGTCTAGCACAAAATAGGCATCCAATAAATAGTCATTGAATGGATGAAAAAAACTTAAAAGGCTGGCAAATATGATTTACATTGAGTTAAAAACCAAATCTATTTTCAGTACTAGGAGGTGGTATACCTAGACCGAGCTTGCTCGGTGCAGTTTAGCATTATAATAGCAGGAAGTACAAAGAGCCGTAAGACATCGTCTCTACACTTCAGGGAGTCGGTCTGAAATAATCAGTGCTGGCAGGAAATAGGAAAGCCCTCAGAAGAAGGGAGCTGACTCCACCAGGGAAAGCCTAGTGGTGGTCTCCTTACAGGATTCCCTACCTGTGATTTCTTCCCTCCTCAATCCAATCTGCCCATGTTTCTTGGATTCACTTTCTCAGGTGCCCTTTTGGACATGTCTGCGCTCATCTTAAAAGCCAAATGTCCTGTGAGCCTTGCTACCTGCTGATAAGAGTCCAAACAACTCAGTAAAGACATAGGTTCTCCAGGCTCCTCCAGTCTTTGACCTGCTTTTGTGGGGTTCTGTCTCATTCTGGGGGGCTTTGGTGGTACACTCCACCAGCCTGGGTTGGTCCATTCCTGAAAGGCAAACCAAGGCAGCAATACCATCCAGCAATACTGTCCTATTCCACACACCAGTGCTGGTGTGTGACTCCTTGTTTGTCCAGATCTTAGGAGGCAGGTCTTAGGGTTCTAGACCAAACTCTTTTATTTTTTTATGACCCTTTAGTTGTTTAAACAGCCCCCCCCCCAGGATACCTCAGGACTCCTCTGCCTGCAGGAGCCTTGGGGAATATAACTGGGATTCTCTCTGCTGGTCTCTCCCAGACTTAGAGTCGGGATCCCCTGCAGATACTTCTTAGTTTCCCTCCCATGCCTTCCCAAGTCTGTTGCGTCCCTCCTGCTTTCCTCCATCCACCCTAAAGATTCTCTCATCTAGAGCTGTGAGAATCACCCAGGAACTTGCTAAAATTTAGATTTCTGAGCCTTATCTTCGCCAGCTATGCATTTTGGATAAACATTCTGGATGGTCTTGATGCAAAGACGGTCACTGTCTACACTTTGACAGACACCCAGAGTACGGTCACCAACAGTTCTTCTGCATATATTAATTAATTAATTAATTAATTAATTAATTCCATTCATCCATTCATTTATTGACTCATCTATGCAATCGCAAACATAGGCATTTTTTTCCTACAGTCGAGCTTTTATAACAAGAATTACATATGAAAGGATCAATTAATTAAGAACAATGGGTTACATCTGTTGTTAATAGTTATAAACAGTTATCTTGTAAAACCATCCAGGAATCATCCCTCCTTAAGGGAAAAAAAAATGCCAGAGTCTCCTCCGCACAGCTGCTTGAAGAAGCAGTGTGATTTACTTGGCCCATCGGTTGATGAGAAGAACATAGAAGAAATCTGCCCTTATGTAGTAAGAGGAAAAGAAATGCCTCAGTTAAGGGAGATGGATGGACTTGCTCAATGATGTGTAGTTTTTTCAAAGTAATTCTTATATGCTTTTAGTTCCAAAAGGAAAATAATAACTTCGTAGTTGTGCATCTGGAAATTTAGCCCCAAAGGCCCTAACATGGGTTTTGCTCATAAAGTATTGGTCACGAACATGACTGTCAAAGCATTGAGAACAAATTGTATTGGTTCATTTAGCCTACTAAGTGCCAGTTGATATGGTGAGGTACAGTGACAGACTCACAAATGGCACTTACCTTCCTGGCTTCAAGGCGTTGGTCAGGGTTTAGTGGGTGGTGACATCTGAAGATCACATTTTCCCAAATTCAAGGTGAGGGGCCATGATATCATACAGGGTCTTAAAATTTGCAATGTGAGTTTATTCCTAAAATGCCTGGATGTATGTTCCTCTTTCCACATAAATTGACAACTTCAGCCAGACTGATCTATTCATCAGCCAGAACCTTGCCCCACATCTCCCAGTGGCTTGCTTCTCTTGAGCTCAGGCAATTTTCCATTCTCAGAATACCCTCCTTTCTATTGTTCTACCATGTAAACCTAACCTTTATCCAAGATCCAGTTAATGTTCTACTTTCTTTGTGAAGCCAACCTAAATCATCTCAGACCACAATGAACTTCAGAACACCTTTATCCCTTATTGTTTACCCTCTTACTTGGCATTTAACTGATGTCAAGGCAGCATTACAAACCTCCTTGCACACAGGTCTCATATTCCCAGTTACGCTACTACAGTCTTTTGGATGGCAGTGATCAGGTTGTGTGTATCTTTGTAGCCACTGGACTGAGCATTACATCTGATCTGTGATGGCTGCTCCTTAAATTTAAGATACGAATGAGAACATGGATGTCGTCTTGATTTTTTGTATCAAATTTTCTGTTTCGGGGGCCATTCCATTGTGCAGGCTCCGCAATTCCGCTTTTGTCTGTGACATCTAAAATTTCAGTGATGGATGTGGTCAAGCTCAAAGTTTATTTCCTGGAGTAATGGCCATTTAAAATCGGAAGCCTCAAACTTGAGTTTCTAGGGCCAGTCAAGTAATTAAGTAGGCTGTGCCCACCCAACTCCATATTCCCGCCATGAGGACAGAGGGTGTGTTCTGCCAAGAGCTGGTGGGGCAGCATGTTTGCCCAACAGTATATACCACTAGAGCTCTAACTCCACAGGCTCTCCTTGGGCATCTAACTCACTGCTATGACAGTGCATTCGAAGACCTTGTGGCCACCCTGACCCAAATGCAAAAATGCTTGCCTGAACCTGAGTGCAAAATCCTGTCCTCAGGTCTATCCTAATGTCAGAGCTCACCTTTTGCACAGAGCCCGATTCCCAATTATCCATACAGTCTTGCCCGGCAAGGCTTTTTGTTGCCTTTCACCCAGCCCTCAGTTTGATAGCCAAAGGTGTTCACCAAGTTCTAACTCTCTGCTGCCCTCAACAGGCCCTTGACCTCATTGGCAACTCTGATGAACTGTGGGTTCCAGATGAGATAAATAAGGTCTTGGCAGTGTGAGATTTGTCATGTATTTTGTGTGGAGTGATCTTGTGTGTTTGGTCACTAATGTTTGTTCTCTCTGTGTGTATGTATGTGATGGGAAGAGACGCTTTTTTCTTGACTTTTGATTATTTACCTGCATTTTAATTTTTCTTCTCTGTATACCCACCATCCTTCCTTTCATCAGCTTCAAAGAGCAATGCTACGAAGTAGGAGAAGTCAAGTATTTTGGGAAAGGCCCTATGGTTTCAACTAAAAACATGAGACATTTGGAGTAAGACAGATCTGTGTTTTAATCTCAACTCCACCTTTGACTGGCTTTATGAATTTGGACTATATTTTTCTTTCTTTTTTTTTTTTTCCTATATAAGAAGTACGTTATGTAATAATATGCAAGCAAAACTGACTCATGGAGGGTGCTCAGTACTGGTTTTCCCCCCTTTCTCATGAGGTATTTTCACTTTGACTAAGGTAGTCAGTCACCAGCTTTCCTGCTATAGAGATTAGCAGTCACTGTGTGGGAGACATTTGTTAACTTCTTCTCCCTTCCCCCTTGCCCTTCTTTGCCTTTTTCTCTCTGTGGTCTCTTAGACTCAGGAGGAAGAACACACACTGGGCAGAGGTTTAGTCAGCAAGCCCAGAACTTTCTCCCAGCACTGACCAAAAAGAGCTTACTTGACCTGCAAACTCAGGAGCTATCCTTATCCTACAAGCCACGATATCAGTTACATGAAAACTGCTATATTCTGTTAAATAAAACTGGGTCTTGAAGGGCTTGTTGGAAGGCTAGCTGCTAGTTTCTTTCTTTCTTTTTTAATTTTTTTAAGATTTTATTTATTTGAGGCAGAAGAGAGAGAGTGCACAAGTAAGGAGGAGGGTCAGAGGGAGAGGGAGAAGCAGACTCCCCACTGAGCAGGAAGCCCAATGCGGACTCCATCCCAGGACCCCAGAATCATGACCTGAGCTGAAGGCAGCGGGCTAACTGACTGAGCCACCTAGGTGTCCCACCTGCTAATTTCTAAGTACGATAGCCAAATGTGATTCTACTAGCAACATCAGTGCAGGTCAAGATCTGACTGACATTACCAGTTGTTGTATTTTTACTATGTCGGAGATTTATGGATCGTAATCAGAAGAGCCTTATGTGTTAGACTCTCATTCCCATTTTACAGAGGAGACAACTGAGACTCAGAGAGGTAGAAGTAACTTGCTCGAGGCCATATACCTGGTAAAAATCAAAGCTGGGATTTTAGCCAGGGTTTGTCTGGACACAAGTCTGTGCTCATAACGTTGGGTTCCATAAACGTTGGGTTTAGCAACGTTTTTTTGCTAAAAAGCAAGGGGTTCTGAGAACCACTCATGGTGAGGGCAGCCTACAGGGATAGAGATCTTCATTTGGCTCTGCATGGATCCACAGGTAATGGCGTCTCATTGCCCTAAGGAGGCTTTTAAAGAGTAAGCTGAGGGCCAGTTTTAACTATGATCCCATAAAAGAATAATGTCAGATCATTGCCTTTCGTCTGTTGCTGTTCCAGTGTTGATCGATAGGTTACATTTTTAAAGATTGCATCAGTAATTCATGCTTTATTACTTCTGAATTAGTGTAATGCTTCAAATCATCTTGTTGTAATTCAGCATAATTATCTATAATTAAAAATAAATTCCTGTAGGGTGAGAATATTAATTCCTATCTAAATCTCTTTATTTCGATTGAGCCTATCAAACATTACCAGATCACAGCCAGCAATTCTAAGCATTGTGGCAGAACTAGCTTTGCTCTATCCAATGGGTCCATACTTCTTGTACCACGATGCCTTCCCCTTGCCCTGGCGTCAGCATTCCTCAAGGCATCTCGCCTAGGTCAATGTTCCTAGAACTATTGGCTTTTGTTCGAGTGTGGTTTATTTCACTTTGAGATTCCAACGGAAGCTCTAAAGCATGTTCTAGGACAGAAACACACACAGGTGTGCGCGTGTGCACACAAACACACACACACACATTATGCATGGAATTTTAGGAGAAGGAAGAATTTCCTAGAACTCAGATTCTCCAAGTAGGGTCCCCAGAGCAGTAGCAGCAGCATCACTGGGGATTGTTAGAGAAGCAAATCCTATCACTTTTGTTGACTCAGAAATTCTGGGAGTGGGGACCAGTAATCTGGGTTTCAATAAACTTTCCAGATGATTCTGATGAGGAAAGTTTAAAAACCATGGCACCAGGAGGAGTTATGAAATCTGCCCTGGCAGGATGTCATTTAACAAACATCAGTAAACATCAGCACTTCTGAAAGCAGAAAGGTAACAGATCCTTGCAGGCTCTGAACTTGTTATTTTCCCTGGGTGTTAAGAACTGCCCCATGTTTCAACCTGGGGATCCATTTGCTCCCAGGGAACAAGGAAGAGGCTGGAAACAGGAATATTAAAGAAGATTTAGAAGGTGATAGAAATGGGCAGGTTCCTCTCCTCGAGTACATACCCATGCTTAGGTGGCTCTCCAAACCCACCTGTCCTCATTTGGAGTCATCCTTGCCCTTGAGGCAAAGATGCCCTGGCTGGAGACTCTTTCTATAGCAGAGCCTGGGTGTGATAGGAGAACACAGTGTGGTGCCCAAAGTTCTAAGAAGTTAACTTTTCAGGTCCATCTCTAAGTGTTTCCACGTAGGAAGCTTTACTTAGCCAGGTGACTTGATCACTAGAGCTGATTTTTACACTGTGCTTCCATGTTCAAGTTTTATTATGTGAGGAAGAAATTACTTAGACTTGTAAAGGAGTTCTCACCCAAGGCCTGAATCTTTCTTGAGTAAATGCTTTGACACATGGAGTATATAGCCCTGATTAACCACAATCATGTGTCCCCACATCGTAGACTCTGCTCCCAGCTCTTACGCCTTCTCCACCGAAACCTACATACCATCCTCCCCAGTTTAGTGCAAGGAATTATAGCACATAGAAAAATTGTCTTGAAAAGTGAGCTTCCCTTTAGATATTTATCATGTTAAGTGTTTACATCTGTGTTCTCCTCTTCAAAATGTAGAGGAGTTACGTGTTTTAAATTTAACATTTTACCACTTCAGTGTATTAGAAGTTCTCTTGAGTATTACAAGAAGAGTGATTATAAGAATGTGGAAATGGGAATATTATTTATGTTGGTTAATTGTCTTCTCTGTGTTCAGTGGCCAGATTCCTTACAAATTTATGTCGTTGGTTACAAGGAGGGACCAGATTTGCAGAATGCAAAATCTATATGTGTTCATAATATATTGTATATTACAATATATAATATTGCATTATATTTTGCATTATATATTATATTTTTAATATAGAATTAATATGTATTTATATGATAATTATATTATTAAATATATTTCAAATATTACATATATTATATAATACATACTAAAAATAAAAATATGTAATATATAAAATATATTATATACTTTTTCAACTTTGTGAGACTGTCAAGCTTCTGTTCATTCTTTAAGATCCAGATTAAGTATCATGACCTCTGTACTAACACTGTCTTTTGGTTATAGTTGTCTTATACACTTACAACATTGTTTTGTAAGTATCTGCTTCTGGATCTGTTTTCCTGGCATTCTGTGACCTCTCTAAATCCTACATTTTATTAACCGCTATGCCTTCAACACCTATCATAGACTAGCACACCATGAAAAGTGCAGTAAGTACCCCTCGAGTTCACACACACAAAGAGGGCACGGAGGGGTAGAAATGAAACAGAGTTTTGTCGAGTGAGTAACTTGGTGGCTCCAGCTGAAGCCCAATCCTACTCTTCATACCTCTATTGACAACCAGGGCACCAAGATGCCTTTTGAAAGAGACTTCAGTCCATTCCTACATTTTAAGAGATCTTGCTCTCTTAGAAAGAAAAGAAAAACAAAACAAGAAAAGAGACTGCTTAATTGAATATTTGAAAGAACCCCAAACTGCTAAGCCGTGTACATGAATCTAAAAATTCCCTGACTTGCTTTGCCCTCTGGCTAACACCCCATCCCTCTTCTCTGCTGAACAGGCGCCTTCCGTTTTTCAGCCCCAGTCTGGCTTGAGCCCACTCAGGCCACTGAAACAGCTTGTGCCAAGATGACCAGCGCTGACCCTGACTCTGTGTCTCGCCGTATTTCCTTCTTACCATCGTCGGCCTCTCTGCAGTATCTCGTGCCGTGATCACCTCCCCTCTTCGGAAACAATTCCCTTCTTTTTTTTGAAAGCACCATTTTTTGGATTGTAACTCATTCTAAAAAGCTGTTGTTGTTTCTTGGATGCTAGCCTGAATATCTAATGTCCTTGTCGCTTGCTGTGTCCTTCAGCGTGGATCTCCCGAACAGTCTGGGAGTACGATGAGAGCCTCTTGGGACCCGCCCAACCAACACATTCCCGTTGCTTGCCACCCGACTCACACTGTTTCCTTTCAGTTCTTGGAAGTGTCCCTCTCCTTTCCACCGTGGAATCTTCATACTCTCCACTTCCTCTGCCTAGAGGTCTCTCTCCCTGTCCTTGCCTTCAGACATTTGCACAAAAACCTCTCCACCTGGGAGCCTGTCCTGACCACCCAACCGTCCCCATGTTAGTCGAGTTGCCCTTATCACCACTCTTACAGTACAAGGTACATTTCCTCTAATGCTCTTATCTACATTTCTAAATGTATGTCTTATTTTTGCAGTATGATTGATACCTGCCTTCCCATAGATCCTACGCTCCGGGAGGGCAGGGACCTGACAGGCTTGCTTATAATGAGTGCTCAAAAAACATGGGCTCAATAAGTAAGGTTATGGCGTCATTGAATTTTTAAAACAAAACTCTGACCTGACCATTATTTAGTGGGCACCATTCCTCCCCAACTCTGCATTTCTGTCTTAACCATAAAGTAAAAACATCTGCTCTTTCATGTTACCCTTCACAAAAGGGAGGAGTACCTGAGTTTATTGGGCAAGTTCGAGAAAAACAGTTCTTACTACGTCCATCTGCATGGACACAGGGCACGCTCTTCTCACAGCCTGCTCCTCTGAAGGCTTTCGAGGGTGAACAGGCAAGGATGACTCCACCTGGCCTGTAACTAGGTGGGTAGATCCTCCTGTTTCCAGGTTGAAGGCTGGCAACTAGTCTGAGCCACTTCTCCAGTCCAGCCTTATCAATCAGTCTGAATGTTTGATTTCCATCTCCCTGACCTCTTTATTTTCTCGGTAGGTTAGTACTCTCAATGCTACAAAATAAAACCCAAATCTTGATTTGGGTTTTATTGTGTACCTTCACAAAAATAACAGCCTTCTTAGATTTTCCTTTTCTCTGTTGTAATTCATGCCCTTGTTCCCTGAGCTGACTAGGTCTGAGCACATTTTGTTTTATACAAATTATCGTATAAATCTTGCGGAGTTCCTTCTTCCCTCTGAAATTCCTTTCCTAGTCAAGCAGTAAAATTCATTTAGATAACCAAGATGTATTTCTCATATATATTTTGTCTTCCACCATAGTTCCTAACTCACATATACCAAGAACTCTTGGAATTTCCTAAATGTTGAGAGAGACGAAAGTGTCTCTTGTTCTGTTAATGAGATAACTTTTGGACCCACCTAAGGATGGGGCCTAGTTGCCAGGAGAACCGAGGCGTGAGTTGAAGGTTGGCATTTTTCAGTCCCACCCCTTACCCCACCTCCACCTCTGGGGAGAACCGAGAGAGGTCCTGGAGGTTGGATCAACTGCTAATGGTCAATGATTTAATCAATTATGCCTTTGTAGGGGCGCCTGGGTAGCTCAGTGGGTTAAGCCGCTACCTTCGGCTCAGGTCATGATCTCAGGGTCCTGGGATCAAGTCCCGCATCAGACTTTCTGCTCAGCGGGGAGCCTGCTTCCCCCCCTCTCTCTCTCTCTGCCTGCCTCTCTGCCTACTTGTGATCTCTCTCTCTGTCAAATAAATAAATAAATAAAATCTTTTAAAAAAATTATGCCTTTTTAAAGAACTCTCCATAAAACCCCCAAATGACCGGGTTTGGAGATCTTCTAGGTTGGTGAACAAATGGAGGTAGCCCCAAGAGACCCTTTTCCATGCCTTGCCCTCAGCATCTCCTCTGTCTGGCTGTTGTGGAGTTATATCCTTTTATAATAAACCAGTGACCTAGTTAAATAAAATGTTTCTCTGAGTTCTATAAGCCATTCTAGCAAGTTAATTGAACCCAAGAAGGGGGTCGTAAGAACCTCTAATTTATAGCCAGTCAGTCAGAAGCTCAGGTAACAGCCAGGGCTTGCATCTGACATCTGAAATGTGGGGTGGGATATAGTCTCGTAGGACAGAACTCTTAACCTGTGGACTCTGATGCTGTCTCTGGGTAAATAGTGTCAGGGCTGAGTCGAACTATAGGACCCCCAGCTGGTGTCTGAGAATTATTTGTTGATGTGGGAGATCCCCCAAACCTTTTGTTGGAATCAGGTCTAAGAAGACTTCTAACCTACTAGACAATCTCCCCCACCCCTGGCAACAGAGCAGACCTGAGGGCTGGGAACCCTTGGCCCATGGGCAGATACTCATGGGAATCAAATTTCTACCTGGCATACAGTCTCTGAAGCAGTCTGCACAAAAGCAATGTTCCAACAAGGTCAGAAGGTGATTAAGTAAGCCAAATAGAATTTTTCCCTGAGGGAATTGAATTGGAGCTGTGGGCAAATGTCCACCAGTTCGAAGGAGAACCCAGGAAGGGAGGTGCATAATGAAGCTGGAATCTGATCATCGAGTCTTGTTGCACCGGAGAATAGCACCAGGATCCTGCTCCTGGTTGCTAGATGGAAAACCAGGTTGCTAGAACTGTCTTGGATCCCAAGTGTGCTCGTATTCCACCTTCAATACTGTTGGATGCCCAGGTACTCTTTTCATTTGCAGCCAACAAAGTTCAGCAAAGACTCCCAAAATTCAGCTTCCATTTCCCTCTCCTGAATTTCCCTTCTGATTCTCTAGCCCCCCTTGAGGAAACTTCTACATGGTATTTCTTAGCACCAAAGAAGAACTTGTATCTATTCTATATTGAGCAACTATATCCACGGTCTTAGTTCACTCCCAACTTCACACATGACCTTGTTGGCCACAGTGGTACATGGAACCGATGTGTAGAATGGGGCAACCGGTGTGGAGCAGAGGTGGCAAACACACCACGTGCAGGCTAATCCCAGCCCTTCCCAGTGCCTGGTTTGGCTCACAAGTATTCGTAAGATAAAATTTTGAATTAATTTTTAATGTGTGTAAAAAGAAGGAGATTCCCCATAAAAATCTAGATTTCTAGAGTGTCTTGAAAAATGAGCCTTCTTTTCCCTGAGTGCAATCATTGGTCAGAACTCAGTAATGGCCACCCCCCACCAACTTTATTTGGCACACGCTTAGCTCTCATTTATCCCTGGCTGGCCCCTGTCACTTACATGCCTATCCTACCCCTGGTGTCATTGGACTTTGGGCTCACTAACAGACAGAATGAGGGAGCAAATGGATGAGGAGAACTAGAAGTGATTTCTTAAGCCAAGGCAAGAAAGAACATTAAGGAAGGCTTGCAGACAAGAGAGGCTGTCAGGGAGAGATGCTAAGGATGGGACCCCAGCAGTGTCATTGTGTGTGCATAAGAGGAGATCACTGATGGTTTTCGTGAGTCCAAAAGTCAGATGGCAAGAAGTTAAGGAAGCTGGTGATGGTCATGTCGGATACTGAAAATTCAAAGAACTGAGTCATGAAATATAGAAGAGTAATATGACTGGTTTGGAAATGTAAAACAGTGGCTGTTGATAATATTTTCAGTGTTTCAGAGACTTGGGAAAGCTTTAGACGAAGGTTAAGCCTATGATATGAGGGAAAAATTGATAATGTCCAAAAGAGCAGTGATATCTATCTATAAGGAAATACATAAGGTATTACTTGGGGAAAGTTAGTACCCCAGAGCTAGAGAGAGGCTGTCCATCTCCTCTGAGATTTGAGAGCTCCTTTGACAATCCATGTTTTAGTTTTTCTTTTAAAAGGGAAGGAATCTGAAAAAGTTTCGGTTCACAATTGATAACACCACTTCCTTTAAAAAAAAAAAAATCACCATGATAGCTTCCCCTACCCCCAAATATTATCCTGTGGCCTGTTTTATTTTTCTCAGTGCTTTTGAGAATATCTCTTATAAAATAAGCACCTCAAATTTACATGAATAAATTTGATTTATGGAAAATGGGATGTAATTGCCATTAAATACTATTTGGCAAGTCTGCACATAATCACTGAGATTTAGGATTTCTGTTTACAAAATCCATGTGCTTCAACCCACACTTGCTCAGACTTTATTTCATTAAGACCTTGAGATAGACTTGGTTTATGTTCTGCTTCCTTACCTTCCCAGGAATCTTACTAAATGTACCCACTTCTGTCTTCCCCAAGCTCCCAGACTAGAAATATCCTCTTTTGAATACATTTTTAATTATTTATGAGGGCTAGTCCTTCTCACAAAGCCATGACCAGCTCCTGACAGAGGGTAAGAAAATTCTTTCAATTTCTCTCACTTTAAATACCACCTCTTCTTCTGTGGCCTCAGGCCCTTTGCTTCCTGCTTTGTTGAGTCCCTAAGTTACTGGGTAATTTTTGCCTCTCTATTTTGGTCTCTGCCTGAAACCGAAGAATGCCCACCAATTCCCTTCTGGGCTCAGGGGAAGAGGACCTGCTTCCTTTCACTGGTAGCCACCATCTTGTTTCCACTCCCAACACTGACATTTCCCCACCCCTTTCTTGCTAGTCAGCGGCTTCTCCCAGCACTGACTCCCTTCCCTACGGCAACTCCCACAGCACATGGCTGTGGAGTTTCTCTGTTTATGGTTTGCTGTGAGGTTCATTATATTTACTCGACGGGGAAGGTTTAAATTACCACTTAGCTGGTGTGTCTTCTTTAATTTGTACTCCTACTACATGCTCACTTTACCTACACTTCCAAATATGTGGAAGGAAGATCTTAAAAATATCCTCCTGGGTTGGCCCAATTGTTTAGTTCTTTTCAATTAACAACTACTTATCGAAAGGAAAATTGAAGTCCGAGGGCCAAGAGGGACTTACAGTATTCACAGCATCAGTGTTCTTTGGAGCTGTAAAGATCTTGGAGAGAGATTAATCCAAACTGTTTATTTTCCAGATGGGGATTGGGGAAGAGAGATGATTCACACAGGATCATTTCATTAGCTAATGTCAGGTATCCTTTCTTCTAAGATAAGACCTTTTCCACCCCCAGAATATTTATGTGCACGTGCATATGTGTGTGTGTGTCTGTCTGTGTGTGTATTTGTGTGTGTATACCTAAAGAGTGCTTCCCATCCCTGTCAGAATCATCTGAGATGTCTTTTAAAAGATAGTAGCACAGGACACTATCAGACCCCCTAAAACAGAATCTCTGGGGCTGTGCTCAGGATTCCAGGGTCTGGCCTGGAGAACGTTGCTTTGTATATAAGTCTCTTGCCTCCTCCCCTTTTCTTTCACATCAGGCGCTGCATTTTCTAAGACTGGCCCAATTTTCATAACACCATTAAATGAACCCTGGGTAGGTTCACCGTACCACATTGTCATGGCAGAAACCAGAGACCCAGAGGACAGAGGTGTGTCCAAGGCCCTGTATCTTTAAGCAGAGTTCAGCAAGACTAGCGACTGACTGTTTGTGTGTCTACATGGAGGCGGCCACCAGCTTGGGAGCAGTACCTGGAGCCGTGGGCGTTCTCTGGGGAAGCTGCCACATGAGTCAGGCCTGCAAAGAGTTGTGGAGTGGAGTCCTTGATATGCTCGGTGATAATTCAGGGGCACAGCTGACACATACTAGGTTGACCAGATAACCCACTCCGCCTGGCCTGGAGTTGGCCCTTATAAGTGGAAGGACATGACCCTGATCTGGACAACTACATAATGACTTCCACCGGTCAGAGAGGGAGATGAAACTGATCTCCCAGGATCAGCCATGGTGTGAGGGCCCAGATCGAGAACTGTGAGGTCAGATGGTCCAGGATGACCAACTCCACCAACTCCCAATGAATAAATACATTTACTATTGAGTCGTTATTGCTAGGAGACTACAGATTAGCTGGGTGTATCCTTGGGCAGTTATTCATCAGCCTGATGCACAGGTGGGGAACTAAATCCCTTCATATATTTGGGCACTGGACAAGTCCCCACTGTGGTGGAGGACTTGGGACAATGCTATGTGAAAGCAGTGAGAACAGCCCAGTGACTGCGGATGCTGCTTTTCAGCCCCACTATGGATGTACACATCTGCATTTGGTTCAAGTGCTTTTTATTCTTGACCCTCTGGAGGTGAAATATTGGCCTCTTTTATCCTAAAGCTGCCCAGGGTGGGGCAAAGTTCATAAATATCCCCCTCTTCCCATCTTATGGCTCTGATCACACCCAGAGCCTTGCTCAAGTCTTGCAGGATAACCAGAGGCTAAGAAGTAATAGGAAGGATAATGTGTCATTAAGCTTTCTCTGGCATTACTTTCTTTGAGTTGGGAGCGTAGGCCTGCTACCTCACCTTCATGAATCACTTACAAACCAAGAGTCCCAGAGCAGAAGGTGGGTGTCACATATAACAAAAAGATCTCTTGGAAGTCAATGATCAGGTGCATCCAAACCAATCGTGTCCTTCCATGTAGACAAAGGATTATAATTCAAACAATCGATGCATCTTTATTTGTTTTTACCTTGAATCCTTCGGGCACTCCTGCTAGACAGCCAGTCCAGGAAGAGGGGTTTCTTGACTAGGTAGATGGCCCCTGTTGAAGGGGCATAGTGAGGAGAAGTTAGATGATCACTGAGGCAGAACTACAGCAACATGTAAGTAATATGACTCCCTGACAATCTCCTTGTCAGTTTGTCTACTGCCTAAGCACAGGTGGGAGCAACAGATGAGGGCACAAGGAGTTACCAGGATAACAGTGATAGCTGGGTCATGTAACGAGAAAAGCCGCGGTTATTGCAAGAAACGAGGGGAAAGGAAGAAGTTCTCCTATAAGAAAGCACAGTATGATCAGTCCACACAGAGGTTAGAGCTGGAGGCAAGACAGCTCTTGGGACCTTGGCACTTGGAGATGTTGGATCTTCATGATCTGCCATTGAAGCAACATGACCAGCTCTTTGGTTTTTGTTCCTCTCTTTATGCATACTTTAGCTTTCCTCCCAGTATATTTAACTATATATTAACTATATATATATATGTTATATCTTCTGTTTAATCATAATTTATACTTCCTCAGATTTTTGGCTTGTTCTTAACTTCAACTTGCTCAAGCCTAGTCATAATCTAACCCAGTGTACCTCAGGCCCCATGGCGAAAAGCCTATGTGTCTCCCAATGTAACGTCTCCTAATGTGAGCAAGAATCTGGTTGGCTCAGTGGATCCCTGCATGAGCTTTGCTTTTTACAATAGGTCATGTAATAAGCCTGGATAGGCAGCCCTTGAGACAGGTATCTATTTCCAGTCCAAGCAGATGAGGACAGAGGTAATAGGGACATATCAAGGGCTGCCATTTCAACAGGGCTTCGGATAGGACAATGCCTCTTAGAAAAGGCTATGGATATGATCTAACCATGTTTTACTATAAGTAGCTAAAAGTTAAGAAACTCCCAATTAAAAGTAGAAGAAATAGTAGTAATCTCGGGCAAATTCCGTGACCTTAAATATTGTTACTAGGCCCTTAAAATATGGAGAAAAGTTTGAAGTGGCCTTGGTAAACTGTATACAGGTATCCTGTATACAGGATAAAATGTAATGTTGATGAAACCAGATAGTAAATTAGGGGTAAATCAAATTATATACAGAGGCAAAAGTGGTAGGGAAGGGGAGAGATGGGGAGAAGGCGGGTTTGGAAATCCAAGCAAGTATGAAATACAAAGATCTGGAGGTCATGGTGGAACACAAGCACTGCTGACCGTGTCAATTATATTAAGTTAGAATATGATGTATAGGAGCCAGTTGAATCTCTTGTGTTCTTCTCAACATTGGCTAAATCCTTAGTACATTTAATTTGTTTTCATATTTTTGTTAATAAAAGAAGAAGAAAAGAAAGAGATACTAGAGAAGATTGGGAGATGCAAGGTGAAAGGAAGGAAATAAAAGGGATGTGAAATAATGGTTGGATTCTTTTTGTCTGGGAATTTTAAAAAAAAAAGGCAGGCTAAGGATTGACTTTTTAAATTAAGCATCAATATCCAAGGCAGCAGATGGGTGGACTATCCTTTTATTCCAGTGCTACAATTAAAATCAGAGAGAAAAATGGGGAGGCAAAAACTATTGGCAAGTTGATTGCCAAGCAACCGATTGGATTGCAAAGGGCCAAGCCAACTCATTTTTCTTAACAACAAAATAATTGGACTGTGTCTGAACTGTATGAAATTATCTCCACTTTAAAAACACCAAATGAGTTTGATTATTCAGTGATCAATTCACTCCTCAGCACTAGCATGTTATGTCAGCCAAAATAGCTGATTTGACTCCAAAATGTCAATTCAATGGCACCATGTAAACATACCCCCAACTTTCACATGAGAATGAGCTCTGGAACCAGGACTTCAGCCACTGCTTTACCCAAAGAGACAGCTGACAAGAAAGACACTTGGCTTCTTCTTAGAGAATGTAGTACAAGGAGAAGACAGAAGATAGTTTGCTTTGACCTCCTTCGCTGGACTGGAGGAAATTCATCTGGTCATCGAAAACGTGCTGGAACGCCATTCCAACACGAACTACCCAGAGGCTGCACAGACTTCAAAGGTCAAGGGTACTTGTTCTTCAGAGACTCTCTTCATTTCATTCAAGAGCCACAGGCATCCATACTTCTGAACAATTGGCTATAAATTTGGGGATGTCCACAACCCCCTCATTTGTTAATTCACTAGAGTGACTCGAAGAACTCAGAAGAGCACTGAGAGTATTATTCTGAAGGATACAAATCAGAACCAGCCAAAAGAAGAGACCTAGAGAGAAAGGTCTGAAAGGATCTCAAATACAGAGCTTCCTTGTCCTTTCTTCATCGAGTCAGGCTGAATCCCCCTCCCAGCACATGGATGTGGTCACCAACTGGAAGCTTACCTGAGCCTCTGTATCCAGAGTTTTCTTTGAGGGTTTACTGTGTAGTCATGATGGATTGTGTCATTGGCCACTTGGAATTCAGTCGGCAGCTGCTCTGCCCCCATTGGGATCTGTGTGCTGATATCATGTGGCTCAAACCTCCAACCTCTAGTCACATGGTTGGTCTTTTGAGCATGACCAGTCTCCATCTTGAACTGATCTAGTGGTCCCCATGAGTCGTCTCGTTAGAATAAACCCAGGTGTGGTCCTGGGACACTATCTTCTGGTGAGACTGGACACTCCCAAATGTTTGAAGCTGCTACCATTTCCCATGGGGAGAAAAATAACATTTAGATTCTTTTTCTGCCTTCTAACCTGCCTCCCAGGGGCTTCCCCCTCCAACCCTACCCATCCCTCTCCCATCAGGCTTCCTTACATTTCTTTTTTAAAATATGTATTTATTTGAAAGAGAGAAAGAGAGAGAGAGCTGGGGGAGGGGCAGAGGGAGAGGGAAAGAATCTCAAGCAGAATTCCCGCTGGGTGTGGGGCTGATGTGCAGGACTCGATCTCACGACCCCGAGGTCATGGCCTGAGCCAAAACCAAGAGTCAGACACTTATGGACTGAGCTACACAGGCGCCCCGGCTTCTCCACAACTCTTAACTGTAGGCACCCAGAGCTCCAAGCTGGGAAAGTGGCTCTTCCTTCCCTCCTCATCACTTTTTGATTCAGGTTATCTATTTTCCAGGAGAAATGACAGTGAAATATTTATGCCAAAGACCCAAGCACCAGTCCTAAGAAGAAAGAGTTGCTCACTGGGGCATTTCCCTGGGTCCTACTTGGGCTGGTTGGTCTGTGCGGGACCTTTATCTTCCCACTTCTCTTTCTCCTACTCCACAGTCCCCCAGGAACAGCCATAAGAAGCAGCCTCCTGTGCTCTTACCTAGAGAGAAAGACCCAGCTCTGGGGAAGGTAAGCCAACTACAGAGGCACAGGCACTGTCAGTGTGATGCTGGGCCCCTGGGAGGACGGAGGCGGAGCGAGTTGGTAGGAAGGACGGAAACATGGGCCTTCCTGCAGGCAGCTGGCAGGCCGGGCTGGCTGTGGGCCAGAACAGGCCAGAGCATCGACTCCCAGGGAGACAGGTCTGCTGAGGCCGTCAAAGCCAATTGTTAGAAAACATAATTCTAAAGGAAGGATGGCCGGAAGAGCACCGGTGCTGGTCCCTGCCCTCCTGCGTCCCCAGACACAGGGACCAGCAAGATCACAGGGCCAGCACGAGGGCTGCTCGCTGGGAGGCTTGTGCTCATATGGTAAGGGGGGCACATGGACACACGCACCGGTTATTGTGTTCTCTCGGGTCGATTTGGTCGTCATGGAGATGAAGGGAGCCTCCAGGTTGTCCCCTTAGCTTCCAGATATCCGGTCTAGCGTGGCACTCTGGTACCAGGCAGACTTAGGTTCGAACCCCGGCTCTGCTCATGGCCAGCTGCTGGTGTTGGGCATATCACCCGGCTATGTGAAGCCTTCTTTTCTGCATGTTTGATAAAGATGTTGCCTTCCTCCTTAATACAGTTAAAAGTCCTATGTTAGCATCACATCGGGACCACTTCTCTTCCTCCTCCCTCCGTCTCCAGGCTTCTGATGCCATGTCCTTCTGTATACAGCATCCTGGGCCTTTGGATCTGGCTCCTGTTCCATCCTCCACTGGGCTGTGACAACGCAGGGTCCCTGTGGTCCTCCAGAGTCAGCTCCTGAGACCGAGCAGTGCTGAAAGAGAATGGACCCCTTCCCCCTTCACTCGCTGCACAGACTTCACTGGAAATAAAGAGATTGGCATTTATGTGTTGTGATGTCAGAGGTAAGAGAAAGGCCTCATTTGCTCCTCCCAACCCCCTAAAAATCAAAAACAAAAATAAAATCTCTCCTCTGCATTGTCTGCCAAAATCTGACTGTTGGCATTTTGTTGTTTTGACGTAAGGCTTTCTGGGAGTTAAAGTGCAAATGTTCTTACAAGTCATTCTATTTAAGGCCTGGCATTTGTCTCTCTGCGTAAATGAAGGAGTCTTGCTCACTCTGGGTTCCGTGTGTTAGGGAGGCCTGAGACCACCGACCAACGAGGAAAAGGAGCCCAGCCTCTACTCAATTTTGCTTTGAACCCTATTCATTGGGGATGTAGGACCAATTTCTCACCAACCCCACAAAACTCTTGTTTTCAGTCTTGGAGTTTTATCCTGTGTCCCATGGTCCACTTACGCACCCCCCCCCCCGTAGTCCATATTGCCAGAAGAAAAGGGTCACTGTTCATTGAGGACCTACTGTGTGGCCGATTGGGGGGGGTGATGATGTGTGTCATCTCATTTAAACCTCATTGCCATCCTGGCAGCAAAGACACCTCGGTTCACCTAATGATGAGAAGAAACAAGTAACAGAAGAGTTAATCAGCTGCCCAAAGACACGGAACCCATGGTGTTCTAGCTGGGATTTGAATCCAGGCTGGTCTTGCTGTAAAGACTTTCCATAACGCAGTGTCAGCTGTTTCTACTTTGTTCTCGGTCCGATGGCCCAGCTTCTATTTCTCATTTGTGAATGTTAATACATGAATTTTTTTAAAAAAATGGCTTCTAGAGAGGGGATAATACATTTCAAACAAAAAATCACCCATGACAAAATCCTAGTATTTCAAAGACATTTGATTATGAAGCAGACCTCCAACGAAAAGTAAAGAATAGCAGAGCAAACTCCTCTCATGGTAGACTGTCCCTGCAGGTGAACAGCCAGGCAATAAAGAAAAGCCTGGGGAGAGGTATCAGCACAAGTGAGCAAGACTTGTATCCCTTCCAGAGTCTTTCTGCAATTCCTTTCCTACTCCCCGCCTGCCTGGGCCTGAGCACAGGTTCCCACGCTGTCATTCGCAGGTAAAGGGTAATGACAGTCGCTAATCCTTACTGGGAGCTTACTGTGCAGCCCACGTGCTTTGTGCTTCACAAATCACAACCCCTGTCATTCTCCCAGCCACCCCCTGGGCAGGGCAGAGCTGCCACTGCCCCATTTTGCAGAGTGGGGTGCTGAGGGCGGAGATGGTCATTTCTCACCCCAGGCCACAGGGCTGGTGATTAGTAGCAGAACTGGGGCAGGAACGCAGAGGCCCCGCTCATGTCCGGAGCTCGACTTCCTAGATTCTTTCCCCGACTAAATTTATGTTGCACAGCATAATCTGAAAACACAGCATTTCTTGGCACGCATGGGCGGCTCCGTCGGTGAAGCATCTGCCTTCGGCTCAGGTCAGGATCCCAGGCTCCTGGATTGGAGTCCCTGCTCAGTGGGGAACGGGCTTCTCCCTCTCCCTCTGCTTGCCTCTCTCCTTGCTTGCGCTCACTCTGTCAAATAATAAATAAAATCTTAAAAAAAAAAAAAGCCCACATTTCCCATCTTTTGTCTGATCACAGTACTAGGCTAATCTCTTCTTTTTTCTTCTATCAGATGCAAATCATTTAGAACTATTTTTTGGAGGAAAAAAAAAAAAGAACCATTTTTTGGAGATTCTATAACATTCGCCTTGAAAGAGCAGGGGGCCCGGACTTTGAGCTTTCAGGCCTAACATCGTTCATCCCTCTCCCAACTACCTCTTCAGCTGAGCTTTCCCAGGCGATCTGCAGAAACAGGTCATCCATAGCCTCCCCCTACCTTCCACCTCAAGACATCCCAGTTTTTTTTGTTTTCGTTTTTTTAAGATTTTATTTATTTATTTGACACAGAGAGAGTCACACACAAAGAGAGAGGGAGCAGAAGCAGGGGGAGTGGGGGAGGGAGCTTGGCTCCCGTCAAGCAGGGAGCCTGATGCAGGGCTCGATCCCAGGAGGCTGGGATCATGACCTGAGCTGAAGGCAGACGCTTAATGGCTGAGCCACCCAGGCGCCCCCACATCCCAGTTTTTAAACAGAATCGAGCCTCTCCTTCTTTGTAAAGCTGCCAAATCAATTCCAATTTATTAGCTGAGAGCAAGCAGGCAGGCAAGTCTGCAGAATCTGAGGTTCCACACTAAAAAACAACCCGCAGACGGTATTAGCAGCCTGGGGGAAGGTGCTAGAATGGGTGCAGAGGTCTGCAGAGAGGCCTGAGAGCAGGTGTACGGGGGGAGGGGGGGAGACACCCACCCCTGTGCCAGCCTCTGTACTAAGGCCTTAGACCATTATCTCCCAGCAGCTCCGTGTGGTGGCCTTGCCTTTGCCACCTGTGACTGGTGACTGGGGTCCTATGACACGGGGCTCAGGAAGTGTGGCCTCAGGACCAGAGGACCTGCCCTTCTGTCAGAGCTGTCTGCAGCCAAGGGGCCTCAGGTGAGTCACATCGTGTGTCTGGGCCTCAGTTTCCTCCTCTGTATATTGAGGACAAAAATCGTTCCCCTTCCATAGGGTTGCTGTGAGGCTTACCGGTTAGTATATCCTAAAGTCTTCAAACAGTAGGCAAGGCCTGGAGAGCACTCTACTGGGAGTCAGCTGCCAGAGAGGAAAGCTGGCCGCTGGGCCTCAGGCACCAGAGTCCAGATCCTGGTGCTCTGACTTGTAGCGACAGACCTCCAACTAGAAACCCCAACTCTCTCAGACTCTTTCTTCATCTGTATAAGGAGAATAGCGATAACCATTTAGGGTTGTGGAGAGGTGTCAAAGGGTTCTATGACAAAGCTCTTAAAGCCAACAGCAGCAGGCACCCAGTGAGCACTCAGTAAAATTATTATGTTCCCATCGCAGGTGAACATTGTAGAAGGCCAGCACCTGTGAAGGAGGTAATGGCGTGATCTGTGACACCTGTGATTTTATTCCACGATGTGATAATATGAAATTCAGGCCAGATAGTGACTTTTATTTGTTACTTCATCTCTCGGTCAAAATTTCCAAATGATTATTTTCAAAAGCTACGGTCTCAGTCACCAGCTCCTTATCCAAGACCTCTCCCCTTTCCTCCTACCTAAGTCCCACACCCCCTGATTTGGCACATTGGGGACCCACCCATGTGCTTGTCCTTTGTCACCGATGCACGGGTTTCTGCTACCTGCTGAGTCTATCATTAGTAGTAATTGCTTCACAGAGTTATCTGGCTCATAAAACAGAGCAGCATATTGGATGGAAAATTAAACCGCAAATAAGCTGGTTTCATCACACTCTTGTAAAGGTGCACGGAACAAAATTGTTCCATGCGATCTGACTCCAGATTAAAAATCGCAGTGGGCCTTTAGTAAAGGGAGTTCCTATTTATATCTCACATTGTTCTGGGAGTTTTCCGATTATCTCAGAGTCACAGGCGTTTGGTAGATGTGTTGTCTGTTAACTCCTCCCCCTTGTAGTGCTATTAAAAGTCCACAAGGGACACGAGATTTGCTTAACCAGTAGTTGCGCAGCAGAGTACAAGTGATTTTGGAGAGCTGGAGAGGGTAGAGGAGAAGGGGTCTGGAGGCTCCTGGTCGATCCTCTGTGCAGCACGGGATCCTGGGGCCGGGCTGGGTGGGCCCGGCCTGCAGAGCTACAGGCAGAGAAGTAAATCGGTCAGGTGTCCTGGGGGAAGGATCAGGTGGACTGGTGACAGCCTGAATCTAAGGCAAATGAGAAATGAAAAGAAGTCCCCTGTGTGAGCCTGGAATGAGAGGGAGAGCTTTGTCATGGAAAGGCTGGGAAGAATCAAGGATTTCAAGAGAAAATAAATCATCAGTTCCTATTTACTGAGTACTGGGGGAGAAACATGTAAAACATGTTTCTGCTCTCCAAGAACTTTCATGTTCCCTGGTGAAGACACAAGATACCAAAACCAGAATGACAGACAACTATTTCAGAGATCAGTCCAGGCCACGAAAAAGGATGTTGCATGCATTAATTTTGATATATGATTACTTTCCAGATGGTTTATGTGGGGAATAACTATTGGAAGGTCACTTCTGGCCAGGCGAGACAGAGAGGCTGTAGACAAAAAGTGCCATCTGAACTACTTTTGAAACATTGGCAGGAATTGCAAAGGCAGAGAAGGCAGGCAAGCGGGAGCAAGAATATGGAGGTCAAAGGGTCAGAGGCATGGCGAGCATTGCCAAGTGGAGTCCAAGGGGGTGAGCAGTTAGGCATAAAGCTGTGGAGGGAGGTCAAGGGGAAGGGCTGCCATGTAGGCTGGAGAATTTAGTATAGTATAAAATTATGAACTTCCTGTAAAACAGACAAGTTTATTGAGCCTCCCACTGGCCATGTGACTTCTCCCCATGGCTTTTGACCCAGTCCTCCAACAGTTACTTGCAGGGCAGATGGTTAGGCTGGTTAGGGAAGATGTCCTCATGGCACAGGACCACAAATGGTTCAGGACGGCAGTGTACTTGGCTGCGGAGAAGAATCCTTCCAGTCACAGATCTCTGAAATGGATTAGTCCTCACCTTCCTGCCGCTTGAATACAGAATTCAGAGTGAGGAAGAGATTGCTGATGGTCAGGTTCTTACCACTTACACCTTCCACAGGTACCAAGCAACAGGTTTATGTCAAGCACTGTGATAGGCACTGAGGATGTAAAGATGAATAAGACACAGTTTGGTGGGGGAACCACATAATTAAGAGATACAGGAAAGCATGTAAGTGCAGGGAGTGCTGAATGCATGAGGGGGGTTTGGGAGGGAGCACATACCTAGGCACCTTGGGCACCACCGCACCAGCCCCGGGGTTCAGGGATCATGACCTGGAGTTGTTAAGCTCTAAACCAAGTCTTTGTGGATAAGCAGAAGATGGGAGGCAAGGGCATGGAGGGTGGGACAAGGCATTCCAGGCAGAAGGGAGAACAGAAGCCAAGCCATGAAATGTGTGATAAAATTAAGAGAGTGAGTGCTGGAGTCCAATTACCTGGGTTGCAATTCTATCTCTGTCACTCATGAGCTATGCAAGTTTTGGCAAGTTATATATCCTCTTTCTGACTCAGTTTCCTTGTGTATAAATGAGAAAAAAGGATAACATCTATCAGACAGGGTTATTGTGATAAGTATGTAATATAAAGCACATACAAGGTGTCTAGTACATGGTAAATACATATGGAATAATACCAATGATAATTGTGATGATGGCAACTTCCTGTGGTTCCATGTTACTGGAAATGCAGTGGAACACAAGGCATGGTGAGCAATGAGCCCAGAGATATAAGTGTTGATTAAAAAAAAATCTTATTATTGATTTTTATTCTACAGGCCAATGGAAATTTTTTAAAGGATTTTCAGCATGGAATAATATGACCGGATTTGTAATTTAGATAGATTCTTCAGCGTTGTATGTCATGAACTGACTTGAGGAGGATAAGACAGAAAGTGGGAAGTCCTGTTAGTGCTCTTATAGTAGTTCAGGTAAGAGATGATAAGCCCTTACCTAACCAGGAGACATCGCAGTAGAGATTAAAAGGAAGAGGTGTATTTGAGAACTTTAGGTGGTAAACATGACAGGAGTTGGAGAAAGAAAAGAAAGAGCTAAGGACATTCCCAGGGCTTCCAATCTGGGAGACCCGATGAATAGTGATCCATCCACTGAGATGGGGAGCATAGTAAAGGAGCTTGTATAGGAACCCAAGATCATTCAGAAGAGCTGGGTGGGAGGAATCTGTGGGTAGCCAGCTCGGATAGGTCCAGGAGACTATTGCTTATATAACAGGGAAGATTATGGGAAGGTCCTGGCTACAAGTACAGTTTAAGACATAGCCAGTGCAATGGTGGTTATAGAACCCATGAGAGTGGATGAGATTGCCTAGGAAGAGAATGCAGGTTGAGAAAGGCAGAGGACCAAGGAGTAAATCCAGGAAAACACCACTACTTAAGGAACATAAGAGGAAAAGCAGCCTATAAAGCCAAGAAGGAGTAATCAGAGCAGTTCGTGGAGAAGTAAGGGAAGGCAGTGTGATGGACATCAAGAGAGCTGAGAGTGTGAGGAAGAAGGAAGACATCACATATCTTGAGTGTTACATGGAAGCCCACCAGGACACAGAAGAGCCAACTGATTGGTAAATAGGAGAGCAGGAAGGGGAGGAAGCAATGAGAGATGAGGAAGTGGAGACAGAGAATGTTGACTTTTTGAGATATGTTTTGAGAAAAGAAGAAAGAAAAGTAGCTAGACAGAGTTGAAGGATGCTTCATTTTATTCTCCCCCTGCTAGTGGGAGAGATGGAAGAAAGTTTGTATCTAATAGGAAAGAATTTACAGAGAAGTTGTGAAGGCAAGAGAAAAAGGTATTTGATAGATCACAGCCCAACAGAAGATAGCTGGACACGACACCAAGAGCACAAGAGGAAAGAGGTTGGTCGAGAATGGAATAGGAACAAAATAAGCAAAGAGAAACACCATCTTTTCCATCTTTCATGAAACTCTAGGCAAGGTGAGTGGATGAAGTTCTTTGTGGGGTTGGGAGGGCAATTTTGAAATTTGCATATAACAGTCTTGGGGTTTTTAAAAGGTGAAGTGGAGACCATATGCTCTAAGTGAAGGATACAGGAGGTTGTTAAACCTTTCTGGAGAGTTGGAAAGAAGTGGAATTTCTCCTTAAAGGATGCTGAGCAAGGGCAAAAGAAAGATGGACCTTCCGTCCTGAAGCTCAGTTGAAGAAGACCGTGAATTTGGGGCAGTGCCCATCTGAACTATCAGGCAATGTTTTTCTTCCCTCACTTAATGGGTTGGGAATAGGGGGAGAAGGCAGGTTTCAGTGTTTACTCCAGGTTTGGGTTTTGCCACTGAGGCACAGAGAAAGTCCAGGGATGCAAGCCCACCGGGGGTCCTGTGAGGTAATAGTAGCAAGCCACATGCCTGAAAACAGGCTCAAGAACCTAACAGTAGTTCTTCTGTCTCCTTGTTTATCCCAAAGAAGTTCAAGGGAAAGAAATGACCTCAGAAGCAGTGCTGTATATCTTATTATTATTTGAGAGATTAGATCCCATTTTCATTTTTGTTCCAATTCACAATCATGAAAAACAATATATTTAATTTCAAATACCTCTTTATCCTTATCCTGGTGTTATGCATCAGTTTGAGCTTTTGGGAACTCCAGAATCATTGGATGACCTCCCATTGCAATCAGAGGTTTCCCCAGTGACCTGGGGGATAGCATAGAGTTTATATGCTTTTAGCAAGCGATGGGGGAACATTTACCCAGACCTGCTTCAGGGGGGCCATCCAGCTCTAGATAGAAATGGCAAAAAAAAGATCAGGAAGTCACTTAAACAAGCATTTGGAACATGTGATAGAAAATGAATCCAGCTATCCCTGTCCCCCTCCAAAATAAGAATATGGCAAGAGAGGTAAAGAGATTACTATTATTACTATTGTTTTTCTTTGTTTGTTTGGAGAGAGATAAAGTGTGAGTGGAATATGGGAGGAGGGGCAGAGGGAGAGAGAGAACATGGAGCCCAACGTGGGGCTCCATCTCATGACCTGAGATCATAATCTGAGCCAAAGCCAAGAGTCTGATGCTCAACTGACTGAGCCACCCAGGTGTCCCTAGAGATTATTTTTAAAAAATAAACAGGCTGGGCTGTGGTCTAATAGAATGAATTGGTTGGATGGGAAAATAAAGAACATAGTGAATGAAGCTGTTGTGCTACTTAATTTAATCAGGACCATCTATTTTTTTTTTTTTTTTTTTTTTTTTTGGTTCTTGGTGGTGGCAATGCAAGAGCATTAATTATTTCCTCTCCCTGGTTCTGGACTACTCCATCAGCGGAGTGGATAGAGAAAGAAAGAGCCCACACCACGGTGGGTGTACCACAGCCAGTTCCTGGGGAGGCCAAGGTGCCTAGAACACGTGCATTCTGACTGTCTGGCGGATATTCAGAAAGACCCTCCATACTCATCAGGTACAAGAGAAAACGTTTCTTGACGTGGTCTCCCATTCATTAGCCATGGAGACATGCCAATAGCTTGAGTATCACCCTAACTTTGGACAGAAGAGCATTGACTTGAAGACCATAGAAATGTATTGCTAAAAGCAGAAATAGTATTTGTAAAGCGCATGATGGTTTACCAAGGAATCACTCCTGTTGCCATATTTGAGCATCATAAAAACTCTGAATTATTCTGAATAAAAACAATCTGCTACATTTCTTAGCTTGAAAATGTACTTTTTATCATATTAATTAAATGATATTTCTCGATTTCCTTTCTCGGTATTTCTAAGTCGTTTTTATTTCACTCTCCTCCTCTGAAAGCCTTCATAGATTTCTAGAATTAAAATCTTTCATTCATGCTCAGACAAATCATTGTTCCAACCTTATTGGAATATGGTTGGAACATCGTTCCAATCTCACTTCAACTCCTTGGAAACCTATTTCTCTCTTCTTCTTCCTCCAGTCCCATCCTTATCTTCCTCTTCTCCTGACTTTTCTATTCTTTGAGAGACTCCATCCTAAACTTTAACGAGCTCTTAAAGACTTTGTTTAAATACCGTCTCCTTAAAAGAACCCTTGCTAATACATTGCTAATACATTCAGATGCGATCTCTTCCTTTTCAAGGTTCCCCATATACTTGATATCTTTGTTTCAACGACTGTGTCATAACCATGTCAAAGACATTTAGTGAAGTAACTTACTAGATTTTAACTTCTTGAAAGGCTGTGCCTTTCTTCTTTTTAATTCAAAACCCAGATCAAACATCGTTTCCAGTGTGAATTCTTTTCCACAGGCACTTAATTCCCTTCTCTGCCTACCAAGTACTTTCCTGTGTGTTCTGCACAGATGCGCTTATCACATTGTATTGAGATGGATGCTTTTGATTTTTATCTTCCTTTTTAAGTTGGAAGCAACTTGAAGGAGGATAGCGCAGCGGTGAAGCTGCCAGACTGTCTGGGTTTAAATTCTAGCTGCGCTATTTACTAGCAATGTGACCTTGGGCAAACTACTTAACTGCTCTGTGCTTTTCGTTTTCTTATCTCTGAAACGAAAATAATAATCACCACTACCTCAGAGAGTTGCTGCAAGGATTAAATGAGTTTTAACATGTAAAATGATTATCAGACAGAAGCAATTATAATGATTGTACTTTGTTGTCCTTTGTATTATTTTTACTGACAAGTACAGTGATTAAAGTTATCAGCACATCGCAGGTGTTTGTTGAATGAATGAATGAATACATACATACATACATACATACATAAAAAAAGGTGTATGTGATGCTTCTTTCTAATAGATCCCAAAGTCAAAGATAAAATGTCCTCTCACCCATAGGTTGCCCACAGCAATTAATAGATGGTTAATAACAGGTGATCGATAAATGTTCATGGAGCATGCTTTATGACTATTAATCCTGTGACTGGCAGATTGAGAACAATAAAAAAAAATTATACAATGAATTAGCTTCCTATCAAATAAATGGTCACACAGGATTTTACATTAAGTTTGTGAGAATACGTCCCTTTTGTTTTAAAGCTCCCAGTTGGGAAGATAACTTAAACTGCATGGCTGTTTTTAGCCAGACTCTAGCTCTCTTAGTGACAAGGCTGTCCCCAAGGACGATCTCAGCCCGGATCACAGAGATTCCAGGGCCACTCGGGCGAGAATTTTGATACTGAGAGTTTGTGGCCCCCCCAAGGGTGGACAGAGCCTTGCAGCAGCTCCGCACAAAATCTAGTCAGTCTAGATTGGGGCTCCTGGCGTGCTGAGGCTTTGGCTAGGAAGTGTGAGCCAACTGGGGATTTTGAAGAAGTAGACTGAAAGAAAAAAGAAAAACACTTGGGGCCGACGAATCAGGTAGGCTATTTCACAGTCCAGCAAACATGAACTTCCATATTAACTACCGCACCGCAAAAAAGCAGGGCACCTGTTTGCTCACACTGGCTTCTTCCCCTCCCCGTCAGCCTTTGTCACTCAACCTCCCGACTTCTGTGTGGGAGAGGTTTCTTTCCCCCTCCCCTCAGCTTTTTAAAGGAACATCGGTGGAGCAGCTAATGAGGCGGTGGAAAGCAAGCTGGTCCATTCTGGGTTGCTAATGACTCCATTCCCGGGAGCCTAATCAAAGATTTGTACATTTAATTGCTGTCAAGTCAGTTCCAACCACCTGCCGTTTCTGCAGCACCTGAGCTCCTAGCTCGGAGACCCTGATTCTAAATAAATCCATCACCCTTTCTAAAGGCCAGAAAGCCAGGCTGCGGGGCAACCCTGAATGGGATATATCCTGGAGGGCAGAAAGCAACAGGCCTCGTGGAGGTGTGCCTCATCTAACGGGGTCCGCTTGGGAGGGACACCTGCGCTCTTCTAGGATCAGACTTCTGTTTCTCGGGGGAAGGGAGGGCGGGTGTGATGAGGAAGGCGTGGGGGAACAAAGATAGGAGGAAGAAGGTGATATCCCATCACATTCTTCCAGAATCTATTGATGCTTTTACCCTGAAGGATGACTTCATTTCCATCCCCAGGGCAGGACTGTGCCACAGATCAATATTTGCTAGGCATCCTTTCTGATTAAAATGGTAATTGTTTTTGTGCCTTTCCGCAGTTCAGGGTGTAATTGTTCCCTGGGGGGTTTTTTTAGGGGAAGATTTGGGGAATGAGAAAATGGTTACTCTGGACCTGAGTTCAACCTGATGGGAAAACAGGCTACTTCTTGGGGATTTAAGTTAGTTGGGAAAGAAAATGATGTTCAGCTTTTTTTCTAATGGCAATAAAAGTTCTTTAAGCACAGGTACTACACTCTAACATTACTCTTCTCGCTGGCGACAGGTGTATCAAGTGTACCTGTCCTATCTGGTCTTTTGAGATCTATCTTCGGAGTGTTGGTTTTCGAGCTTGAGTCTGCATCACAAACAGCTGAAGGACTTAAAATTCAGCTTCAGCAGCCCTCCCTCCCCCCACCCTTTCTGACTCAGCCTGATGTGGGTGGGGCCTGCTGATTTGCATGTCTGACAAGTTCCCAGGTGATGCTTATCCAATCTCACTGTCTGTGGGTGGACGAGAATGCCACTCACCAAACATTTGATCAGCTGTGTCTGCTAGCAACTGAGCTGGCCATGGGAGAGAGGCACTGGCCAGACAACTCACGTGGGAAAAGAAGAGAATTCTCCTTTTTCAGCTTCCCATCCCAGGCTCCTGTATGATGTATAAAGGAAGACATAATGGGCCAGAACAGTGGTTGGAGAGATCCAGTGCTTTGACCTATTGACAAATACCCCTCCCCAACTCCTGAAGTCCTTTCCTTGGAATATGGCTACTTTTATTTGGGAATTCATTCTCCCTTCCAGGCCTGTCCAGCCCTGAGGGGTTTCCCAGGGCTAAACCTTGGTCTTATGGGCAACCCTACTTCCCCTTTGGTTTGGCAGAATCTGCATCAAGAAGAACATATTGTTAATCAGATTTACAAACTAAACAAAGGTAAATATTATCAGACTATGAGCATATTTTTAATACCCTGCCCCTCTCCCCCCACATAAAAGAAAAAAAAAAAAGGGAACTAAGATTATTTAGGTTGATAAATATTTACTCATGGTCCCCCGCTTGCCATTGGCAAATACTTGCCCTAGGCAACTTTGGAACTGGACCATTTTTCATTATTGATTAATAGTGAGGAGGTTTTCTTTAGTTCCTTCTGAAAGAAATCTGCTAAACTTAAACTGATTTTTAAAAATAAGTTAGAGGAGCTGATCACCTCCATCATTTCACCGCCACCTCAGGCTGCTTCTCCTTGACCCGAATTTCTAGCTCGTTTTGACCAGCCAGCTGACATGGTGAAGCTGTGGCAGTGACCAGCTGTGTCTCGTAGCTCTCTGTTCCTTGGGCTCATGTATATTGATTTTCCTCCTGCACTCTACACAGTTGTCACCATGTTCCAGACACATGAACACTTGTTTTGATTTCCTCCTTACTGCTTCATCTATTTATATCAGGGGACCCTGGAAAGTGTGCAAGATAACCTTACTAGAAAGCTAAATTAATTCTAAAAACCAAACAGCATATGATCTGCCAATCAGATGGGAAAATACTGTTAATTGTTATTCACTTACTACCCTAAATCTTTCCCTAGAGTGCCTGATATCACAGAACTGAGGTACATTTTCTCCCTATTCACCATTGGAATTTAGATCTAAATACATCCATAATGTGGGAAGATAGAACAAAAAAAAATAATAATTGCTCTCAATCTGACAAGACTGAGGGCAAGGGTATGTCTGTGCATGTGTATGTATTTTCACGGAAAAATCAAGTTCGCAGCAATCTTGACGGAAAATTCAATGTTCTTGGAGTTGAGAATTCCCTAGGAGCAAAAACTGCCCTGAATAGGGGGTCTCCTGGCTTGGTCACTTACTGCTCATCTCGCAAGGCTAAGCTGAAGGCCCCTTTTCTAGGAGTATCCTTCCCTAGGCAGAGCCCCTCCCTACCTCAGCAGCCGCTTTGACCTTCCTTCCTCCATGTTGCAATTGTTCTGTGCCCCTGCATTAGCCCTTGGTACATAGCCATGGGGTTGTCTGGTGTGTATTTGTCTTTCAGTTTGACTGCAAAACTCTGAGGCCGGCGTGCAGCGTGTATTCATAGTGGGTGCTTTGCTGCACCATACAGTGCTTGGGATCCAGTAATTGGATCAACAAATATTTACTGTTACACTTGAAGCAGTTTCAAGGTTTCTAAGCACAACTTCTGTGGATCATTTCTACAGAATTTTTGCTATTTATTTTAATACCATAACCAGGATTGGGGCCAAGTCAAGAGATGTTTTGTGATCTGCCCTTGTAACATACAGTCCGGGCACAGGCATCCTCAAAGGTTAAATTGACCGAGAGACAGGATTAAAAGCATTAGGTTGAAAAGGCAATTGGTTTGCTTTATTTCACTCACAGTTCATGCACTTGCTTCATTCCTGCTGGTCCCATAAAACCCAGAGCAATGGAAAGTAAAACGATCAGGAAGCTTATCCCTCTTGCCACCAGATTTCTCCTTCTTCCTTTTCCATGTAAGTTGGAAAGCTGCCTTGTGCTCTGCTGTGGGACAGACTGACTGACTCTGGTCCAGAAAAGCATGCATTATCACCCTGTACACCTTGCCAGGAACAATGTTCAGAATGTCCCCCTTGTGGCCTGGGATAGAGGTTTTGCTCAGCTCAGCCTAATGCTCACATTCCCTGCTTCTAGATTAATCTTACCAGAGTATTAAGGTAGGTGGTGACAGAGATGGAGAATGTTCTCCTCTGGAAACTTTGACTTTATGGCGGGTGTGACTCACTTTACCCCAATAACTGTGATTCCAACAAGCTATGTGAAAAAGTGCATTTTTAGAGGTCCAGCCATATTTAAAGTGCATTACACTGTATGTTAATGAACTCGAATTTAAACAAAAAAAATTTTTTAAAGATTTTATTTATTTATTTGACAGACAGAGATCACAAGTAGGCAGAGAGGCAGACAGACAAAGGGGGAAGCAGGCTTCCTGCTAAGCACAGAGCCTGGTGTGGGGCTCGATCCCAGGACCCTGAGGTCATGACCTGAGCCCAAGGCAGAGGCTTTAACCCACTGAGCCACCCTGGTGCCCCTAAACAAAAAAATTTAAATAAATAAATAAATAAATAAATATAAACACTTCTATCTTCATGAAAGAAAAATAAATAAGTGAAAAATGAAATCAAGGGGACTAATAGAACACTGTATGTTAACCAACTGGAATGAAAATAAAAATTTGAAAAGAGCGAAAATAAATAAATAAACCCATAAATCCATAAACAAACAAATAAATAAACTATATTACTAAATATAAATATAAATATAAAGCTGGACATTTAAAGGAGGTTTTAATGAATATTTTCCAAGTCGAGTCTTCACCAATGGAGTATAAATTCCTTGTTTCTCTTCTCTGAAAATCCAGATTTCCACCAACTAGTTCGCAGCAAGCACGATGCAGTTCAAGGTTGGTTGTAGGTAGCACGGGGATGTATCATCATGAATCATTATTAATATTTGGAATCCTCTAAGGCACCTGCCCTTGGGGGATTCAGCTTTTCCTCTGTCCTGCTCCCTGGGGAGTGCGCCTCCCTGCCCTATTGCTCTCTTACCCACTTTGGGCTCTTCCTCCAACTGGACAAACAAAGGAAAAAACAAGAGGAACAAAGGAAGAGAGGCCTTTGCAATGCTCTCCACTTCACTCTGAAGCTGATGCCAGAAGGTGGTGAGCAAAACTGAGACACAGAAAAAAAAAAGAGGGGAAAAATCCAACCTCCAGAGGATCTGGTAGCAACAGGGAACACTGAAACCTCCTCAGAACTTTTTCTTCTTTCTGACACACACCCTGATGGAGGAGGGATTCAGCGTGATCTGTAATAGCACACACACAGCACTTGTCACATCCCGTCCCTCTTTTCCTTTTGCACTAACCTCGTGTTCAACATTTCTGGGCCTCACGTTCCCATGTGGCCACGGCAGAACCTCGGAAGGTCTTTAAGCACGGGTGCGGTGCAAGGACACCATCCACTTCGTGTGACTGTTCCCAAGTCACATAGGACTCTGTTTTTCAGTTGGGCAGTGTGCCAGAAAGAGGAGAGAGTCTAGTCAGGATATGCAGCTTATCAGCTGCCACTGCAAGAATTTTCCCTGCTACAAACTTCCTAACATCTGACCCTTCTGGTTTGAAACTTTCCAAGGCTGTTCCTATGCCAACGAAAAACATTACATGATCTATGTTCCTTGTGCAATGTAGCAGCAGGGTCTATGTTATCAGGAAGATATGTGAAAGGTGTGATTTATTTCCCATTCTTTTACATGGAGTCAAGAGATTTCAGATATCACAACAGAACTCTGTGAGACACTGAAATGCTCTTCCAGAAACCCAGCGGCCATGTGCCTCCCCTGGTTTCTTGAAAGGTATGGAAGCCAAACACTGCCAGAAGCCTGGGCCACATGGAAAACGGCAGACAGCTCATCTCAAAACTCCAGCTATCTGGGTGTTTTCAATTGTGTAGTTAAAATTCCTGAGCACTGCCCTGAGTTACACAATTATACATCAGATGTTTGGTTTCATGCAGCTATAGTCTGACTCTTCTGGACAAAATCTCGACATTTGCTTTCTCTTTTCCAGAAATTTACTCTAATTTTTATCTTTGCAGTGAAAGAAAAGCTTCTATCTATCTCCACCAGTCTTCTTACTTTGATGATGGGCTCACTTCGGGATGAAGAGCTTAACTACCATTTAAACCACCACCACCACCAACCAACCAACCAACCAAGAAAGCAGGAAACCGGAGACCCCAGGGCCCAGCTCTACAGTCCACTACCTCATTGTAATCTCGCTAAGTCATATGTTCCAGCCTCTGCTCACTCACACAACAAAGATGAAAACTCTTGTTCTAGAAACTTCTTAGGAGGATTCAATGAGAAGCTGTCTGGAGGCACTTGGAAATTACATGTACACGGCATCTTACTCTTGCCCATAGATCATTTGGACTTCTGGCCTTAGCTCTAGAGGCAGTGTACCCTCAGGCACCATGCTTGGCTTTTATTCGAGCCATCCCTTTGCCATCCCTTCCTCCACTATCAATAAATTCTAGAAAGCAACAAGTTGGAGATGCTGTTCCCACAAGGGCCCTCTGTGATCTTTCAGAACAGCAATCAGCTTGCCCTGCTGGGTGATATTGCTTACTCCTGACCTCAGTTAGCTCTCATTTTAACCATTCTCAATGATAAAACATCCACCAGACCATATATCAGGGTTAAGAGTAGTATAATCTCATCTAACTGTTTGTTTTTTCATTTTACAGGATATTTTATATTAAAAGTGTTTTGGGTTAAGTTTATAAAAGCACTCTTTCTATTGTACAATTCTATGAGTTTTGAAAACACATACTCCATGTGACCACCACTATGATCGATCAATATCTAGATCAGTTCCGTCATCTCCCCTAATGTCCCTTTGTGAGGTCAACCTCTTCTTACTCAGCCCCTGGCAACCACTGATCGGTTTTCCTGTCTCTTTTTCAGAATGTCACTCAAACACAGTCATACAGTATATGGCCTTTTGGGTCTGACTTCTTTCCCTTACGATAATGCCTTTGAGATTCAACCGGGTTTTTGCACGTATCAATAGTTTGTTCCTTTTCATCGTTTAGTACTAAGTAGTACAACGCATGGACCACGTTCATTTGACAGTTGAGGAACATGGAGATGTTTCCACTTCTTGGTGATTATAAGTAAGGCTCTGGGCACTAGTGTAAGTTGTTTTATATGCACATATATTTTCGTTAAACATCTGGTTTTAAGAGATGTATGTAAGTTTAGTTCCAGACGAACAATCAGAGATGGCAAGATCTGGGGGCCCCCAGGGAGATGAGAGAGTGTATTTCCTTCATGAGTCGGTCAGGCCCAGACCTGTCAGTTAAACAGGGCCTAGCTGTAGCGAGAAGCTGTTATTATTTCCACTGAGGACACTCGTAGAATAAAAATGAAAACTCACATTATTTTTCTGAGCCCCGGGGGAAAAACATAAGTACCTGATGGCAACCAGCAGTTTAGTGGGTCTAAGGTTGTCTGGGTGATTAAAGTAACATTTCCATGGATTTTGGCAAATCCCAGCACAGGCCACCTGCTGAAGAATACAGAGTCTGTTGGTAGTCTGTTGACTAACAGAATCCTCAGGGTCATTCAGGTTGAATAAACTCTCTTTTTGTCTAATTTAGGAGGGAAATCATGGTTCTTAGTTGAAATAGTTATATTGGAATCTTTACTGTGCACAGGATGCCAAGTTAATTATCAATTTTTGATATTAATTATCAATAATTAAATTAAGTTAATTATCAAGCTTTCAGACTTAGCACCTGCTTTCTCCCCTCTACCCATCAAAAATAGGAGTTGCACCTGGGTGGCTCAGTCATTTAAGCGGCTGCCTTCTACTCAGGTCATGATTCTGGGGTCCTGGGATTGAGCCCCTCATTGGGCTTCCTGCTCAGTGGGGAGCCTGCTTCTCCCCTGCCTGCTGTTCCCCCTGCGTGTGCTTGCTCTCTGTCTCTGTCTCTCTCTCTCGCTCGCTCATTCTCTCTGTGTCAAATAAATAAATAAAAACTTAAAAAAAAAAAAGTAATTAGGGTAGAGGTATAGCCATACCAGTAAGAGAGTTCAGCTAACCCTGGAGTCCCACCAATTCTCCCCCACCATTCACCTTACCACCCTCGAGCTCCTGTGTCCTCACTATTAAATGTTTGTCTCCACCTAGGAGAACTTTACTGTGTGCTTGCCCCTGTCAAGCCCTTGGGTGAGGGTGGGAGCTCACACAGATGATTGCGCTAGAGAACAATCTAGTCTCTGTCACCTAGACTTGAGTGTGAGTGGGTTTCAATGCTGGTAATGCTAGAGTCCTCTCAGGAAAATTTTATTATTATTTTTTTTATTTTATTTTTTAGAGAAGAGCTGACTAAAATAATGAAAGTAAAATTTAAATAATAAATAATTTTTTATTTAAATAACATTTTTTTGCTTAGCTAAAATATGGTATATAACAGTCTTGTGTTGTTCTCTCATGAGAGCTATAATGGTTCTACCTTTCAATGACATGTGTGGAGTATTTCCGCTTATCCGTATGGGCTGGCCCTACCTGCAATGTTATTTCAATGAGGAAATTTGTCGGGGTTCTGAACAACTAACTTCCGAACAGAACTTCAAAAACGGCCTGGAAACAATTTGAAGAGTCAGCTCTGTCACTGGCTGATTTACCCAACTGCTGGTCTGGGGTTTATTAGTATCCCAGTTGGAAGGCAGCCCATCATCTGAGCTCTGAGTTGTATCAGTACCGCTAATTAGCGTTGAGACTTTAACAATACTAAGGAGAGTAACAGCAATAAGAATAATAGGGGCATCTGGGTGGCTCAGTGGGTTAAGCATCTGCCTTCAGCTCAGGTCATGATCCCAGTGGACTGGGATGGAGACCCACATCGGGCTCCTTGCTCAGCAAGGAGTCTGTTGCTCCCCCTGCTTGTGCTGTCTCTCTCTCTGTCAAATAAATAAATAAAATATTTTAAAAATCAATGGTAATAATAGTGACTTTTTTATGAGCACAATGGCAAAGAGGATAGGAATGAATTTAGCACCGTAAGTCGCTCCAAAAGTCTGGAACTTGCAGTGGCGAGGGTGTTAGATGGAGCACGAAGACATACATATGTGCGTACATTCACACAACTGGGGAGCAGAGCCAGAATCTGATCAACACTAGTGTTGTTATAGGGCTTCACTGCAGGGTTTTACAGAGGGTAAGCTTGATTCCATTTTGGGGATGACAGTAAAGGTGAGATTAGAGGCAGGGTAATCCATTATTCGCTATGGCAATTATCCAAGAATGAGTGATAAAAGCCTCGGGATGGACAGAAGACCAGCCCCAAGATGCTGTTTTACAAAGATACACCACCTGGGTTTGTTGGGTAAGAAATTGAATGGGAAGATGAGGGATATGTGGTTTCTAGCAACTGGTTGGTGGTTCTGTTGATTAGAATGGGACACATAAAAGAAGTAGCTAGTTTGAAGAGGAAGGAAGACAGATTTTATTTTAGATCTGCCAAGGAAATTACCTGGAAACAATTCTGGCTTGATATAAGGAAGAGATTCCTAATTGTTTTAACCTATACAGAAATGATCTCCCCATCACCGGGAGTATTCAAGCAGAGTTGCGTATAACCACCTGTCAAGGTTCCAAAAGAGGGGTTTCCTGTATCCCATTGGAGGTCAGAGTAAACAGCCTTTAAAATCCTTTCCAACTTTAGGATCCTAGGATGCTCTAAGAGTAGGGGGGTAAAAAAAAAAAAAGGCTATTTATTCCATACATTGTTGTAGTCTCCTGACAGATTTCAAATACCACTGTGACATTTATCGTGAAATAAAAACAAGTAGGAAAAGGGAGTGGTAAGTTAAGTGCATACTTTTTAATGTGCTTATTGATAGCTATACATTTACTTCATATACCTTTTTTTTTATGTGAGGCTGTTCACACCCAGAAGTTTGGTTGCGTAACAAATCAACATTCAGTATTTGGCATATGTCCCAATGTCGGGGGCTCTGACACAGCCCGCTCCCCGTGCGTGTGTGTAAACGCGTGGTTACGTATATGTAAATAGAAAGAGACCATGATTTGCAACGAAATGATTCCTATTTTCCATTTGGTGCCACATCTATTCTATTACTGCGAAGCAGTCATTTATAAATCTTTCACAAGGTGGCGATTTGGAGGAGAGTTAAATATCAATCTAAGTATAACATCAGTATGTAAACAGATTGATGAATTGCTTGACTGCAGGATATAAACCATATGGAACGGCGAATAATGCTCAGAGGAGCTGTGGATAATTTTAGCATTTTATGAAAACCGAGGACAAGATGAGCTACCCCACCAATCCTGTAAACTTCTCAACACCCCTCTGTTTTCACTCTCAAGGCTTAACGGGACAATTAGCGTCGCGAACCTTAAAAATATCACCTGCTAGATCGTTTTTCTCCTAAGGCAGGATTAATGGCCTTTGTGGGTGTGAATGCCAAAAAAGCCTACAGAAATAGGCTGGGGAGGATGTCCTCCCCTGAGGGGTAGACTCTGTTATCTGTTCCCTCAAATGCTCTACGTACAAGATTAAGGTTCCAAAGCAACGAGCAGGTCTTCAAAGGGATCTACAAAGAAAAAAAAAAAAAAAAAAAAAGGCTAAGAATCCTTTACTTTTTCAAGTGGTAGGAACAACACCAGAATCCAGGCTTCCTGTCTCTCAGCTCTGACTGAGCTCTTTTTATAAAATGACACTAGCTTCGCATACTTAAACCAGTGATGGCATAATACGGTTTCTGCTTTGCTGCGATCATGAAAGGTTCTCTCTCTCTCTCCGAAGTTATATAAGTGGATGCTTCTCTGTGTCTCGTGGCAGATACTGCCCTGCACTCACGCTGAGGGTAGATGGAATTAAGTGGATGGGTCCTGGGGATTCTTTCATGATTCAAGGAATTTCAGGCTAAAATCTATGCACTCCGAGTCCAGCAGAGAATTAAGCAATTTTTGGCTGACTTAAAGCACAAAAGGCAGCCAATGTGGAAAATTACTTAATCCTTCAATGAATCTGGGTTCTGCAAATCTGACCTGAATTACCACAGAACAGAGAATTTTCTGTGGAGCCCTCAGAGGTGGGCCATGGAGGTTAATAAAGAAGGCTCTAAGAATGGCACTCATTTAGCCAAGGAGGCAGAGGGTGGATATGGAAATGGCTATCGAGTTTACACAGCACCGTCATGCAGGGAATTACGGCCTGTAGTGTCTGAGCACAGAGGAGATGGGGCCAGGCCTACAGCCCCGGCCTTCACCTCAGCTGCCAGGACCCTGTGGACATAATGCGAGCATTTGGACAATGAGGTGGCCTTCCTCTTCAGAGGAGAGGAATGGCAAGGGGAGGTCTTCCTGAGAGCAGGAGAAGGGTCCCCCGTGTGCCTGGCTGGACTCAGGAGGAGCTGGGCTTGGAGCTGACCCTGTCGTCCATCAGACTCCAAACTGGTCTCCCTCAGGAAGGCCTCTGGGAGGATGCCTGGGACATGCCTGGAGCTGGCGCCATCATTTTCCTGCATTTCCTATTTCATGCTGCTGGGGGATAGACTCTTCATGATTTTTTAAAAATAAAACACTGGGGAGTGTTCTGATTTCAAGTGCTTTTCTAATTTTCTTTTTGTAAAGATTTTATTTATTTATTTGACAGACAGAGATCACAAGTCGGCAGAGAGAGGAAGGGAAGCAGGCTCCCAGCTGAGCAGAGAGCCCGATGAGGGGCTCGATCCCAGGACCCTGGGATCATGACCCGAGCCGAAGGCAGAGGCTTCAACCCACTGAGCCACCCGGGTGTCCCGCACTATCATAAGCTTTAAGGCACAAAAGCCCACTGTATTCCCTATGGGAGTTTCTCAGTTTCACTCTCTAGACATCCGAATCCTTTCTTCATTGCAAGTGCCATGGTCAGAGGCAATCCCAACTATGGCAGCTGTTCCTTTAGGTGCATAACCTTTGGCAGAAAGAGCGTGTATTTGCTAATGCTCAGGTGGCATTATGTATTTGCTAACTCCAGGTGGCAAGTCCATGAAGATAAAGCCCTCCCCTCAAGGCCATGTCCCCGCTGATGACCTTTGAGGTACTCCTGCTCAGCTTTTCTGCTTTGAGAACTTCCTAGTGAAGTCCCCCTTATCGCTGGGAAAACTTGACCTCTAACACACAAAGCCGGCCGTGGAGCAAGGGGAATGGAACTCTGACTTTAAAGTCAACTTGGCTTTGCTTACCTTTGAAATAGAGCATTTGTATTTTGAAACTGTTTATGAGAAGTTCTCTGAGTACTGACCTGCAAACATAGATACCAAGAAATTCTGGGGCCAGAGTGTCCAAATAAGTGGGATTGGGACAATAGAGTTGAATAGTAATAAAATCTGGCATCAATGGTCTAGGCTTTCAAGTTCTCCAGTGGCAATCCTTCCTTGGCTTGGTCTTTGTCCCAGGGAAAAGAGCACAGGATTTTGAAGTAAAGAAAGTGTATTTGGGTCTTCATGTGGCTGTTCAACCACTATGAGAACTTAGGGATACTGCTTTGTTCAGGAACCTAAGCTTTGTTTTTCTCAGATGTAACAGAGGACGGCAACATCTACTTCACGGGACTTTTGAGAGGATTAAATGAAGAAATGAATGCTTTCCAAGAGCTTCAAGAGCATCTTCCCCTGCCCCCATTTTGTAGATAAACATACTGAGGTCCATAAAGGTTAAGTAACTTGTACAAGGTAACACAGCTAGTAAATATTATATCCTGGAACTTTGGTCAGAGTAGGTGGTCAAAGAAATTTCGGTTAAAATGAGATTAACATCATGTTACTATGATTCTGTCTTTTTCAGAAATTTGCCTTTTGGGCAAAAAGAACCATGGTGCTCTTTAACATTTTCACAAATTACATTAGGCTCAATTTGCTTCCATGAGACATTCTTGGAGATAAAACGGAGAAGGATCCCCGGATTCCCTGATCCTTGTAATATAAAATTATAACAGAATTAATCCAGAATGATAGTCATAAATTGAGGAAAGCATCAACAAACACAGTCCTTAGTTTCGTGTTTTGCAAATAGTACATGTTCAATAAATACATGTTTACTGGTTGTTTAGAAAGCTTAATTCTCTGCTATTCCGATAGAGGGAAAACCAGTCCTGGAAAAGAAAACAGACATTCATATGCCTTCAAGTGTCCTCCGTTGTAGGAAAATAAATAGCAGAGAGTTAGGACAACAGGGCTGGAGTCAACGAGACACTCGGGGAACTACAAAATCACATCGGTGATTTTGGTAAATGGAGTTCTAGACACTTGGCACAGCACCAGATGATGTTTATTCCAACAGGAAGATTAGTATAATGCATCTCTTGAATCAAGTTTTTCCTTTTACAAAGGCACTGCGTCAGATTCAGCTAGAACGAACTAAGGCTAAGTGCGCCATCCAAATGTAGTTGCTTTGCACTTTCAAAAGCACACCTAGAGCTTTATATAATGCCTTTCCGACCCAGTCCTCAGGACGATGGTGGGGAATGAATAGAGTGGGTCTTATTATTTGTCACCTTTATGGGGTGGGACTGAGGAGCTTGCGTGTCCCGCATGCATCTAGCAAAGAAACAACAAACAATAGGTATCACTGGGTGCTTTTACTGAGTGGAAGATGCTAGTATAGGACCCATATCTTTAAGGGGGGTTTGGCACCCCTGTTGAGTGTGTGAGCCTGCCACTCACTGGCTGAGTGACCATGGGCAAGTTGTCAAGTGCCCTGGTCCTGATTTCATCATCTGGAATGTAAGGAATAATGACAGGGTCACCTCACAGGGCTGTTGCAAAGATCACCTGAGTTGACACACATGCATAAAACCTCGGGAATCGTGCTAGCGTGCCTGAATGCTCAATAAATACTGGCTAGAATTTGTATTTATCTCGGAGTAACCTCTCAGGTCATTGGTAGAACCAAGATTTGAACCCAGGCTGCCCGGCTCAAGAGCCTGTGTCTTTAATCACTATTTATTTTGAATGAATAACCAAACAAGTGAAGACAGAACCTAGAGTCACTCTGCAAGATAGTAGCCAAATCCAGGTTCCCTGTCATTCCCCACACAGCTGCAGCCCAAGATCAAGGCTGTATCTGGGCAAGGGCGCAGATCCCTTTTGGGAGGAAGCTGGGTTTCATGCTCCCTTCTCCTCCTCAGCTCACACCTCCTCCCAGGATACACAGCCTGCATTTAGAGGTATAGCCCTGCTTGGCAGATGTCCATTCTTTTGGGTTTCAGTGGTAGAGGACTGGATTCTTTGGCTTCTTGCAGGAGAAACAGGCAGAGTGAGCACAGCTCTATGAAGTGGTGTTTGAGTAACACTCCCTGGTTTACAAAGAACTTTCCTATCCATTTTCTCACCTGATCACTGGACATAGATTAGAATCTCGGCTTTTGAAGGAATCCAAGCGCAGAGGCATCATGTGACTTGTCAGGTGACAGGGCTGGTGAACTCCAGGACCCAGACTTTCACCAAGGTCTGCTGACTCCAGATCCTGCGTACCTTCCTTGACAGAAAACCTGACCCTGTACATGGAGGGAACTTTGTCCGTGGCCTTGTCCTTTGTCCTGGGCCTCAGAAAAATTATCTCATGGTATTTCCAGTGTAGATTTTGATCCTCTTGGGAAAGTTCCAGTTTGAACCTTCATGAAGATGGAGGAATGGGACAAGAGGATCTCCCAGGTCACGTTGATGGCCATGAAGTCTGTGATTCTTCTCCAAGATTTTAGGAAATTGAGATTATTCACTTGGAATGCTTGGTACAGGAAATATCACAGCATCTGTAAAGAGCTATTTATTTGGGACCATCTAACTAAGCGCTGTGATTGAAAAATACGGGAGAGGGAAAGGGAGCTTTGGGAAAATCATCTCATTTACTTCATACACGCTATCATCTTATTCTGATGTTTTATTTCGAAACTTTTGTTCATAGCACTCTCCCATGTAAAACAGTGCTCTCTGGACCCTCCCCACTTCATCTTGCTTCTTTCCCTTACGCACAGAGATTGCTTCTCATTTTGAACCCAACTGCTTGTTTGATTCTGTAGCCAGTCGCCCCTCGGAGCATGTGGGGTAATTACTCCTATGGCAATGGGCTCAAATGAGAGGCCATTATGGGAGCCCACGTCCTGAGCAGAGAGACCGGAGCTAAGAGTTCCTTTTAAAACTAGTACTGGCATTATAAATTGCTTTCTCCATAAGCGTTTTGTCCCTATCTTTTAAAAAGCTGTGCCACACAGAGAAAATTTCTCTCTGTTTTTAATTGCAGGTAATTTTGTGTGAGAAAAACCTTCCAGTGAAAATGGTCTAATGAAATGCGTTTATTGGCTTTGGCGAGGCTCCATGTCATCCCGAAGGAGAGCATAAAACGCACACACAGACAGTATTTGCTATTACCCCAAAGTGCGACCGAGAATTTGCGTCAAAAGCAAGGGAGGAAATGGAGAAGTGGGGATGGATTCCCGAGTGGAGCCCCACGGATGGAGGAGTAGGGATAAAGGAAGTGCGGTGTGCTGCCACCCAGCGGTGAGCCTCGGGAGCCTCCGGACCCCTGGGCTCCCTCACTTACACGGAATCCACCCTTGTCCACTGTGGAAGGTGGAGGAGGAGGAGCGGGAGGAAAGTGAGGAAGACCCCGGTGCCGCCAACATCACTGCCAGGAGCAGACAACGCTCTAAAGCTTATGGCTTTATGCAGAGAAGGGCATCATCAGGACCTGGTTGATGCTTTTTTTTTTTTTTTTTTAAAGATTTTATTTATTTGACAGAGAGATCACAAGTAGGCAGAGAGGCAGGCAGAGAGAGAGGGGGAAGCAGGCTTCCCGCTGAAGGGAGAGCCCGATGCGGGGCTCCATCCCAGGATCCTGAGATCATGACCTGAGCCCAAGGCAGAGGCTTAACCCACTGAGCCATCCAGGTACCCCTGGTTTATGCTTTTTTAAGGTACGATTCTAACAAGCTTGATTTTCAAAACCCAGAGTTCCCTAGACTCAAATAATTAACATGGAGAGAAAGCAAGCGAATATACTTGGTTCTTCTATGCATGTATCTTATTCTTACAGACACCAGGATCAACCAATGTTACACTGGTTCTGGACTCATCTTCAGGAGGATAAAACCGACCCCGGGAAGGTCAGTCGGCCCGTGAATGATAAAGGCTGTCTTCTCATTTGGCGAGGATTCTGTGACACCAAAGCTCACGTTTCTTCCTCTTCTTCCTTTCCAAAGACAGGCACGCTGAGAAGTGAGCCCCGATGGCAGGACAACGGCAGGAGACAAAATGGAATCAGTGTTTAAAATTTACCACACCCTGGGAGGATCCGGGATGGAGGAAGACAGCCTCACCGGTTCCCAAATGCATGTGTTTTGGGGGGGGATAGTCATCACGACCTTGCATCATCAAGCTATCCAATTGCATACAAGCTTCTCTGTTGGCAGGGGGGAGCCTCCTGAGGGGGAGACGGGGCGTTTGATCTGGGGCTCCAAGAGGAGCTTTGCCTTTTGCTAGCTGTGGGAACGTAGGGGTGTGACATCACCTCCTTGTGCCTCTGTTTCCTCGTCTGAAAAATTAACATAATTATTCCACCTACCTCATGGAGCTGGTTTTGGAGGATTAAATGAGGCAACTTTTACAAAGGGTTAAAGCGGTACCCGAGGCTCGGTAGCCACAGCCTATCAGACATGGACATCTTACAAACGTAAATTCTCAAATTCTCCAAGGACTAAATCCAAGTCATTGTTTAAATGGCTTATCTGTTCATTCATTCATTCAACACGGATTTGCTAAGTACGTATTATGAGCCAGCAACGGGTAGGCACTAGGTAAACAGATGTAAATAAAGTACCACTCTCCCCAGCTAGGAACCAACAATGTAAACAGAAAACTGCCCCAACAAGGGGGGATGCTGGGAAAGCATTTCCGTGGGAACACAGATATGGGAACGTACATCCTACTTCCCCCTGGAGAGGTCAGGACAGCTGCCGGGAAGGAAGGGTCCACGGAAGGCGAGGAGGGAAAGGGCCTTCCGGTGGAGGGCACAGCACGAACAAGCAAAGACCGAAACAAAGGAAGAGCGGGTGATGTCGCCCGTCAGGTGTAGGGTGTGTGGGAGGGCAGCAGAAGGGGATGATGTTGAGGGGGCAATATACGTGTATATTTGTTCTAATTACATAATATTGAGAAACCTGATTCACTCAGGGAACTGGTTACAAAAGGTAGCTTTTTTCTTTTTTCTTTTTTTTTTTTTTAGGACTCAGTTTGCAATCTTGGGGCACTGCACTGATTTGGAAGCTTAAGAGAGATGTAAGACATGTTTAGTTCAAGTTTAAATTGTTATCTACCAACATCTTACAGTTCTTATCACAAAAGTCAGATGAGAAGGACCACGTCCCTAAGGTCAGCACTAAAATGACGTGTAACACATTATCAAGATGTGACCTGGTCCATGACCACTTGGGAAGGGATGAGGATGAGCCCTGGAGACTCACCTGGCCCGTGAGTGAGAACTCCAGGGAGCCGGAAAATGCCTTGTGTTGAGCAGCTGACACGAAGTAGGTAGGTAGGTTCTCAACAAATATTAGCAGGTTTGAAAAAATCATTCTTGTTATTATTATTACTGTAAACTTGAATAAAAAAAAAATTCAGCAAGGATTCGCTTATAAAAGTACATGAGAGCCTCAACTGCCGACATCATGTTTTATTTATTTGCCTAGGCCAAGTGCCTGGCCCGGGTTCTTCATTGACGTTTGTCGAAGGTTGACTAAACATCTGGATTTGGACATTTCCAGAGCGTGTGGTAACCAAAACTCTCCACACTGGGAAGTGTGTATGGAGTGGGAAGACAAGGCCTCAGACAGCACCTACAGGACGTCCTCATATACCATGCAGGCAGGGAAGCAGGGGAAGGAGACAGAGAAAGTGCCAAGATGGCGCTGAATTTCATGGTGGGCCCCAGAGATTTGAGTATGCAGGGCCGGTTTGTACCGTGAGAATTCCGTTACCACATTCTATACCTACTTGACAGAGCTCCCACTTTTCACTTACTTTAACAGCCCATAAAAAGGAACCAGCCGGCAGTGTTCATGAGATCCGGGACAGCACTTCTCCGGTCTGAGGACTCAGGTCTCTCCCAGTGTCATAAAACCACATAGGGAGATAGGTAGGTCAGGGTGCCTGTGGGGTGCTCTTCTAGTCCTCCTCCTTTAGTCTTTAACCTAAAACTCCAAGCTGCCTCCTTGTAGTGCAGCAAGACTTACTCCCTTGACTGTATCCATAATGTAATGGTGATTCATGCCACATTTTGGGAGGATCTCTTGCTTGGAAGGAGTTGGTTGGACTCTGGAGGATTAGAGGGTTGAGAACCAAGTTGGTTCAAATTGAAGGCACTGGGCTTTCTTACGAGGCTGAATCATACCACCCAATGGAAACTTTCCCCATCCTGGGAGTCATTAATGTGTCATAACCCATAATTTAAAAATTATTGGGTGTTTAGGACTTCCTTTCTCACTTGGCCCACAGATCCTTATCCTCACACACAAACCGAACCTTCAGAATATCAATGAAGGAGGAGATCCTCCCATCACCTCCCGTCGGAGCAATAACATGAGGACAGACAGGGTGTAGAACCATCTACTCTGGGCTTCTAAGGAGGGCACTGATTTTTGCCCTCCTAAGTCCTTATGTGTGACTGCTGATTATTGTTTTCAAATTCTCAGCACTTTTTCCTTCTGGTTGGCCCAGGCTGACTAGTCAAAATGAAGTTTTCCTCCCATCTTGGCAATTTGGTTCGCCAAAGACCAATCCACAAGGGACACCTGCACAGGAAGTGACAGAGGCTGTGTCCCTGCAGATGGACGTCAACCTCGTCAGTGTTTTACAAGCAGAGCTGAGTTTCTAGGTGCCCTCCACATGTGAGCAATTTTCTGTTTCTGTGTTTGCCGTCAGGGATCATCAAAGGGCGGGCGAGAGAGATGAGATCTGGTGTTTCCAATAGCACTCAGTTTCATGTCTGAAGGATGAGGAACCAGTGGGACAAGGGAAAGGATGACAGAAGCAGATGATTTTAAAGGCATTACCCCCCCATGTCCCTCTCCTGCTATCCCTTTGTGCATCCTGCTGGCAAATCTTGAAGTTGACGTTGATCTTTAATTTTATCTGCAGAAAGAAGGGAAAACGGAGCTCAGTAGACATTTAAAGGCAGTCAACTGTGTTTCTTATTTACTTTTAGATAAGCAACATACCCACATAATTTACTCTTGATAAAGACTACTGGAACTGCTTGTTTGCCAAATACATGTGACTTTTAAACCGTGAACAGTTTGAGGGGTTACCGGAGCAAAACTCTTAATTCCTGCTTGCCAGTCACCATCTGACACACACACACACACACGCACACACACACGCACACACACACATACACGCATACACGCACACACATACACAGAGTATTCTTTGAGCTCATATTTATAGCTGTCACCACCAACCCGTTCCTGTTTAAACATCTGCATGCCCATGTGTTGTGACATCCGTCAAACTTTGTTTCCTGCTAGCTCTACTACGTTCCCCCCAAGCCCAGGGGCTCCCCTGATTTGCTCCTCAGCCCACCGAAACCCATCACCCTCCAGAGGGTTCTATACGAGGAGGAGGGTCTCGAGGACGTGCACGGGAAGAAGAACGTGCCGGCCAGGCCCATGGGACAAGGACATCTGTCTGACTGCTCCACTCATTTCTGCGCACGACCTCACGGAGGCCTCAATTGGATCAGGCAATTAGTATAGTCAGGATCAAATGCTGCCCAATTTAATTCAATTACTCTTCGCCGCAACAGAAAATGTGGTTATTATAGTGATGGGACCTGTGTGAGGAATACAGGCTCCTGGCCAGCGACCAGCCTGGGTGCTGCTGAGCGGTGAGGACCTGCGAGGGCACAGATGAGGATGATCGGAGGGGATGGGGCAGAACCGTGCCCTGCCCCAGAGCATCAGACGGGGGGCTGAGGTCTGGCCACAATCACCCAGCAGCCCCTGTCCGACGGAACCCCATGGAAAATGGGGGCATTACTGGCTTGGAATCAAGACATGGAAAAGCCAGGTTTAACTCTGCCCTGAGAACTGTGAATTATTTACGGGATCCCGAGGAGAAAAGGATGAAGTCTGGGTGACAGCAGCCAGAAGAGAGGGAGTTATTTTCCAAAATTACCATTTTAAGGGAAATTTCTTATTTATCCTTCTTAAGTCTTTATGACAAATTTGACAACGAAGAACACAATGTAGACATTAAATCTTTTTTTGAAAAATTTTATCTTCCTTAATGGCTATTCATTTCACCGCATTTAATAACGGGCGCTTTGATTCCACATTTATTCTTTTGATGTTGGCCAGTCACTGCGCAATGCTATTAGGGGGACCTGTTTCTTTTAACATCCCAAGAACCCTGGGAGCTAGAGACCTTCATTACTCCCATTTTATAGGTGAGAAAAATGAGGTTTCGAGGGACTGAGTTACTGCCCAAGGTCACATAGCTGCAAGGGACAGTAGACCTCAGTGGGATCTGTTGACCTCAAAGCCCTTGTCCTTGACCATCATGCTGAACTTCCCCTCGGCCTTATTTCCCTAAATCTTTGTTGCCTCTCTATGCAATCTTCATGTCACTGAAGAAAAAGGTATTCCTAAACACTCAGAAGCACTTTGGACACACAAGAGCCCGTGTCCACGTGGAATCCTCTTGTCCTTTCTTAACGAGCATGGTGGTTAAACACATTGAGCTCTGGGTTCAAATCCCGGCCCTGCCACTTCGTGGCTGTGTGACTGGGAAATCTCTGTGTATCAGTTTCCTCGTATATGAACGAAGGACATAGTTCTTCGCAGATTTGTGGGAAGAGCTTTCAGAGTCAACACACTAAAGATGGTACCTGGGAAAAGTATGAACAAATTGTCAGCTATTATTATGATCAGCCTTCTGGAAGCCAATAATGCAAAGATTGAAGGCAAAGTTATTGTCTCCCGTATGCACATATGCATGCTTTCAGAGGTAGACTGCACACATTGGTGGTGTACATAAGACTCTAGCTTCCGTTGGGCACCGTGGTCACGAATAGCCATCTTGGCTGACAGCCCAGAATTAGTGGGGGTGGGGAGACCGTAGGAGACCAGAGTGACTCCCGAGTAAGTTCCTTTTAGGGCTGAGTAAGGTATTCCTTTAACTTGCTCCCTTGTCTTAGGCTCTGTCTCTGTTTACGGAGGAGCACAGCAAATGGGAGAGGCTTGGGGACTCACACAGGGAAGGAGCAATGGTCCCTCTGTCCCCAGAACACACTGAGGCATGGACACTGCTTATGCCCCTTCACATTCCCTCTGACTCACTGCCCCTCACTTCGGAGGACCGGGAGTGCACAGTACTGGGTGTCCACTGTGGTTAATGACCCTCACACAAAATCTCTGGGTTTGCCAATGGGCTTCCTTTAAATGAACTACTTGTCTAGGAGCTTTGCAGGAAGTTTTGAAAATTCTAGAAACTCACAGGAATTTCCCCAGGGCCTTACCACACTTGCTTGGGTCAGCATGGCGACACCTCTGTGAAGCCTGTGGGGGGGGGGGGGCGGCTCCAGCCTCCAGAAATGGAATGTGATGCTTTGAGTCATACTTACATTATCCACAATCATTCTTTTTTTTTTTTTAAAGATTTTATTTATTTATTTGACGAGAGAGATGACGAGCAGGCAGAGAGGCAGGCAGAGAGAGAGGAGGAAGCAAGCTCCCTGCTGAGCAGAGAGCCCGATGTGGGGCTCGATCCCAGGACCCTGAGATCATGACCTGAGCCGAAGGCAGCGGCTTAACCCACTGAGCCAGCCAGGTGCCCCATCCATGATCATTCTTAACCACTTGAGTTTCTTCTAGGGCCAGAGTCCCTTTTGCAGGCACCGTCAACCTAACCTAATACGTATCTCAGCATACACTGGGTCGTGTGAGCTCTGGTCTGGAGTCAGGCTTTCCAGAGATGATTTCCTCTCTCCCCCGGAGCCCACCATGGCTCCACACTGCTCTGACATCTGGTACAAAGCACCGCGACGTCCGGTGCCTGTTGTGCTCACTTGTGAGGTCTCTGCCCCGTGCTCTCTGCTTTCAGAACCTCTGAAGGGGACGCAGGGCGCACTAACAGAAGCCAGATCTTTTTGGTTAGTTTTTTTTTTTTTTTTAAAGATTTTATTTATTTATTTGACAGAGAGAGATCACAAGCAGGCAGAGAGAGAGAGAGAGGAAAGCAGGCTCTCTGCCCAGCGGAGAGCCCGACGTGGGACTCGATCCCAGGACCCTGGGATCATGACCTGAGCCGAAGGCAGCGGCTTAACCCACTGAGCCACCCAGGCGCCCCTTTTTGGTTAGTTTTGATGGAGCTTTATGGAGTTATAACTCTGAGTGTGGTGCTTTCATTAAGGGGAAAAGGGCTTACTGTCCTAACTAGAAAGGGTGTCTTCTCTGGAATTGTAGCTAGAATGAACAGAGTAAATACGAACGGGAAAGCAGGCCCTGGACTCTTCTTCCTTGTTTTATGTCTCTAAGTCGGCGCTGTTGTCCCTCAGCCTCAGTTTCCCCATTACTATGGGAACTGAGGTCAATCTACTCACCCTGTCTCCCGCCAGGGAGTTAGATTCGTCCTCAATGCCCCGAGCCCTCCAATGGCCAGCACTGTAGATTTAAGTTATAATTGCTGCTATTACTCAGACCAGGAGAAGAAACGTTTCCAGTTCTGGGAAGAGCAGGGCTCACAGCTGTAGCTGAATACGAGACGAGGGAGGATGACAAACCACAGACGTGCCCGGCTCTTGGGTGCTCCAGAGGGAACCTGGGCAGGAAATGGCGGCCCCGGTCAGGTAACTGTTTCAGTGTGACGCGAGGACATAGTACCTGGATTTCCACAGCAGCTGAGCTCCTGAAGGATAATACCTTAAGCAACACAGAGCATAAAACAAACAGATTCACTTAGCATCTGGGGAGCCAACTGCACCCAGGCTTGCCCAAACTGGCCTTTCTCAGTGCAGGGTGTGGGAGAACACAGGGCTTTGTGGGTCTCTGGGGGCCTGCCAGGCCTGGAGCCCTTGCTCAGCTGTGGGAGGCGCGCCAGTTCTCAGGTCTGCTAATGAGTGGTGTGGTGTCTGGCAAGGGCCTGGCCTGGGAGCGAGTGTGACTAATCACGAATCTTTTCAATAACGCTGACGGTTCATTCTCTGCTCTCTCCTTCGCCGGCTCTCTGGGCTGGAGCTGGCTGAAATAGGAGCAAATTAGCCTCATTCTGGAAAAGGCAGGGCCAGATAAAGGACCCCCTAAAAGGTTTCCAGTGCTCTGTGCCTGGATGTTTTGCAGCCAGGGTAATTATCTGACTTGGGTGGCTGGATGGGATATTTTTGTTGTTGCTGTTCCCTGTCCTCAATAGCAGGCAGTGTCTAAAGACAGTGCCTTGTGTCTGTTCTGCGAGCTAGTTAACAAATACAGGTTTGACACCAGCGAAGACAGTGTCATTATTATCCTGCATAGGCTCTGGCCCAACGGACGACCCTCCCATTTCCTGTCCAAAGAGTACATTTTATCGAATTATGTTTCTGTCCCCACATGGAAATGCGGTAGACCTTAAAAGTCCGGGGCTCCTTAATTGGGGGTGGGAGCCGAAGGGGAGGCAAAGCTTTCTCGGGTTCCTCTGTCTCCCCGCCACTCACTTTGCTGCTTGAGAAGTTCACTGTGCTTCTAACACCAGAACCGAACTGCGTGTTCTGTCATGGGGAAGGGGTGTGCGTGTGTGTGTTTGTGTGTCTGTGTGCGTGTGTGTGTGTGTCTCAGGAACGTGACGAGTGCTCTCTGTTGATTAGTGGACTGGAAGAATGTCGGGCTGGAAAGCAGGCTTTGCTGATGTTGGACCGAAACATTTAGAAAGGAATAGTCATTGTCCAATGGATGTGGTCTTGTCATGAACTAGACCTCTGAAAGTGACTCAAACTTAATTTCTTAATAACAGAGCCAAAGCACTTACGTTCTGAGAGATGTGAGCTAGTGAGAGGGGAGAAGATGCGCACCAGGACCTGAAAGACTAAGGCGGTGTGTAACATCCCTTATTCCCGAAAATAAACATATTGTCTGGCACTTTTCACCCTTTGGTATGTAGGCCTGTTTCTTCTCTCTTTCTCAGTCTGGTGGGACTACTACTAACTTTTAAGGAGATCCAAAATGCTAACTAGAGAGATTCAAGCTGTATTTTCCAAATTAAAAATCGAGACATGTGTTCCAACATGTGTCAGAATATTTTCAGGAATGTTAAGTGAAAGTATTTAAAATTAGAGCTTTCTTTGAACATTCTGACCAGAACTCTCTTTCCATTTCGGAGTGCCTTGTATGCATAAGGTGTCATGGATTGCGGTGGGGGTTGGACATGGTGACCGCAGGTCAGATCTGCCTTGAGCCGTGTTGTATATGATACACGCAGTGTCACAAAAGCCATGACATTTCTCAGAAACATCCAAATTTCCAACTTCTCTTTAAAAATCCTAAAATCTGGCAACATTGACTTCATAGACCAGCATGGAACTGAACGTCTGCTGCCTTTTCACAGAAGACTTTGTCACACTCCTCACTGTCCTTCATTGCTTCACACTTAACTTCCTTTTCCTACTTACGCAACCTACCTGCCTCCCCAGACGTTTGGATTTGCACTTGCTGATTCAGTCTCACAGCACGGGGGTGGTCAAGTCTCCTGTCGGCTCACCACAGAGAAGGGACAGAAATTCTTAACTTCTGATAAGTCATGTCCCACCTCAGAGGGCTGGACTTCAGCAAGATGTTGGTCACAATGTGACATTCTTTACCTGAGGTGTTGGGAACCCCAATGCCTATGATATGTTCCAGCTTTGCTTCTTTGATCAGAGAAGATCCCCAAAGAGGGAATCGTTAACAGATGATCTGGGTCATTCTTTGATGATGTAAATACGAGACACAATCATCTCATATGTGTTGCTTATTCTGTGGTTCATCTCATTTGGAGCCGGTTGTGTAACATCGATAATCATTTTTATAATAGATGGCTGGGTCTGGGAGTAGGACTTGGGGGATAGGAAAATTATTCGGCTTCCAGGTAATATACTGATAAGTTATGGGACTTCACAGTGTTTTGAGCTGGTTCCATAGGGGATGGATAGTGATGAATATGAACAAGTTTAGAATTCAGAGTGGTTCGTTCCATAGTGTGTATGGGAGTTTATCTGTGAATGTGTGTGATCACCTTCGATAATTCTTAAATCTTTTGTTTGCTTGAGAACAATATTGTGAACTGTCTCTATCATTTTATGAAAAAACATAACTCACAGATAGAACATATTTTTAATAAAATTCTACTGGGAGATGACAAATGTATTAACACGTATCTGGGAAGATAAATTAGTGTTTGCAAAAATCATGGTGTCATTTATGATGCTTGTCAACTAGTAGTAGGCCAGTGAGGGGGAGGGAATAATCGTTCGTTCATTCCCTCATCAGCAGATATTAGTAAAGACCGACTCTGGGTTGAACCACATAAAAGTGCCAATATCTGAGTTTTTAATCTATGAAAACAGAAATCTCATGGGTTTCAACAAGTGGGGCAACATGCCAGGTGCTATGTTAGGTACTGTGGGTACGAGGATAAGAAACAGGAAGAATGGACATGTGGTCAGTAGCGCAATAAAGGATTCTAAGTGCAGTGATAGCGAAGTGTAGAAAGGCTTGTGAGGACCTAGGGAAGGCGAAAGTCATAGCAGGGAGGTCTTTTGTGGTGAACGTGGTAATCTCAGTAGATGATGCAACCCTCTTTTTAAAATTATTATTAGTAGTAGCTAATATAAACTGAGGATTACTATTAGAGTTCCCTGTGAAGGATTTTACATTCATCTCATGTTATGCTCACAGAAGCCCATCAAGTAGGTATCATTACAATTCCCATATTTCAGAAGAGGAACCTGAAGAACAGAGAGGTTCAGGACTATATCCAAATGGCACAGCTGTCAAGTGTTGGAGCTGGGATCCACACCGTGACCTTGTAAACATAACATCGCTCTGGTTGTGAGTAAATGGCGGTAACAAGAGTGAAGACTTCTGACTATTCATGTTGAATCCTTCTAGAGATCCATAACCCACGTGGGTTCAATCCCCAAGAGGCATTTTCTGGTGCCAGTGCAGGCCACTCGACGTTGAAGTGAATAGGAGCTCCCTCCCACTCACATTCACGCACATATGCCCATGTGTGCTCACGGGAATACTCTGGAGTAGACTTAACTGCATTCTGAGTCCTAAACTTGTTACATACTCAAGAACACAACACAAAGGCAGTAAAATGTGGTGGTTTCTCAAGGGAGTTCCCTATTAATGAAATGGAACGAGAATGTTGTCATGATGTAAATTCCAGGGGTATTACATGAGGGAGCAGCTACGTTTGTACAATGATTGATTCTCCTTGGAGGGATTTGCAATGGTCATTATTCATTGGCATAGCCTTGGGGAACACTGGGGGAATAAAAAACAGAAACAAAAACAAAACTGTAAGTTAGAGCCCTTGGGCACCATGTTATCACATGCACAATGAGATTTGGTTTCCTGGGTATCCTTGGGGCTCTTTATGCAGCAAGCCCCTGGCTCTGTCCTTTCCAGAAAGAGTCCAGAAGCAGCTCTTGCAATGTGACTTCCCTCCTCACCTCAGAACAGCACTGACAGCCAGGATTTGGAGAGTAAGTCTCACGGTCCTGGAATGGAAAAGAGGCATCGATGTGAAAGGGAAAAAAACTGTGAAGAAGAGCACACCATCAGGGGATTGTGTTTATGGCCTCTTTCTCCTTCTGCTTACTGCATTCCCAAACTCAGCCCTTGGCCACAGTAGCCTTTGTAGGAAAAAAACCCAGACTGAAGCTCTAACAGATTGATAGGAGACTCAGAAGGGATCTCTTTCCACCATGTGAGGCTAGAAGGCTTCAATCAGGAGATGGTCCTCACCCAACCACACCGGCAAGCTGACCTTGGACTCCCAGCCTCTGGAGCTCCAAAACTGTGAGAAATAAATTTTGGCTGTTTATAAGAAAAAAAAAAAAATTATACCGAAAATGTCAAAGAGAAAATGTGAAGAACCAAAAACTGGGGAAGGAGTCCTGAAAAGAAGTTTCTCTTCGGTTACTTTTAGTGAAAAGAAAAGAACAGCCCTGAGTGGGGAGGGCTCAGCTCGGGCTGATACACCACAACCTGCCACATCTATTACACCAGCGCTAGCTGTGATAACAAGCAAGTCCCCAGATTGCCCTGGTTTAGCACAAAGTTTGTTTTTTGCTTGAACGTCCGTCGAAGGTAAGTGCTTTGCAAACAGCCTTCCCCGTAGTGGTTCAAGGACCCTGGCTCGCTCTACGGCGGTGTCATCCCCCAGGGTCTCAGATCCTGCAGCTCCAACCAGAGGATGGAGGGCGACAGAGAGCTTTCAAGAGAGCACCAGCAGGTTTTCGTGGGGCTCCAGTATCATGCGTCACTCCTGCCTCCATTCTCCATCCAGATCTGAGCCCGTGTGGACCTGCACAGAAACCAGGGCAATCGCTTCCTGGCCACGATTCTGCACTTTGGAAGAGAAGCCTGACTCATTGGTAGGTAGCTGTTGTCACAGACACACCTGCACACATATCATAATATAATAAATGAGCTTCAAAATATTGTTTCAGAGGGTCCCACTCTCTAATCACAAGGAGCTACTAAACTGCCCTGCAATTTACAGCAGGAATCTGCTTTAACCCACGGGTCAAATGACTGAGAAGATAATCTGTGAGATAAATTATATTTATTACGAATACCGCTCTTTTTATGCTGCTCTAATTTTGAAATGTTTTCGGTGAGGTTCCAGGTCCCTGAAAATATTACTGTGTTAACCTCTTTCAGGATGAGTATTTTTCTTATGGTAAATCGAACTTTGTAGGATACTTTATGTATATTGTAGAAACGTTACAAAGATAGCTAGACCTGTGTCTGTGTCTATGTGGTGTTTGTATTTTTAAGACATTTGAAGTTAAAGGGGATTTGCATTTAATGAATCTTTAAATGATTTCCTTTGTCACTTAGGATGTCCTTATGATAACTTGCCCAGTAGTTCTTATTACCAGGAGGAGAAGTCCTCAGACATAGCATAGAGGGAGCAATCTTCTGTCTGCCTGGTGTGTCTTCATATGTGGTCATGAGGGGTCCTCTCTAAGAAGATAGCAGGAGCAGGGGATTACCAGTTCTTTATAATTCTAAAGGGTAAGCAGCCTTTCCCCAACTTATCCTTTCTGAGCATTTCAGTTCTGAACAGAGGAACAGCTGAAACTCTGAGTATGTACGGGAGGAAAATGATACTTTATAGTCTAGTATAAGATACTTATTTGAAACTGGATTAAAATATGTCTATATCATATCATATCTACATGTTTCTATGTATCAGTGTTTCTGTATCTATCCTGTATATGTTCTGTTATTATGTTCACCAAGTATGTCTTATCTTTGTGATGCACTTCTTCATGTCAGAGATTTTTTCTTTTATTATTTTTATAACCCTATCTCTACCACCAAAGTATGTGTGATCAGGCAAGCACTTGTACAAACACACACACACACACACACACACACACACACACACGACCCAGCTTGAAAAAGCAGTCCACAACCTTAAGTTGCTTTTGATGTTTTCCTATTGAAGAGACAAGATAGAGTGGCAAAGTGACCACAAGTCAAAACAATGTATCAGAATCAAGTAATACAGTGAGTAAGTGATAGGAGAGCAGGAACATTTTAGGCAGTCAGCTGGAGTAAGGTGGAGGAGGGTAAAGGGCATGCTCCAAGCTCCAAGTTAAGTTATCCTACATTAAAGGACTAGTCTGGAAGCCACACTCAGTACTTCAATTTATACTTGACTTGTCAGAACCTAGTTATGGTTCCATATCTACTTGTAAGGGAATCTGGGAAGCATAAATTTTGGTTGGGTGTTTTGTGACTGGGACGAAATTGAAGTATTTTTAGTAGGGAAGAAGGGGAGAATGAGCTTTAGTTAGGCAGTTCATTCTCTAGCAGAACAAAATTGTGTTGGGGGGGCCATCACTGGGAACGGAAACCTAGAGCAAAATGAAATCAGTTATAGGAAAAAATCAAAACTATGTTTTCCCCAATCTGAGTTGTATTCTGGAAATTTCAACTCGGCTATGAGTTTTTGCTACAACTAAGATCCGCACTCTCATGGTGACAGTGATTAGTTGGAAAATATCACATCAGCAAGCAGAGGGAAAAGGCATAGTGTCAAGCAAAGGTAAAACCCAAGGACGATCTTCTTTTCACGGAAACACGAGAGAGCTTTGCCAGAGCATAAATGATAACGACGGAAATGTGTACAACCTCAACCAGCGTCCACAAGCACCACCAGACATCACAATGCTCAGAAGGGCGTTCGGAAATTATACACACAGGGTAGGAGTCGCCAGCGTGAGGAGGTAAAGAATACACCCTTTTTGACCCCTCTCTACCAGAAGAGGTCTCTCCGCATAGCTGGGGAAGAGGACCAATGGGTCAAGTTCAGTTCAGTCATGGCCCAGTGTGAAAGAAGTAAACTCTTCAAACTGTCCAGGGAATGTTTTCAAAGTGCTTAAATGAGACCAATGCCCTAGAACAGCCGGACATGAGAAAGATTTGGTATCACTTCTCTCTGCCATGTCTTTCTCCTTTTGCCCAGCCGTGAAGAGTGAGTGAGTTCACAGCTGGAGCAGAATTAGGTCAGACCAGAGCTGAATATCAAGCTGACAGAAGGGAGTTTGGTGCCAACATCGATTAAATGAGAAGTGAAAAGAAAGTCTCACTCCGAATCCAAATATGGGAATTTAGAAGGGAAAAGGCTAATATTAGGCTACTTAAGAATGACTATGAAAAGACACATTTATTATCAGACAATCAAAGAGTTTCCACCCATGTCAATACTTTATTGTAAAGAAGCCACATCTTTATGTTAATAAATGTTTTAAAGTACTCAAGCTGTTAGGATAAAAACTGTTCACTTGTATTTTGGAAAAATCTTGAAAAACTATACACATTACAGCTCTTCAAATATATATCATGACATATATTCTGACTGAAGGACTATCTCTTAAGAATTTTCCAACTACCACCTTCCACCCTCAAGCTAAAAGAGCAGCTCTCCGTCATAAAGGTGACAGCTCCTGGCAGTCTTGCCTCTACATAGAAATGACAATCTCATTAATGATGCTAAGTTTATATTGTAAATATATTATCACCACTCTCACACCAACTGCTTATGTTAAAAAATAATTACTAATTAGTTCCAGCAAGTGCATTATAAAAAGGTAGCTAATTTTAACTATTTTTCTTCTCCCTATTTTAGAAGAAACGGAGTGATTCAGAGAAAGCAATCTGTTACCTGGAAGAATTTAGAATTTTTTAATGATCTTTGATCAGAGTTTTTAAGGATCTCATGAAAATGGTGGTTCAGGTAAGAAAAAGTGAACTTCAGCCTCCAGCTTGTGTGTTTCTCTGCCAAATTTAATAATAGAAGGAAGTCTATTAAACTGACTTTATCTTTGTTTCTAATTTATCTCTCGGATGCCTTGTAAGATGTGGTCAGAACACCCATGGTCCTCTCTGTGAGAGGCTAATTCTCTCCTAGAAGGTCTCTTCCTCTCTTCCCTTTAGGATACCTGCTCTCCAGCCTTGCACAGATGTCTGGTCCCTGTTTCCCCACCTCTTGCTCTATTTAGAACACCCTCCCCGCCGACTCTGCAACCTCCCTATTCAGCCTAGACTCCAAGCTCAATTTTATAAACCAGTCTCTCCCCAGGCCTTGTCTTCCTTGTTTATCTTGTCCTTGGACACCTTGCAGCAAGACTCAAATCCAGAATGGATCAACCTTCCATTTTCCCTACTTTTAATCAGGCACACCAGGCACTGCTGGAGAAAAGTCTACATTTCCACGAACTGGTTCTACTACAGATCTGTATTCTTGAATGTCAGCTGTTTCCTTGACTCTGTGCAGAAATCCTGTCTGTTCCCTAAGAGCTTGTGTTTCTCACTGAGGTTGGGCTGCATCCTGCTCATAGTGCTCCCCGGACACGGTTCTTGCCGAGCTCAACCACACCTTCTCTTTGCCGAGTCTGTATTAAACAGTCACGAGTGAGGATTCTGGCCCGGACAACGGGGCTCATATCCTGACTCTGCTCATATCAGTCCTGTATGGGCTGAGTCATTTTGGCAAATTTCTTCACTCCGTGAAGCCTCCATCGTTCCTCTACAAAAATGGATACAAAAAAGAAGAATTTAAAGAATTAAGTGAATGTTATGGATATAACTTTTTAAAAAAGATTTTATTTATTTATTTGAGAGAGACAGACAGAGACAGAGACAGTGAGAGAGAGCATGAGCAGGGGGGAGAGGGAGAAACAGGCTTCCCGCTGAGCCCCGTGCGGAACTCCATCCCAGAACCCTGGGATCATGACCTGAGCTGAAGGCAGATGTCCAACTGACTGAGCTATGCAGGCACCCCTGGATATAACTTTAAACTACAGTTCAATCATCTTTATTTTCTTATTTGGAATTGTCCTTTACTACATACGAAGTTCAATTGCTGGTATGCTGAGATTAAATTTTCCATCTTAGTATTTGTTTTCTATTTGCCCCACCTGTTCTCTGTCCCCACTCCACCATTTTTTTTTTGCTCTCTTTACAATTAATCAAGTACTTTTGATTATTATAATTTACTCTCATCATGATGAATATTACTTTTGCTTGGGTTAATACTATTGAGTTGCGGGATCAAGGATTTGTTTCAGGGAAGTTGGGAAGGATGAAATTCTTGATCTGGACGGCACGCTGTTAATTCTTTTATTTATGGAGCACCTGCTCGATAACACATCCGGTTCAAGGATTTGGGACTCGAATAGAGAATAAAAACTGACAAACGTTCTGTCCTCATGCCGCTTATAATCTCCACAAGAAAGAGCATAGATGCGGAGGTCAGACAGTCCTGGGTTCGGAAGCTAGTGTTGTCACTAACTAGTTGTGTAACCTCAGATCATTACTTACTCAGTTTATTCAACTGAAAAGGTTGCAATGACACTTTCTTTGGGTGGTTATTATAAAGACTGGAGATAATGTATAGAAAGCTCTGGCACAGTTGGGGTGCGCAGGTGGTAACAAATGCTGTTATAATTATCATTATTATATTCACCAAACTCTAACCATCTGTACGTTTTGCCACAAACTAGTATTATTAAAAAGATACCAAATGGAGACCATTTTAATATTACTCTCACTCTCTCCGCCCACACAATAAAACTGTTATATATGTGTCTTAAATGTTTGTATTTTTCTGCACTCTGATTTTCAATTTTGCGAACATGATTTAACTCATGGTCCATGAGTTTGCAATAATAACAGAATTTGGAATAATAATAACCATGTGTAACATATGGTGACATTTGCCATCTTTCTTGTGAAAGCAGATGTTTAAAGTTAGTGCTATATTACTTCTGGCAATTATTAGTAGCGATTAAGTTTAATGTTCATGCAAAAAGGATGTGTTAGGAAATCAGGATCATGACTTTAAAACAGTACCATCTACAAATACATCTACCCAGGACTACATAATTAATTAGCATGAAATCTCTTTTCAAATTCTCTGACTCATAACTACAGTTTTTCACAAGAAAGTGCCTAGAAGTTCAAGCTCTTTATAATTATCCTCATGTTGAAGTTATTACTGACACTTTTAGATATTTATCTCATTTGATTTCACCTAAGCACCCTGGACTGAATTTCTCATGGTGTTCACTAATAGGTACTTTTGGTTATACTTCCCAGGAAAGTGCAATTGAATGGTGAAAATGTGAGTGATTATTTTGCCAGGGAAGGTTATTGGCAGTAGTGGTTCCAGAACTTCAGGTGCCTAGACATTGCCTGGGAAAAAGCAGGAAGTGAGCGAGTGTATGTCGGAAAGTTAGGATTGAGGATGGTTGTAAATGCAGATTCCTGGGCCCCTCCCCCTAGACTCCCATTGGCAGATTGGCCACGAATGAGCTCTTCATCTACAGAGGGGACTCAGTGGGGACCTTTCACTTCCTGTGCCTGTGTCCGGGCCCCAAAGCTGCAGGTGGGATATCTGCTGAATTATTATACTTCAAAGATTTTCTTATAGTTTTTTTTTTTTTTTCCCCCGTGGTCATTCTACTCTAGGGAAGCTTCCAGCATTCCCTTGACCCCACTTATTTGAACTTTTTATAAATATGTATTTGTAAAGAAATTATATGAGCCATAATTTCTTGAACTGAAAATTGAGCCACGCATACTGACAAACTTGACTGTAACTGAAGGGGAGAAACGTGAAACGAGAACTATCAGGCCAATGCCTGGCAAAACTAGGGGTCACGTCAATTCGATGACCAAGGAACTTGCGGAAGGTCCACTGAGGACCAGCCAGTTCACTCGGCCGAGGGTAGAGAAGTGTATGAGATGTGAAGGGGCTCAACGTCCATCAGACAAGAGAAGCACATGAACACTAATAATATAATAGTTGAAACATTACACTAAAGCATGAAGAAACAGATCACGGAAATGATGCTGAAGAGACATTTCATTTCATCTGGAGGCCCAGGGAAGAAGTGACATTTAAAAGGACTTCGAAGAAGAGGTGGAACTTCATGGAGTGAGCAAGGGAGAAGGGTTACACAAGCAGAGGGGAGAGCACAAACAAGGCTGGGGCTGGGGCAGCTAGGTTCTTCAGGTGGGCGGAGTAGGAGAAATAGACCAAACAAATAAGCTGGACCCACTGTGAGGGGCCTGACACGTCTGCTAAGGACTTGGGACATTTCTCTGTAGCGAGCTTTTCAGAAGAATGACATGATCAGATCTGGGTTTTAGAAATGCAACTCTTGCTACGATACATAACCAAAATGGGGTATTGTCCGACCCCAGACCTTCGCACGTGCAGTTCCCTTGCCTGCACGGCTTCCCCCCACCACTGGCCCTGGGTTGTGGCTCCCAATTGTTTCATGGCACATCTCCAGGCATCTGGCAGGGCGCTCTGTCTACCTAACTCCTGACTCCTGGTCTCAGCTTTAGATACCGGTTCTTCCAGGAAATTTTTCCTGGCAACCCTGCCCAACCCCAGCAGTAGGTCCAGGGTACTCCCCAAAGTCCCTGTGACCACCCCATAAGGGATCTTGTCAGGTGGTAACAAAATGCTTTGTCTTTCTCAACAGATTGAAAACTTGTTCAAGTTAGGGAATGTATCTTGTTCATTCTTATATAGATGGTGTCTGCCTCCTCCCTGGTGGGACTTACAGCAGACACTATTTTCTTTGAATTGATTAACTTAAAATGAGAAAACAATACGTTCTTTTCTGTGTGTGTTGGGTTGAGATGCATAGAGCACAAGATCTGACTTGGGGCAGACTGAGCTCCGATCCTGTTCTGCTATGCACTGTTGGGCAATTTTAGGGAGCGGGTGGTTGCCTTCTCTGTACCTCTTGTTTTCTTTTTTTTCATATGGGGTTCACAAGAGTACCAAATTCATGTGGTAGTTGTGAGCCGTCAATGGAACAGTACAGGGAATGGATTCCTTTCGATGTCTGGCACTTGTTAAATGCTCCAGAAACATCAGCAGGATGCACAGAAGAGAGAGGGTTGGCAAGCCAACAAGAAAGGAGTCTGGGCTGCAGACCCCACTGACACACGGTATCGAAGGATCAGCCCTGGGAATCTGGTTCTGTCCGTTTTCAATGCACTTAGCTTTATTATTTTTCTTTCAAAAGTAATTCTTATTTACTTTATAATACCTAAATTATATATATACTGACACATATAAAATAAAAAATGAAAATGCTGTAACTTTTGTTTTTAAGATTTTATTTGTTTAGTTGGGAGAGAAAGAGAGAGAGAGAGAGCATGAGAGAGAGAAGAGTGAGCGGCAGTGTTGAAATCTTACAGACATTTAAAAAATAATAAGAGGATACATAAACATCTTTATGCCAACCAACTTGAAACTGTATATATGAAATCGATGAATTCCTAGAGGAACACGACTTGCCAAAGCTGATCCTAACAGAGTAAATGTTCTGGTTTTTTAAAAACCAAAACAAAAAACATCTCCAAATAGTTCAAAATCTATGTAAGAAATTGAATCTTAATACATATGATAGTGATGATGGTGATGCTATTTGGAGGGCTTTGTAGACCCTACATTCCATTTTTCATACTGTGCAGGTTTTTATTAGCCTAACATCTGGATTCCCTCCTTATCTCTTATGTATTCTTCTTCTTTTTTTTTTAAAGATTTTATTTATTTGACAGAGACAGAGATCACAGGTAGGCAGAGAGGCAGGCAGAGAGAGGAAGGAAAGCAGCCTCCTTGCTGAGCAGGGAGCCCGATGCGGCGCTCGATCCCAGGACCCCGAGATCAAGACCTGAGCTGAAGGCAGAGGCTTTAACCCACTGAGCCACACATGAGCCCCTTATGTATTCTTTTTGATGCCAGAGGCCATTACCTACCAGAGGGGTTGAGGGAGGGCTCTAGGCATGCTGAGTTCAGTCTTTCCTTCCCTCTATCCGGAACTGAATTCCTGCAGAGAGGAAGCCTCCTGGCCTGCTCTCTGCTCTGTAGGTAGTAATCTGCCTCTCTTCCTGAGGAGCCCCGCGATTGTCCAGTGATGTCTGTAAGCACGAGGGTAAATTGTCTTCTGGGAAAAAAGATCATCAAGGCTGCATATCAGAAGACATCTTCTCTGACTCTATCAATAATATGAGTAATATTTAGAACCCTCATCTGTCCTTTTCCTACATTTATCTCTCAATTCTTTTCCAACCTGGGAAAGGAAGAAAGCAACATTATTTATTATATTTTATTTTATTTTTTTTTCCAATTTATTTATTTTCAGAAAAACAGTATTCATTATTTTTTCACCACACCCAGTGCTCCATGCAAGCCGTGCCCTCTATAATACCCACCACCTGGTACCCCAACCTCCCACCCCCCCCCGCCACTTCAAACTTATTTATTATATTTTAAATGGCCAAAACATGTGACTCCATTTCCTCCTCTGTAAAATGAGGTAATAAAAATATTAACTGGGTTGATGGGTATGAAGTGATAAAGATCTTGCCTTGTAAATAATAAGCACTTAATAAATGTTAGTTATTAGTTTCTTTTAAAAAAAAAATGAAACCCTTCATGCCAGAACTGGGCTAAGTGCATTATTACTGCATTATGTTGTGTAATATTTATAAGAAACCCATGAGGTAGGCGCTGTGATTAATTACTCTTACATCACACAGGAGGAAGCTGAAATTTGGGACAGTTAAGTAACTTTGTCGGAGGTCACACACTTTATAAGGTCTGCCTTCAAAATACCCCGCTCCCTCTTGCAGTTACAAGCCATTGGCAATTACGAGCAGGTGAAACAAGGGCGAGCAAAAGATTTATGGTGAATTTGTCACCATTTCGGGAAAAGACATGAGGACTGCAGGTCCATGGTCAGTCAATAACATCATCAAGTCCTGAAAAAGTGACAGTAAGCTCATTAGGATATTTAAAAGGACAACATTTATCAGGAGTGGGATTTAGAGCGACATTACATATTCTTGGAACTCCAAGCATGTCCAAGAGTATTCGTGAGCAATTCAAATACTACATCGTTGAGTGAAAAGATTTGGGTCTTTTCAGACAACCTGTCTAAACTTTGGACCCCCAGCTCCATTCTCTGTGGTGTTTTACCACCGTGAGAAAGTCTGAAGGAACCCGATCCCCCATCACTCTCGTGTAGGTTAAGTTCGATCACTCAACTCTAGCAAAAGATTCCAAATTTTACTTTCTCTCCTCTCCCACAAAGCTGGGCTAGCCAAGGTCTTCTTTCTTTATGGTATTGACGGTCTCACGATTAGTCTTAGCACACAGGCTTCTCCTAATCACTCCTGAGAAGAAGGAAAGATCTTTTTGGAAAGAATATGTGATGTCTGAAGCAGATCTTGGACCAGCATTTGGTGGGGAAAACAAGACTTTTTTTTTTTTTTTTTTTTAAGATGAAAACATCCAGGTCCTTAAGCAGATTTGGATCTTCTAATATTCATGCAGGTGTTTGGAAAATCTTTACAACCTGAATCTGGGCCAGGAATTAGAGAAAAAGATGTTTCTTAGACTTCAGTGAGAGAGTACATGTGAGGGGATTTTCAAGACTCCATTTGTTTCTGGAGCCAAAATTGTAGAATACTGAGAAGGGAGCTAGGCATTAAATTTCAAAGAGCTATTCACATAAAGTCAAGTTGTCCAAATATCTGGAGTTGAGGAATTAATCAACATTCAGAACATGTAAACAAAGGTAGAAACACTTCAAAGTTTATTTTAAAAAATATATTCGTATGAAGTCTTGTTTTTTTTATTTTTTATTTTTTTTAAGATTTTATCTATTTATTTGACAGAGAGAAAGAGATCACAAGTAGGCAGGCAGAGAGAGAGAAAGGGAAGCAGTCTCCCTGCTGAGCAGAGACCCTGATGTGGCGCTCAATCCCAGAACCCTGGGATCATGACATGAGCTGAAGGCAGAGGCTTTAACCCACTGAGCCACACAAGCGCCCCTTGTATTTTTTTGTTTTGTTTTGTTTTTAATTGAATAAATTTGACATGTAACACTGTATAAATTTAAGGTGTACAGCTGTTACTTTGATAGTATCTACATTCTGATATGATTGCCAATGTAGCAATATTGATCACATTACCTAATTACATTTGTTTATATTGTGTATTAGATCTCTGTGGCTTATTTACTACTAGTTACAAGCTTAAACCCTTAAACACCAATAATTTTATCCTATCCCCCACCCCCTGGGGAAACCTCCATTTTATTTTGTTTTTTACATGTTTAAGCTTGTTTAGATTCTACGTATAAGTTATATCTTAAGTCCTTGCCTTTCTTTGTCTGACTTAGAAGTCCTGTTTCTAATGGCTGATTTGTTAGGTCTTTGGGCAAGGACAAATCTATTCCCAGGGAGCTCAGTTTCCACATCTGCAACGAGGACTCTATGAAGCATACTGACATGGAAAGAGAATTCTTCTATAATGCCTGTATTTCCTTTTGATGTTCTTGGATATGGCAGCTATAAAACCACAAATACCTGAGCCAGATTTTCCTTATGTCTGAGTTCCCCGCCCCAGGAGGATGTAAACCACTTTTCAAAAGTACCATTAGCTCCTCTGAATTTCTACTTCCTTGTATTATATGGTACTCAGGTGGCTTTTAAGTGTTAACACAACTTCCTCAAAACTGCCTCCCTGGGTCCTGAGGATTAACTAAGGTACTTGGAAGGTAAGATCTGCTCATTATTTTAAGATTTTCTGTATAGGGCATATTCAGCTAGGCCACCCCAGAGTTTCCATTTTATAGGAATGCCCCTTCCCAACAGGAAAGATTATTTATGAAGCTTGTTGTGACATGTCCAAAATTAAAACGATAAAAAAATGTGTTTAAATTGCCGATCTGAAACTAATGTTACTTTTTCAATAAGAAAGAATATTTTTGTGATGCTTGTTCTAACATTTTTAGCCTGCCTTTCTCTAATGAAGAGAACACAGTTAAAGGCTTTGCACATGCCTGCATAAGACAGCTAGCTCACTGTGAGGTCTTGGAAGAGCACGGCCTGCTGTCCTTTGGTTGGCTTTGCCATTCTTTAGCCTTGTTTTCTTCTTATATGTAGAAATATTACCCAAAGTTTAAGGCTTGTGCCCTTTTCTTCTCTCCAAACTCTTCAGCTTCATGAATTTTTGTTTTTATTGTTGTTGTTGTTATTGGTTTTTGTTTTTGTTTTTAGAGGAGGGAGAAAGGTGGAGAGGGGAAGCGGGAGAGGGACAGACTCTTAAGCAGGCTCCACATCTGGCATGGAGCCCCACATGGGTCTCTATTTCAGGACCTGAGATCATGACCTGAGCTGAAACCAAGAGTCAGAAGCTTAACTGACTGAGCCACCCAAGTACTTTGGTCCACATAAACTTTAAAATCAAATTTATTTTCAGAATGTTAACCTAAACAAGATGGCTACACATTTCTGTTTGTGTGTACGTGTGCGTGCGTGCGTGCGTGTGTGTGTGTGTGTGTGTTGGGGGAAGAAAACTGGTGGGATCAGTGACTGTAAATGATAAATAATAAGTACTAATTGTGTCGGAGGCAAAACATTTCTACCTCTTTGTGCTGTTAATTTGTGATTATTAAATCCCAGATTTGAGAGAGGATGAAAACAATTTGTTAAACCACAGGCTCAGGAATAAAAACTATGATATCTGCCCAAACTTTGCAAGAGTAAAATCTGTGTGTGCCGGAAAGTTTTGATGGGTAATGAAACAGCTTAAATCTTGCTCTAGAGGCTTTACCAGATTTCCAGGTACACGGCTGAATTGAAGCTTTGAAATGCTCAGAGATGTACACTTGATTCCTTAGGTAAATTATACATGAAACTATGCTTTAAGCATTTCCTCAATTTATAGTTGCTTTCAATGGTATTGAATCCCAAAGTGTTTGGCCTCAAAATAGAGAAAAAAATAATACTGCTGATTTTAAAAATAGCATTCCCTTTTTATTAAAACATTTACAGGCAGCATGGGAAATTTGGGAGAAAAAGAAGAAGAAATCATGCATAATTTAACATTTAGAAATCAAGACCATCATGTCATCTCATTACATCTTTCCTCCATCATTTATAATGGCCACACAGTATAACTTTGTACGGATTGACCATAGTTTACTTAGCTAACCCCTTGTTGTTGGAGATTTAGGGTTGTTCAGGGGGGTTTTGCCCTGGTACATGACATGACAGCAACTACCTCTGTAACATAAATCTTTGTACAGATGCATTTGATATTCTGCAATTAACTTTGGGCAGAAACAATGTACATGAAGAACAAATGTAAAAAAGATGACGGTAGCAAGGAAGCCTTGCTTTCTAGGAGGTCTGCTCTGGCTTCTGCAGGCCATCTGGACCAGAGCCAGACTCCTGCTGCCTCAGGGGCTGGGAGACAAGCTCCTCATTCAAACATGGTGTGCTTTGCACAGCTTCATGGCGGAGGGGTCAATAAGACTCTCAGGGAGGTTCTAGGAACACCTCACCTTCTAGTCCCAGAAAGGATGGACTGCTCTGGGGTTGAGTCCCGTCTAAGCTGGAGACTGCGATATGTAGGAGTGAGGGGAGGGAGCAAGGAGCCAGGTGGAAAGATTTCTCTTGGCATAGATCCTATCAACATATTCTGTTGCTTTGGGAAACACGGTGGCATTCCTGCCAGGGCATATCCTAGGGAGCTGTGTGCCCTTGAGTGGGTGCAGAGGATAGTAATAGGCTGCTTTTATGATTTTTGCCTTGGCATGGACAGCGCCCATTCTGCGTTCTCCTATTGCAAAATCTTCAGTGAGTCCTTAGCGCCCCCACAACACAATTCTTTAGCCTGACATTAAATGACTTCCCTCCCCTCCCCCTCTCTGGCCCAGCCTCCCCTGACCACTAGCTCTCAAAGCACAGTCAGGCCTCCAGACCCTCAGCTCCTTCAGCTTGCACATCCCTCCTCACCTTCAAAGTCTCCCTTTTTCTATAAAACCCAGGATACCCATCATATCCTCTGTGGAAACTTGTTCCCATGTTACCTCCCCGAGCAGCCCGTGAACCTCTTCATGGTTAGCGTGTGGCTCTCTGTGTCCATCTTCTTGGTGCCGGGAACAGAGTCTGACACACAAAAGGCATAGCTTTTCAGTTTCAATTTATTTTCAAATGAACAAGTTCAAATGTTTAAAACCACTAAACTCAGGAATTTGCTGCTGAATATTTTTAAGCAGTATTAATTTGCCAATATCTACCCTTATAATGAAATCATTCATGCAATCCACCTGACCAGGTTACTAAAGGGTTGGGGGAACACAGGACAGGCTTATCATAAAACGATTTCTGAAAAATCTTTGCTTTTCATTATATCTTGCTTTTAAAAAGAACACCAAAAAAAGGAAAACGACAGAAAAGTTGCAGCATCATACTGGCCTGTAGAGAAATATGTATCTCTTATTTGCCTTGGTCTACTTAAATATTCATAGGAACAGCAGAGAATCTTCACATTTCTGTGAAACCCAGAATGCATCCTCACACTTCCCTTATTAGAAGGGTTAGTACAGAGGAGATTCAACAGAACCTCAGTATAAAGATGAAAGTAGGCAGAGAGGCAGGCAGAGAGACAGAGGAGGAAGCAGGCTCCCCTGCTGAGCAGAGAGCCCAGATGTGGGTCTTGATCCCAGGACCCTGAGATCATGACCTGAACTGAAGGCAGAGGCTTTAACCCACTGAGCCACCCAGGTACCCCAGTTGTGTGCATTTTAAAGAAGAAATGTTAACAGTTTTAAAAGTACCATCCAAACATTTGAATTTTATTTTGATGCTCAGAATCTGGTGTAAGGAGAATTTATGTCAGATGTCCTAGTAAGAAATGAGGTTAATTGAATACTGCCAGAACTTGGTATAAGGCGAATTTATCTGCAAAGGCTATCAGAGCAGAAAATCCAGAGGGACTCTAGGTAGGGTTTTCTCTCCATTTTAGGATAGCTATATCTCCCTATGAGTGTCAGTATTCTGGGAACAAGGAAAGCATGCACTGTGTATAAAGAACGATGAGGCCCTTGGAGAGAGGTGACAAAGGGAACACCCCCAGTTCTGAGGGTTTTCCAAGGTAATGTCTTCTTTGAGGATTACAGAGAGTGAGTTCCTAAAGGAAAAGCAGCCTGCACTCTACTTTATTTCCATGCTTATACCTACTTTTTATTTAAATGCAGAAGTATGTTTGGGTTTTCTTCCACTTGAAAGTCATTTAGAGAACAGCCTAGTTAATATATAGATCTGGGAGCATGCATGAGAGGCACCCAGGATGGGTTGCTCCTGGGAAGGATCCTAGGAAATTGAATGTTAACGTAACAGAAGGTAACAGAAAGGTGTATACTAAATCAATCCATCCATCCATCAATCAATCAACCACAGCTCTTGAAGAGTATAGAGGCATCACATACAAAATATAAAACCAGTCCTAGAGGAAATAAGTGCTGAAATCATCAACAGTCTATACCTCTGGGTAATGAAGATGCAGGGAGACTTGAATTTTTATTTTGGGCTCTACCGACTGGATGTTTTAAAAATTACTATTATATGCATGGCTTGCTTTTAGTAAAGGATAAAAAATCTTAAAATAACTATAATGGGTAGACCCTTTAAAAATAAGTAGCTTCAATTTGGGGTCCTCAGGCTATGACTCAATGTGTTGAATCTTTTCAAGAAGCTGCCTTGCTAGACTGTGTCTTACTAAATTGTTACTGTTGTTTTGATTAAACATCTATTAACTGTAGCAAAATGGCTCTATAAAATAAAAATGAGATATTTATAGCAATTTCCTAAAAATCTAAAATCCAGTGGAAGACAGAGAAAACAATGTGGGCCCTTAAAACAGGGCCTTCTCTTTTCATCCCCATGGATCACCTTGTTTTGACTGATCCTTGAATTCATCTAATGCACGCACATTTCCAACTTAAATTTAATCTAAGAATAACACAAAATAATCACTCCAAATAAGAGTACTCCTGAAGCAGTACCCCAGAAGAATCATGGTGTTTGTATTCTAGTCCATGAAAATGTGATTTTTCTCCTTCCTTCTTCAGCCCAGGTGAAATAAGATTGGGCTTTAACAAAACATTTTGTTTGTTGGCCCCTGTTTATTAATAGGAGACCAATAACGCCTTTTAAATGAAATGTAATTCAATAGAATTAGTTTGAAAATAAATAGAGCACATGTGGTTAACTTTGCTTTTGAAATTACCCTATCAGGTGCAGATCTCTGTAATTAAAGAATCCTAATTCACAATTCTCTGAATCACTGCATTTGGCAGGCAAATGCCAGTAATTTTCATTTCACAACACAGTGCCTCAGACAGTAATAAGCCAGAACGAAACACATGCAGGTTTAATCAGGTAACAAAGCATGTCAAATACTTATCCTGAAACAAGGGAGTCTGGCACATGAAGTGTGAACCTCCGAGAAGTCCCTTAGGGGATGTTATATTCTCTGATCTGTACCTTTTCACAGCTTCTGCTGACACCTTTAAGAGAAAAAAAAAAAAACTCACCCAGAACAGGAGTCAGAATTCAAAACAAATCACTCTCAATGGGACTTCTGGGAGCCAAAGATACAAACACAGGCATGCGTGCGCACACACACACGTACAGATGTATAAATGCACATATACATACATGCACATTCATTCACAGCTGTGTATCAGTGCAAGTGTATATATTAAATAAAAGGTACTTAAAGAATAGTCTTTGTTAATCATCAAGTAACTTTGGTCTAAATGCCATAGGAGGAAAGAATGCTACATTTAACTCCTAGGAAAGTGGGTAAAAGTTCAGCTTTGGTCTATTAGGGTTCCCAACCGCATGTCGTAGAGCCCAGAAATAACCTATCAAGGTACTGCTCTTTGATAGAGAATCACAAGACAGGAAGACTTTCTGTGGCTCTCTTAGAGCAGCCCAGGAACCCTGAGTAAGGAACCAATGGAGTGACCAAGGAGCTAGCCGCCAAGGAAGATTCTGCAAAATAAATTTATGTAGCCCACAAAGTTAAGTATCACCTACCAGTGGACATGGTTGACCACAATAGTGCCTCCCTTAGACCTGGATAGCCAGGCTGGCCGGCCTGTCACCTCTTTTGATTGTGCCTCTCCCTGTGGAGTGAAGAGTCCACAGAGCCAAGGAGAAGAGCCCATCAGAAGACCTCTCACCAAGGTCTGGGTTCGTGGTCTCCAGAACACACCCTCTCACCTCAAACAGCTCAAGTCATTTCCAAGGTCCTTGCTGGCCTTTTCTGAGGTCTATCCTCCTGAGGGCAGAGTTTCCTGCTGGGGTACATACTCTAGATCTGAGGTGGTGGCCAGAGGCTGATTGTGGGGGTGATGATGGCTCAGACCTCATGCTGGGGTATCTGTAGGTATGTGCTCTTTGCCTTTGGTGAGGCAGATAGAGCCTAAGCAGGAGACAACTGGGAGTGAGCCCTGAGTGCATTTAGGTGGACCTATTTATTCACCTTCCCAAGCCCCACATCATTAGGAAGAGGCCTGGCTACGTTTCTACTGAAAAAAACTTATGGAGGTTAATCTGAGACTATAGAACCTCAACAGGATGATATGTTTGGAGTTTCCTTCCAATTTCCTTGCTAGTCATGACCAAGATCCTCTCCTTAATGACTTTCCATGGTTATTTGAAATCCAATGGCAAATTTATTTTCAACTGTAATAATGAAATGGAATATAAAATTGCCGAGTAAGGAAACACAATGAAGATTTTCTTTCCTTATTCATTGTATATACAATCAAACCAGTCAAAAGTTAAAATAAAATTTTATAGTATGAGCAAGTATGCAAGTAATGAATCAAAACCTTATAAATACATTAAAGTTTTTGAAAAAGGGGGGAATATAACTACCTATTTGTTGCAATAATGAACACAGGTTTGGGTTTTGTGACAAGTACATCAATATCATGTGAGTAATAATTTATTTAAAAATTTTAATGTTTGGGGAACCTGGGTTTGGGGCTCAGTGGGTTAAGGTCCCTGCCTTCAGCTCAGGTCATGATCCTGGGGTCCTGGGATCGAGCCCCACTTCGGGCTCTCTGCTCAGCGGGGAGCCTGCTTCCCTTCCTCTCTCTCTCTCTGCCTGCTCTGCCTACTTGTGATCTCTGTCTGTCAAATAGATAAATAAAAGATCTTTGGAAAAAAAAAATTTTAATGTTTAAAAAGTCAACTATTTCAGGAATAAACTAAGATTGGTGTTTACTGAGCAAAAACAATATGCTTTGCAAATTGCACCCTAATTCTCTATTTTACATTTTAACCACAAATAAAAGTGCTGCATAGTCACAGTGAAAGACAGAATTGGAGTGACTGAAGTCTGTTTCTTGTTCTTTACATTCACTATCTGTTATGGACTGTATCGTGTCCCCCCCACCAAAAATGCATATACTGAAGCCCTAATCCCCAGTGTGACTGTATTTGGAGATGGGGCCTTTACAGAGATAATTAAAGATAAATGAGGTCCTGAGGGTGGACCCTGATCTGATAGGACTGCTGACCTTATAAGAAGGGGAAAACACAGAAATCTGTGTGTGCACAGAGGAAGAGCCACATGAGGACACAAGGAGCAGATAGCCATCTACAAGCAGAGAGAGAGGCCTCAGGAGAAATCAGCCCTGCTAGCGCTTTGATCTTGTATTTGCAGCCTTCTAGAATTGTGAGAAAATTTCTGGGTTTAAGCCACCTAGTCTGTGCTCTTTTGTTATGCAGCCTGAGCTGACTAATATACCATCATTGTCTTTTCACTGTTTATTTTGTATCTACTGTTTAATCACAGGAATGGGGAGCATCTTAGGAAATGAAGACATGCACTGTCCCTGAAGTAAGTCTGAACAATTTCAAATCACTTAGCCATAAACTCTTGCAAGAAAATATGCCACTCAGTTGACATGACTGGGGGGGCAACTGGGGAAAGAGGGATTCTTTGCATTAATTTCTGTGTAAAACACCATGTTTAATAAAGAATGCATAATCAAAGCATGCTCCCTTGAAGGTCACATAGATACTTTTATATATAAAATCAACAAAAACTGCAGTAACCATTCTACATATTATAGATGAAAAATGATTCTTTTCAGGAAGGCATGTGTTATCAGTGTGTTATCACTGACATTGTTTAAAATTGCCAGCACATAGAGATAATAAAAAGCAGACAGGGGGCGCCTGGGTGGCTCAGTGGTTGAGGTCTCTGCCTTTGGCTCAGGTCCTGGAATCCAGGGTCCTGGGGTCCTGGGATGGAGCCCCTGGGATCTCTGACCAGCAGGGAGCCTGCTTCCTTTCCTCTCTCTCTGCCTGCCTCTCTGCCTACGTGTGATCTCTGTCTGTCAAATAAATCAATAAAATCTTAAAAAATAAAAAATAAAAAGCAGACAGACTTGTTGCTGATTTTATCATTACTTTTAAATTCTCTACAAATCATGTACTCTTTTTTACCTGTGCTCGGAGGGATTGCTTCCACAACCCTGCCTTGGTATTCCACTGTCCCTCCTTCTTTTGAGTCTTCAGAGAAGCAGCCCATTGGCCTTATGGGAGAGTAGCTGCAGCCATCACAATGGTCTCACATCACATGATAGCTCAAGCATAGTGATCCCTGAAGGAGGGGAACTGACCCTCTGCTTCTGTCACTTCAGGGCTGAAGTAGTATTTCCTTCATGTTACAGCAGCCCTGCTTCATGTGGGAGGAGAAAAAAAGGAGTGGTGGAAAATACGTTGAACCTCTGTCCAGACTTCTTTGTTAGCAAATGATAAAGGTGTCTTTTTAGAGTCTGTTTCAGGTGGACCCCTTGGATTATGTTATCCCATAGCAGATAGTACTGATAGTCTGAAGGCCTATTGGCTCTGATACTAATATTCCATATGATTGGCTACCTTTCTGAGTTTTGACATCTCCAATGTTACTTACAGCTGGAAAGGTATATTGAGACTATGCCTAGTCACTGACAAATCTTGGGACGGAAAGGAGCTTTGGTTGGTTTTAAGAGCTAAAGGGAAAGTCTGATTGCTAAAATGAAGAGAAGATAAGAAATTCTAGCTTTCAGGGGCGCCTGGGTGGCTCAGTCTTTAAGCATCTGCCTTCAGCTCAGGTCATGATCCCGGGGTCCTGGGATTGAGCCCTACATGAGGCTCCCTGCTCGGTGGGAAGCCTGCTTCTCCCTCTGCCCACCTCTCCCCCTGCTTGTGTTTCCTCTCTCTCTCTCTGTGTCTCTCTCTGTCAAATAAATAAATAAAATCTTAAAAAAAAAAAAAGAAAAGAAATTCTAGCTTTTCTTTCTGAAGGAGCTGCAAGTGTTTCTGTTGCAGAAAGCCCAGCACTCATCTCTGATTTAATAATTATATTTTCTGATAGCTCCTTTGACCTCTTGATATCATTTTGATACCTCCTTTGACCTTGATATCATTTTATTAGTTGATTGCCAGCTATCTGTTTGGTATAGAACAGAACTCAACCCCTCTATCTCTTGGAGTAGAAAATGCAAGAAAGATTGTGTTTTGCAAGAGCTAAAGAACCATCTAAACAAACCATTAAAATGATGTTTAAAATGATAAAAAGATTTGTTCATTTCAGAATTAATTATACAATATGGATTTCAAAGCTATGGAGGGATATGCAAAAACATATTGACTGGACTTCTAAGGGGACACCATGCCTGGCACATGGTGAGAGCTCAGTAAATAGCTACTGAATAAAAAGTTCCAGCTCCTTGGAAGAAAGGAATGACTTACTTAATTTTCAACAAATTGTTTAAAAGTAAAGAATGCATGAATGTGCCCATGATTTACTATTCACCCTGGCAAACTCTGACTTAAAGCAAAGGAAAGTAAGAGGGAGTAATGGAGCTTAGGTGGGTGTAGTTCCATGAGTTGCAATTACAAAATTGGTATCAAGAAGGGAAATTAGGGAGTCCTAATCTGTGGCAGGAACCAGACTGTTGAGATGTCGTGGGGCAATCAATCCCTCAGGAGAGGTCAGGCCCAAATCAGAGCACAGAGCAACCTGCCCTTGGATCGCTAGATAGGGTGACATAGGACAAAAGGAAAGAGACCCTTCAAGGCCCTTTAAATAGGGCCTGCTGAAGTGGTGGCCACAGATGTCTAGACAGCCAAGGGGCTTGCAGAACATTTGGCTTTTTTTCCACCTCACCTTGAGCTCCCCTTCTTGGAAAATGAACTAGCGAATAAATAAGGCTTTCTAGAATCATAAGACCTAAGGGTGGAAGGTATGACTCAGCATTCTGATCAGTGATCTAACTAGATCATCAACACAGAATGCCTAAGGTCAGAAAGTCATCAGTTGTTGCCAAAACAACTAGGTCGCCAAGAGGTGGCAGGGTCCTCCTGAGTAAATTGTGTCCTTCTGTGGACTTTAGCCACACTCAGGGTGTGTTGTTTTATTCACTTCTTATTATAACTTGACACCAGGTAATAGCTTGGCAGAGACATTATAGAGTAATTTCAAGTACAGCTAACTGCGTAGAATAGAAATACTTAAAAGTCTTCTCTAAGGCTGAAATTCTATTGTGTGATTGCCTTACATGCTCATTTTACATTCCCTTATTTCACTCCATTAACTGATGCTGGTATCAAGTAGATATATATGGATATATGGATATATATATGGATATTTAAGTCAACACAGAAAAAAAATCATCCATGCACTACCCCTCCCAAATTAATCAATTCCCTTCCTCTGGTAAAAATGTCACATCGGTAATAAAAGTTCAAGGTAAGTGTCCAATGGTGTCACTTACTAGTGCTTTATTTTTGGTGAGATAGGCTTCAGTGAGTTAGTCCAGAATATAGTGTTAATCCAGAGTCCAGAGTATAGTGTCAATCCAGAGCTAAATCCAGAAAATAGTGCTCCCTGAAGTTCTTTCCTAGATAAGGGATATTATCAAATTGCCATTTTCCATGCAGCTGCACAGCTCACCAGATTACTCCCAGTCCAGGGACCTTGGAGCAGAGGATAAAAATGGGGTAATTTTAATCATGTGACCTTGTGGGATGCACAGTGCCTGTTTTGTCCCTTAAGAGTAAAGAAACTGTCGAGTCCATTTTGCAGACAGTTCCCAACATAGAGCTCCCAAAAGATATGTTTCCCCAAACATTTTTAAAATTTTGAGCTTTTTTAAATTTTGATTTCCTCTGACCTTGACCATGGCCAATGCACTCCATCAAAATAAACCTTGGGTGGGGCACCTGGGTGGCTCAGTGGGTTAAAGCCTCTTGCCTTCAGCTCGGGTCATGATCCCGGGGTCCTGGGATCGAGCCCCACCACCAGGCTCTCTGCTCAGCAGGGAGACTGCTTCCTCCTCTCTCTGACTGCCTCTCTGCCTACTTGTGATCTCTGTCTGTCAAATAAATAAATAAAATCTTAAAAATAAATAAATAAATAAACCTTGGGTTATCGAGTATGGATACATGGACTTAGAGAGAACTAACAGCAAGGACTTGGTAAAAACAGGACTAAGAACAAGATGGAAAAGAAGCAATGAACTGCACCAAAATGTAATGTTCCATTCAGGGAAAAATTTTTTATGGATTTTTTTTTTTTTAGAGCCACTATTTTGGACTTTCAAAAGTAGTGAAGGCAACACATTCTAAAATGCTTGGACTTAACTCAAACAGACTGTGTCATTTCATCTTGACAGAGATCTCTTCTAGAAAAGACTCCCTGAACTACTCTGGATATGAATTAAGTTCCTTCTGTTGAATCTCAATTTATAAATATTTGAGAGAAAGCTCAAATTGACCAAGAATGCATTTTTTTGCTTGGATGATGTTCCTTCTGTATGATGCCTGGTTATTAGTAAGGATTTAACATTTACCTTTAACTTAGCAATTTTTACTGGAGAAAAAATTGACATCAGATAAATAGGAAAGTTACAAATTAAGGGGCTTTTTTGTTTTGGCTTTTGTCCATTAAACATCAGACTTCATTGTTTCATAGTTTTTGTTGTTGCTGTTGTTGTTTGTTTTTTTGTTTTGCATTCTAAAACAGGGTTCTGCTTTGGCAAGTTTGCTTATTTACATAACAAAAATTCTTTATTATGTATCTAATATATATCAGTTACTAATACCAGTAATTCAAGTATAAAGGAAGGATACTCTTTTATTTTAAGGGATCCCTGACCTGTTGAGCAAGATGCACCTACAAGCCAGGGATGACAATGCAGGGTAATAACTGCCTCAGTAAAAGGAATACACAGGAGAGGGCTATACCCTGCAGGGAATAGAGATATCAGAGACTACCAAGAAAATGTGATTTTTCTGTAATACTCATTGTGATGATGATTATAAAAGAAATGATCCAAAGGTACATGTTAAAATTCCTTATGAAGTTATATTATTACACAAATATTCAATGGGTAAGGCTATGATAGTTTTTAAAAAAATCAATAATATAGTAATCACACAGTAATTATTCATTTGCTGCTAGTATATTTGTTTTCTTCCTTCTTGATAAAACTGAAGAAAAAAAGAAATATCCATGTGTATGCAAAGTCATTTCAGTTCAAAATAATACTCATCAATTAATAGAAGGAGTGGCCGCCGAGCATCAAAATAGTACTCATCAATTAACAGAAGGAGCGGCCACCGAGCAGCCTGCAAAAGACACTAGAGTTTATGGAACCCTCAGCCATTTTACACTCTCGTCTTCCAGAGAACTGTCTTATTAGCTTTCAAGGAGTGAGTTCCCTGATCCTCTAAGATGGATGCATTTTTGGTTAAATGTTTCTGCATCAAGCAAGGAGTCTTATTCACGATGCTCTGTTGATAATGGCTGGAAACATTATCAAGGGGCTCTGGCATCCTAGAGTAAACAAACACCGTAGGACACCAGCCCTTACAACCAAATGCCTGGGCATTCAATGAATGTCTCATTGTTGTCTCACAAGAGTGTCTTGGTGACATTTCTGGAGGAGGCACAGTTCTTGATATGTTTCTCAGAAGAGTGCCCTCTACTCGCTAGATGAGTAAGCACCTCCCGTCTGACTAACAAGGCAGAATTCGGCAGGAGAACAGACCAGGAGGCCAGGGAAATGAACTGCCCTCTCCGTGGCTGCTTTATGGGTGAGTAGGCCCGGATGTCACGATGCTCTCAGCTAGAGCCACTGGGAAAATGGGCACTGTGAATCTCCTAGGTTTACCCATAAGTTCCACAGAGAAGGAGTCAAAATACACTTTTATTTTCCTAGTAACCCCGCTTCTTCTGTGGGTAAGTATGAGCTGTTTTCAGCGTCCTCAGAACAATGGAGTTTATAGATACCAGTTTGGAAGTGTCATCTCTCTTGAGAAGTTGCTGAATGGAACATCATTTTTGATAACAATCTCTTACTGTGACAGAATCACTTGGAGGGGGGAAAGGGGGACCTTTGCTGTTGGGCCAATTTGTGGTTTAAGTGCTGAAGTTGGTGACACCTAAGTATATGCATTTTAGAGAAAGTTTGATTGGCTCTTCGATTTTCCTTGGGGGCATTCGCCCACATTTAGGAAAGTCAGTCACTGTGGAGGGGACGATGGAAGTTGAAAATATGATCCCTGCTTCAAGGAGTTTCTACCTACTATAAGGAAAAGGGCTATTCATTTCTAGACCTTCAAGGAACCTTGAAGGTGATAAGGTCTAACGCCCACATTTTAAATATAAGGAAATTGAAGCTCAGAGAAGTCAATAATGTGCTCAAGGACACACAGCAGGTGTTAGAACTAGTATTTCAGCTCTTTATCTAGGGATCTTTTAAAAACAGTGCATTGGCCTTTCTATGAAAGGGGTAGGGGTTGGGGGACACTCATCTTTGATGATGTGATGAGCCAGGTATCAGAAAGGAAAGCTCTCCACCTACAGGTCTGGGACGACTTATGAGTAAATGCTGTGCTTTGCTTCCCACCATCACCAGCCTCCAGTTGAGCCAATCTTGATGGTTGAATAGGGTTTCACTTTCAACCTCAGGCTGATAGAAATGGTCATGATTCACCCAAATTCCCTGTGAACAGAAACAATTTGGCTTCTCACACCTCCAGTGAAGGCTGGACAGAGATGGTGGATGACTCCTGGTCTCAGTTCCCAATTTTTTGGGGCCCACTTGATATTCTTGAGAGCATATTTTGGATTGACCATCTGAGCTGTGAATGACATTCACACCTCACCTGTTGACAGGAGGCAGCTGACAGGTTGGTGATGCTGGAGTTCCACCCATGTAGAAACAAATTCACTATGCACAAAACTCAGTTTAGCTGTGGAATGGTTTAAGATGGGTCATCTTCAGTTCGCTAATAAAAATAAAAACTCTACCAAAGCTATGTTTTGGACTCTATTTAGAATGGTACTCTGTTGCACGTTGAGGTTGAAGACATGAGGAATGCGCAGGAACAAACAGGGAGCTAGTATTTTCTTCTGAAGGGATTTTTAAGAAACCTGTTTTATAAAAAGTCTTGTTGAGGATCCTCATATGTCAATGACATTGCTAGCTTTTCTAGGACATGCAACTCAGATTACACAGTTTCAGGCTGAGGAATCATTTGGTTCTGAGTAAGAGACTCACTCGACCAACATATGCTAAAATGAGAAATTTGTTGGAAGGATATGAGATTATTACTTGGAGAACAAGGGCAGAGAGAGGAGCCAGGGTGCATGAAGACCTGGAATGAGGAACTGGAGGAGAATCAGGAACAAGCATCCTGTCTGGGGAGTCACTGTTTGAATGCTTCGCTCTGTGAATCGATATCATCTCCATCTTTTTTGGAGGCTGGCTCTTCCTGCTCTTCTGGAACCTTGACTCTACATCACTTCCCAGTCCCAGGGCTCTCAACTGACTGACCCAGGTTCTAGTTCCCCCTTCCAAATTTCTGAGAAAGAGACACTAATAGTTTCAGCTTAACTGGAGACTGGTTCCCCTTTTTCACTCTGGTTCAAATAGCCCCAGCCTGGAGCTCAGTGGCACATCAAATGATCAGGTCGCCAGAACCCACTTCCTGGGGGTAGGAGAGGTGATTCTCAGAGGAGGGTGATTTGGACCAGGCAACTGCCATGACATCAGTTCCCAAGAGTTGTCATTCTAGGAAGGAGCTCAGAGTGACTCAGAGGTACCATAGCTGTAGAATTTATTCTCTCAACATCTTCTTCAATTTAGCAGGGCGAGCAAAACAGCATTACAGATAGGAAGATGAAAGCAAAGAATTGTCAGTAAATGGCTTAAGTCAATTTGAAACTGGAGTCGCTGGCTTCTGACTCGGGCTTTGCAGTGCTCAATATTTGTTTCTTGCACCGTGAAGGCTGGCTAGCTGTGGATGCTCTGTGGCTTTCAGAGACAGGTAAGGAGGTCTTTCCAGATAATCTGCAGCGAAGCCAGGCAGAAAATCACATAGACCCCTGGTTTATGCTGTATCATTTCATTCACACACACACACATACACACACCCTTCCCCAAAGTGCAGCCTGGCTCACCAGGAAGTGTCCTGCTACGTTGAGAAAGTATGGCCCCAGGTCAAATGGTGGTGGCTCAGCACAGTCTGGTTGAGCCTGGCACTTTGCATCAATAAAACAAACTTGTTAAAATTCATGTTGAAATATTCTTCCATCATTCTGAAAGTATGCACTTTGCTCATCTGAAAAATATAACCAACTTGCCAGTTTCTAAGTTGAAATTTGCGTGTACTGCCCAGAATAACACTGACTCAGTATTCCTTTTAACATCAAGCCTCAGTAAGTCCCCTCTCAGTTTTCCTCTCCCATACCCTTCCTACGGTCTGTACATGTAGATGTGCACATGCACGCCCACATGCACACGCATGGACATGTACAGATGTACATATACTTTTCCACTCCTGGGCATCACAGATTGCAAGGGATTGATGAATACAGAGTTTTGGGACTGAAAAAGGCCTGGAGCTTAACTTCTTCATGTTAGAGGTTGACAAGTCAAGGTTTAGATGAGATAGTCCCTCCCTCCATCGCCCCTCCTCTTCAGTACCACAGATAGATTGCTACGTGACGGTTTGCTGTACACAAGGCTTGGCAGCACCTTCAAGGGAAATTTCAGCCAGAAATGGTACATGCACTTTGCTGAGAAAAGTAATATTAAGTTCTAATGGAATTAGCACCATGATCCCTTATTTCAGAAGAAGTTGATGAAAGACCCCTGGATGGGCTGAAGAGAATTCTGAGGCCAGAACACAGGTCCTGTTCTTCATTATTTTCTCATTCTGAACACCTGCGGAGTGATTCATCTTTACGAGGATATCTCCAAACACACGCAACAAGACTAAAAATGCAGGATAAAACCCCTCCAGGACCTCCGGATGAGACAGACCCTTAGTCAGAACCTTCTCTATCAGTAGATCTCCCACTTGCGGCCATAATTTCTTGCTTTGCCCCACCCCCACCCTACCTCATGCTACTGAGAGGGCAAACGTGTTTCTTCCTGTCACACTTACTGGCGTGCAAATAGTAAATGTAATCTGAAGAGCACCAGTGAAGGTTCCTGAACCCTTTCTATGGGGGCTGTCACAGGGCCGCATCCCCAGGGCATGGCGTCTCACCCTCGCTCAGCCCTTGCACACGGGTTTAATTCCCCGGCCAGACATGAGCTCCACCGGACGGACGCAAAGACCCGCACTTGCAACCACGAAGCTGAAATTTTCAGTCGCAATTATCATCTTTTTTTTTTTTTAAAGATTTTATTCATTTGACACAGAGAGAGAGAAATCACAAGTAGGCAGAGAGGCAGGCAGAGAGAGTGGGGGAAGCAGGCTCCCCGCTGAGCAGAGAGCCAGATGCGGGGCTTAATCCCAGGACCCTGAGATCATGACCTGAGCCGAAGGCAGAGGCCTTAACCCACTGAGCCACCCAGGCGCCCCACAACACTCTTCTTAATAGTTACTTTGAGTATTGAATCCTTCAGTGCTCTATTCCAAAAATACTGGGGGGAAGTGGACCATCGATGGGAACTCCAAAAGGAATACTCCCAGACTTCAGCTCCGGCTCTGATCTCCATCCGGCCCAGACCCACAGAGAAGCGGACATTTCTGGGCTCAGATAAAATGTCTGGAATGGACTGTGAGGGACATGACACCCTTGAGTGTACCAATAACCATAAAACCTAAGATTGGCACAACTTCTCCCTCATGGTGGATTACGGTCTGTTTTACTTTTTGCATCCCTACCAACAACAGGTGTGCCTTCCTCAAGAGAGTAAGTGAATCCCAGAAAATGTGAGTTGAAGAGAATTACTTTTGGGTGAATATTAATGTTCTTTGGATTCACAGGAGAAAAATAAATAGGAGATCGGAACCATCAAATGTCAGAGACTTTCAGTTGAAATGATTTTAAACCTCTTTTTGCCTAATGGCTTTTATTTTATAAGCAAGGAAACCTAACAGAGAAGAAAAATACCTTAACTTGCCAACTCTACTCTATTCCATGAGGTTAGATATAGTCCAAACACATTTGGAAATGCAGCATGGCTTGATAATCAGCCTTGGAGGAAAAACTATAGTTTTGATAGAACAATAGTGAAATGCAAAATTTTATTGGAACTCAAAATGTTACTAACACCAGTATATAATTATACTAAGAGGTAATCGTTCTCAAATGAAAGGATTCAAAGAGACTAATCAATGAAAAAGGCACTCTGTAGGGACATGTTTCTTTCAGCTTTGGCTCCACAGACATTTGCTGAATACCTACTATGTGTCAGGCACAGAACAAGGAGCTCTGACTTCAAAAATGAAGGCATAGTTCTTTCCCGTTAAGAATCTTATAATCTAATGGATATTCACCAGCTTTAAAACCTAAGTGATAGAGACAGCCCTTAACTTTGCTGCTTTACCAAAAATTCCAAACCACCCCACCTCATTTACCTGGAAGGTCACACACAGACACACACACACAGACACACACACACAGACACACACACACTACCCTTCTACTACATATCAGTGTCAGAATTGTGAAAGGTCTGAGGTTTTACTCTACTTGCAAACTGAGAAGTCAGTCTGTCAGTCTCGAGGATGCTGGTAAAAGATACGAGACACCTGAATTATAGACAGAGGACTTTATTACTCACAGCAGTAGTAAGAGGCTAATCTGCTTATTTTATCATTGGTGGGGCTGTGCCAGATTATTATATACCTTATACATCCTATATTTATATGTACCTTATATATAGTATATAAACTCAGACTACCAAGATTTTTGCCTCACTTTTAAGGACACGGCGAAGAGCAGGACTTCTTTAAATTATGGCTATTTTGAAATCTTTAAAATCACATAGGTTCAGAAAAGCACCTTTGGAAAACATTGACTGGTAACTTTGAAACCTACCAGATGAATAGACGGATGTGGGGGCTTCCTAAGATGATTTACACTGAGGCTGAGCTGGCTGGCTTTCAGGACCCTGCCCACCCCCCACCTTCTATGATATAAACATTAAAGAAGGCCCCCAGCCCCGTGGTTCAGAGAAGAGTTTACCACCAGTGCCCTTTCCCGTTGTCCTCTGGGTGTGCTATTGCTGATTCCTTTAACTGATCTATAACTGCCCTGGCCTCCAAGAACACTCAAGTCCATCCTTTTGCTCAGCCAACAAGTCTACTGATCATAACTTAAGTGGATCCATTGTTCCCTAGGGCACGGGAAGTGGATAAACGCTTAGTTCCTCCATAACAAAAATACTGCTAATAAATACCTCTAGTAGTAGAGACTAACACAGCTCCTTCATTAAATATACAGCTTTGTTTCATAAGAGCGACACTGTCTTGTGGCCTATCAAGAAAGAGGCTGATCTGTTTTATTTTATTAGTAGTGGGACTGTGCTAGATTATTATATACCTACAATGTCCCTATTTCAGATCTACCAAGATTTTCCTCCACTTTTAAGGACATAACGAAGAGCAGGACTTCTTTAAATGATGGTTATTTTGAAATCTTTAAAATTACACAGGTTCAGAAAAGCACCTTTGGAAAGCATTGACTGGTAACTTTGAAACCTACCAGATGAATAGACCGATATGGGGGTCTTGAGTTCTATAACTCACTTCCTTATACTAGTCCTGTAAGGCAGAGAGTTTAATATCCATTTCAGAGGCCAGGGAGCTGAGACTTACATGGGTTATGTAGCGTGCATCAGAACAAACAGCAAACAAGCCTCTGGTATCTTTTTTCTTTGCCACAACTGCCTCTCTTTCCACCAGTAGTTAGCTGTACCCACAAAGATGCAAGAGATCGCATCTTCTACAGAACCGAGGAACTATCACTTCAACTCCAAAGTTCTGTGTGCGAATCAATGTATTAAATAGGCATAACGTGTATCAGATATGGGGTACAGATAATTTTCAGCAACTATTGTAAGGAACAGGTCGTTCCTTCCAGGTTGTTCGAAGCTATCGCCATCGTTTTCTTTACTTTTATTTCTTTATATTTTATTTCTTTATTTTCTTTATTCCGATGCTATCTTTCAGGTGCTTTGCACCTTTGCTACTTAGCACCAGCTAACTTACTCAATATTTTCCTTATTTATTTTGTTTCTTATCTGTTCTGGCTTCACTAAAATGCAAGCCACACGAGGACAGGAATTTTTGTCTGTTTACTGCTAAGTTTAAAATAGCTTCTGGTATGTGGTAGGAGATCAAAAATATTAAGTGAATGACTCAGGAGCATAAGTTCTACACTGCCATCTAAATGTACTATGTATGGGAGGCTCAGCATGCCTTCTGGAAAGGGGCACTCTGGCCTATAATCACAAGAGTCAAGAAGGAAGCAACCAGGAAGCTTCTGTCTTTGAGAAATTGAAAATCAACTGGGGGGACGAAAAATAAAATGCATGGACAAAAAATAGACTAGATCCACAAAGCAATATAACAACATAAACAGTTAAATCCAGCAGGGGCTGATTTCAAAAGTGGTGCATCAAAGAGCTTTATCAGAAAGGGTCTGTTATGGGGCACCTGGGTGGTTCAGTGGATTAAGCCTCTGCCTTCGGTTTAGGTTATGATCTCAGGGGCCTGGGATTGAGCTCCGCATCAGGCTCTCTGCTCACTGGGGAGTCTGCTTCCCCCACCTCCTCTCTGCCTGCTGCTCTGCCTAGTTGTGATCTCTCTCTGTCAAATAAATAAAATCTTAAAAAAAAAAAAAAAAGAAGAAGAAGAAAGTGTCTGTTATGTAGAAGCTAATCGTTACATATCTGCTAATTGATTCATATACTTGAGAGAGTGAAAGAGCATGATAGGGGGAAAGGTCAGAGCGAGAAGCAGACTCCCCCACTGAGCAGGGAGCCTGATTCAGGACTCAATTCCAGGACTCTGGGGCCATGATCTGAGTCGAAGGCAGATGCTTAACTGACTGAGCCACCCAGATGCCCCATCCCCAAAGCATTTTTAAGGATATGCTCATATACTCCTTATAGAATAAGGAGAATATTCTAGAGAATATTTCTGAGAAGGTCTCAAGCACAGGTAGTGGGAATGTTTAGCATTGTTACGCAAACTATATTTCTCAACAAATCATTTGTCCCTTGTATAAACACAGTTCCACCAAGTGACAACAGCAACTTGAAAAACATGGAGAAACCTGAAATTCCCAGTTGCACTCTGGTTGGGCAGAAGGTAATCACCAACCTGGAATCTGGACACCACCTGAAGACACCCACTTAAATTTCATAAAGGTGGTGCATGATAGAGGAAATAAAGTTAACTGGGAAAAAACCCATGACATTTGCTTCTAATCTTTCTGCTGTTTCTGTTTCTTTCTTTTTAAATTTTTTCCTCTTGCCATTAAAGCTTTTCTGCTTCTTAGATGAGTAATTAAGCCCTAACCTCAGGTATAAGTCCCAGGGGCAGTTATCAGTAGAAACTAACCTACTCAGCTTCTGTTTCAATGCTGATTCACCACATGATCTTAAGTTGTCTATCGAGTACTTTCAATTCTTTGGAAAAAATGCACTACACATGATCCAAAGGGAACATGTCCCTGAATGTTTATAGCAGCAATGTCCACAATAGCCAAACTATGGAAAGAACATAGATGTCCATCAACAGATGAATGGATACACACACACACACACACACACACATACACACTATGGAATATGCAGCCATCAAAAGAAATGAAATCTTGCCGTTTGCAACGACGTGGATGCTTAGCAAAATAAGTCAATCAGAGAAAGACAATTATCATATGATCTCCCTGATATGAGGAAGTTGAGAGGCAGAGTGGGGTTTAGGGGGTAGGAAAGGAATAAATGAAACAAGATGGGATCGGGAGAGAGACAAACCATAAAAGACTCTTAATCTCACAAAACAAACTGAGGGTTGCCGGGAGGGGGGGACGGGGGAGGGGGAGGGGGGTAGGGTTATGGACATTGGGGAGGGTATGTGCTATGGTGAGTGCTGTGAAGTGTGTAAGCCTGATGATTCACAGACCTGTACCCCTGGGCCAATAATACATTATATGTTAATAAAAATAATTAATAAAAAATTTTTTAAAATGCACTACACAAAGCAGAGGATATTATGGTAGCAGATAGTGCTATTATTTGTCTAAAAATAATCCTAGTTTCACTTCTGATGTCTAGAAGCTTCTATTTTTCTCTTTCTCTATTTTCTTTTTTTTCATCTTCCCATTCATTAAACCTTCTAATAGGGTAATAAATAGCCCATGGGGATAAAATAAATTCAAGATTCAAAACAGAAAAACATATCTATGGGAATCTACATGATTGTGGACATTAAAGACACTTTATTAAGTGTCCAACACATTAAGACATGTGGGAATGTGCAGATTTCTGGAAGAATATTCCAGAAAAGTGTTTTACATGACATTATATTGTATATTCACTTAAAGGCAATATACATTACATCTAGCCAATTTCCAGAAGTGTAGTGACAAGGCAAGGCAGCTTTTTGAGACCAAACCCCATCATGCCATTAGAACGCAGTGAACTTGATTCCTGGGTGAAAATGCCTCCCTTAATGTTGCACTACACTAGATTTTTCCACCGTGTGGTAAAATATTTGAATACCTCCAACAGATATACAGAATGAGTACATTTGGAGAATATTTACGACAAGGTCTCAAGCACACGTATTGAAATGTTCTGTCTGTAGTATGAGCATACAAAATATAATTCTCACCAAGTACATTGTGTCTTGAATCCCTTATAATCCCTTCAGGTGACACATGAAATAATATGTAAATTAAGGCATACAAAAATAGAACAAAAAATTCTAAAGGTAGAATACTTTAAAGGATGGATATACAGATAAAATAGGCAATATTTTTAAATGTCTTGCTAGTCCTGATGGCTTCATTTTATCATTAGCTAGCATCTCAAAGTTCAACGTAAGCTTTGGCCAAGGTTCATCTTTAATAATAATGAGGTAAGTCCCTATTTTCAATAGTCTTGTGGATAATGCCAGATGTTTTCTTCCCAAATCTCCTCAGATGTGACCAGACCATCAGTGCTTTATGCCCTCAATGGGACAGGCAAAAAGAAAGAGAAGGGTCAGCTGTACCATTTTCCTTCCTCACGCCTGTTTCCCATTGTGTTACCTTCCATCGGGGCTCTTTGCAGGCTTACTTTTGTTTTTTAAGATTAATTAATTTATTTGTGAGAGAGTGTGGGGGAGGGGCAGAGGGAGAGAGAGTCTTAAGCAGGCTCTACCGAGCATGGAGCCCACACGGGGCTCAGTCTCAGGACCCTGAGATCCCCACCTGAGCAGAAACCAAGAATCAGACACTTCACAGACGGCACCACCCAGGCACCGGGTTACTTTTAAGCCGGGGTTTTGTGGTTTTGTGATGGCTGATTTAACTTAAACAAGATCATATAATCTATAAATCTTTTCGATAAGCACATGTAAATGCCATAGGCTGTAAGGTGTGAGAAGCAACAGAAGTACGGGAACAGCTGTGTTTCTGGGTGTAGACCTCCTCCCTCACCTGACTTCTGACTACTGACTCGAGGGGGCAATGCAATCCACATCATAGATGATAGTAAAGCTCAGGAGCTTTCTTACTTTTTAGATAAATATAAAAGATGGAATATGTGGCTTTCCAATCATTTGTGTGGGGCAGGGGCCCTGGACACCACTGTTCTAGGAGTTTTTAAAATAGGAGTCCTTTCTAATCTTGAAAACATACTTAAGGCCTTTTGTTACCCTGATGATACCAAATTTTAATTTTCAGATATCGGCATGAAAATATCAGACTAGGATAAAGCTACCAAGCAAAGACCAGTCTGCCTTTTGCCCACTGAGGTGACAAAATAGCCAAATATCAAATTTTACTGTCCTCATGTTGTTCTTACATAAATGTATATGATACACACACACACACACACACATATATATAAATATATATGTTAGTAGTTTATTCTCCTGTTCTTATGTTAATAGTCCTTCATCAGCAATGCTGGGTTTATAGCCTTTAGTATTTCTTTTTTAAAAATTGATAGTTGGGACGCCTGGGTGGCTCAGTGGGTTAAGCAGCTGTCTTCAGTTCAGGTCATGATCTCAGGGTCTTGGGATTGAGCCCCGCATCAGCTCTCTGCTCGGCAGGGAACCTGCTTCCTCCTCTCTCTTTCTCTCTCTCTCTCTGCCCGCCTCTCCGCCTACTTGTGATCTCTCTCTGTCAAATAAATAAATAAAATCTTAAAAAAAAGTTGATAGTTATTTCTCTGGTACATGACTTACAGAACAAACACAGGCCATGAAGCAATCTCTCCATTGAACAATTTAAAAAGTGTATTAAGAAATGAACTACCAATACATGCAACAACGTGGATACATTTCAAAGACGTTATGCTGAGTGAGAGAAACCATCTGTGGAAGAGAACACCCTCTGGGATTCCACTCACTGGAAATTCCAGAAAAGGCAGACCAATCCTTCATGATGGAAATCAGGATGGTGGCTGTTCCTTCAGTCATGAAAGCATGGAATTAACAGGGAAAGGATATGTGGGAACTTTCTGGAGTGATGGAAGTGTTCCATTTCTTGACAGAGAATTGGATTAAATGAGTGTATGCATGTTTCAGAGAATTTATCTGTATGGTTGATGTCTATGCATCCAATCATATATAAATTATGTCAATAAAAAATTTAGGTGCATAGTAAAGCAGTTTCTAATGATGTCATCTTTGTTTTTTTCTTAAGATTTTATTTATTTGTCAGAGAGAGAGAGCACAAGCGGGGAGAGCTGCAGGCAAAGGGAGAAGCAGGTTCCCCACTGAAGGAAGCCCGATGTGGGACTCAATCCCAGGACCCTGAGATCATGACCTGAGCTCAAGGCAGAGGCTTAACTGACTGAGCCACCCAGGTACCCCATAATTACACTGTCTTATGATGTCTTAATAGCACCTGAATAGTTAGTCTCATTTAGTGAAGCTAGTTCCAAAGTGAAGAGGCTTCGACTGGTAAAATCTGCACATTTGTTGTCAAAATTTAGTGGCAATAATAATAATAATAATGATAGGTATTATTTTATTGCATATTGACCATATGCCAAATACTGTATTTTTGCATCCCACAGGGAAGAAAACACTCTGACATTAAAAAACTTGAGTAGTTTTCCCAAGGACATATAAGCAATAAATGGCAGAGTTGAACTTGAAACTCAGGTTTCTTTCCTTATGGAGCCCCTGCCTTCAACTACCAGGACAAATGCTTTTTAGAGAAGAAGAGGAGAATTATCAGTCTTTTCAAGGATTCGATATAAAAACAAACATTTATTGAGTGTGCCTTTTGTGCCAGGAATCAAGTGCTTATTGTCATTGTCTCTGTAAAATTACTATTAGCATTTCTTTCTTCCTTCCTTCCTTCCTTTCTTTCTTTCTTTCTTTCTTCCTTCCTTTCTTTCTTTCTTTCTTTCTTTCTTCCAGATGAGGGGTTTGCAGCACAGAGAGTTTAAACAACTGGACCAAGAACACACAGTATGTGGAAGATCTCTGATTCCATTCCATAGACTTTGAAATCAAAGTCCAATTTTTTTTCCCCTACTTTCAGTGGCTCTTAACTATAAGGTACATCAGAATCGATGGTGGCGATTTTTAAGAATTACACATATCTGGGCCTACCCTGGCTATTTTTATTCTGTGGACAAAGGGGTCACTTGGGGATTCGTTTCCTTACAGGGCCCACTGGTTATGAGAAGGAAAATCCTACCTGAGAACCACTGTGCCAAGTTGTCATTGGTTTCTCAACAAGACCCCTCCAGTCCTCTTAAAATGTCTATGCATTTATTTTATTTAAAAAATTAATAGAGAAGTCATGATAAACAGATAGGAGTAAACATCAATAGATCTTGGCTTCAGACTTGCTTCTGCCACTAACTGGCTGTCAGGGTTTCAGACAAAGGCATTGAGTTCCTTTGGATCAGTTTTCTCCTTTCATATGAGTTGAACATGCCTTATCTTTAAAATTCCATCTTGTGGGATGGCTGGGTGGCTCAGTAGGTTAAAGCCTCTGCCTTTGGCTCAGATCATGATCTCAGGGTGCTGGGATCAAGCCTCGTATCGGGCTCTCTACTCAGTGGGGATCCTGCTTCTCCCTCTCTCTCTGCCTGCCTCCCTGCCTACTTAGGATCTCTCTCTGTAAAATAAATAAATCACATCTTTTAAAAAAATTAATTAAAATCTCATCTTGTTCTAACACTCAATAAATTAAAACTAATCCTATTTGTTAAATGCTGTGGCCTCCTTGGAAGTACTGGTAAGGCCCCTGGGGTGTCTATTATACAGATAGGTGGGAATTTGCTGAAATAGTGATTATCAACACATAAAATCGCTTATGTGTAGTGATAGTTTCTACAGGAACCTAGAGATACCATTGGTTTCTAGACAAACTGACTTGATGGGCAATTACAAATATTTGTCACTTCAAGAAAAATTCAAGAAAAACCCCAATTCTGTATTTCACACTTATGCTGAGAAAGTTTACAAGACTGTTTGGGTAAAGAGATGTCAGAAGGCATCGTGACCTGCATGCAGAGTTCAGGAGATGCACGAGATAGATGTCCTCAGTCAACAAGTGAGATGGGTTCCCAGTAAGTTCTTCTAGTGATGTGCGTGAAGTTGCAGGAAGAGGCCACCTGGCCACCAGCCATCTTGCTGGCACAGAAAAGAAAGGGCAGGGCTTCTAACTTGCTGTGTCAGGCTAGGAGGCCAACCACAGAGAGGCCTGAACTTGAGAAGAGAAAAGACAAAATCTGGAAGAAGGAAATGCCCGTGGGAAAAGGGAGGGGGGTGTCCACCATGATAGATGGATGTGGGGAACGGAGAGGGGTACAGGCAGAACCTGAGCACCTCCTGCCCACTCATGGCCCACCAGAAGACCAATGCTGTGGAGAAGAAAAAGAAACTCTGGCCCCACAGTGCTCCCCCCAGACCCATTTCAGTCTCAGCTTCCGCTTCTCTGATACCTGACCCTGGTCCCATTGTCCTCTATTCTCCCATCACTCCACCATGAGGGGCTGCCGCCTGGCCAGTGCCTGCTCCCTCAGAGCTGGCGGCTTCTCAGAGCTGAGAGGAAGCCAGGTTCTTGCAGGGAGGAGCCCAGGGAGGAGACCATGTGAGGAGCAGGTTTGGGGGAGGGAGATCAGGGCCTGACCTGTGAACTGGGGGCAGGCAGGTCCAGAGAAGAGATTTCATTCTCGACTCCCTTTCCTTTTGCTGTTTTCTTTCCTACCACTCCCCTTGTCTGTATCGTCATGGTTTCAACAGCCTTGATAAAATGCTGAAAAGATACGCTGTTGGGAGAATGGACTTGGAAGGCCTGCTCTTCCAGGTTCCTTTGGACTTCTGCTCTGTGTATCTTGTACTCTTCCAGGAAGGGGTTTTTGTTTACTTTGTTCTCTGATATAGAGCAGCGAGTGTATTTAGGAAGAGCTCTTGACTCAAATCCTGACTCATGGACACAATCCAAACGTGCAGATCTCTGCCTGTGACAGAGACAGACCTTCTGTCCACTGTGTCCAAGACTGTAGTCCCCCTCCTTCAGGAGGGGCAGCCTATGAACAATGAACAAAAACCACATCAGCGATCCCTTTGGTCATTCTGGTGCAGAAGGAAGCACTGGACAGAACAATCAGAGTTTCATGGACTTTTCAGATACAACTAAATTCCCCAGTGTCACAGCTAAATGAAACAAACAGAAGTTAAGCTTTTCAGTTAAGCTTTTCCATTTTAAAACACTCAGTGTAAGTTTTCAAGAAAATATAGCTCAAACACAAACCAAAGTATAAAACAATGTCTACAGAAATATGAATAATAAAGTCTCTAATGCACTGGCTTTTTGCTGAAATAAAATATATGTACAATAAAATTCACCAATTTTAAGTGTACAGCCTGCTGAATTTTATAAATGCACTCAGCAGCCCCCTCTTATCTGCGGGGCATATGTTCCAAGAGCCCCAGGGGATGCCTGAAACTGGATAGTACCAAACCCTATATACACAGTTTTTTCCTATCCATCCACACCAATGATAAACTGTAATTTATAAATTAGGCACAGTAAGAAATTAGCAACAGCAATGATAATAGAATAAAACAATTATAACAGTATATTGAAATAAAAGTTACATGAACAGGATCCTGCTCTCAGAGCATCTTACTGTGCTGTACTCACCCTTCCTCTGGTGACGATGTGAGATGGGCCAAGGCCTGCGTGACGGGATGGAGGAGGTGCGTGACGTAGGCGCTGGGACGCTGCGTCAGACTCCCGCTGACTGTCTGAGGACACGTCAGAAGGACGGTCCTCGGCTTCCGGACTGCTGCTGACCGTGGGCACCAGAAACCCCGGAACACAAAACCGTGGATGAGGGGAGGACTACCGGGCAGGGGCCGCCACCGCAGTCATGATGCATGGTTGGTCCTCCTGTCTCTGCAGCCGACCTTCTCCACCCACCGTCTAGTTCCTGGCAGCCATTCATCTCTTTTCGAGCTCTACACTTTTGCCTTTTCTAAAACGTCTTATAAACGGCGTCATGCAGTTTGTAGTCTTTTGTATCCGGCTTCTTTCAGTGAGCATACATCTTTGGAGATTCATCCATGTCACTGTCTAAAACAATTTTAGGGCTCTCCACGGTTTTGGCTCTGGTAACACAAGGTATATATGACATGATCAGTATTTGTAAGTTTTGTTTGATAATACGGATTATCATTTCTCTCAACAAAATTTGAAGTACCTCCAAATCATTAGGAAACAGGTTTCTGTTTGTCCCTCCTTTTGCCCTGTCCTCTTTCACTTCCTTTTCCTCCTACAAGGGAATAAGGAGAAAGTATATGAGTGAGACCCATTTACCCATATACCAACTCTTCTCTCTCGCTGGACAATGTTCTGCCTCCTTTGAAGTCAGGCACAGCCAAGTGAACGTTTTGGCCAGTGAAATGCGAGCAGAAGTGACATCTGCTTCTTCCAGATAGAAGCTTTAATCTTTGCTGCTCTAGTAATTACAGCAGCATGTGTGGAGGGAGATCCCCGGTCTGTGAGTGACCGTAAACGGCAGAGACCTCTGCCAACTGTGATGACCATGAAACATGAGCAAGAAATAACCATCCTTTGCCACTGAGTAATTTTAGGGGTAACTCACTGAAGCATACTAGCACCCTAGTCGATCCTGACTGAAAAAGGAACCAAAGGACCCAACTAACTGAATGACCTACACAATCACGGACTGTCCCCATCCGACCAGAGGACCGATTATTCTTCTCTTTCTGGCTTGCCCAGCAGCTCCAAAATAAACTTCTTCCTTTATGACCAAGTGCACTGAAAGAGTAAACGTGTGTCTGAAACAGGCAAGGCAGTTGTTTCAACTTGGTCTCTGACAGAGATTGTCATTGTTCAATGAAATCATGTCCTTTCCACATGGCCTTCAATTTTAAACAGAGTGTGGAGGGCATAAAATAATTCCTCCATGGATGAATATGGTAATTAGCCATATGAGGCTCTGCCACGGAGACTTCTAATGCTCCCCAACACCTGTGATGTCCTCTTCTTCAGGAGCATGACTAGACTACTTCTTCCAGCCCTGAAAGCTTAAAGCGGATGTGTTGTTCATACTCTTTCTTTGTTTGAACAGCTGGATGCAGAGGAGGACAAGGCCCTAGGAGAAGGTGAATCAGCAGGAGAGAAGGAGCCCAGGCCTCTAAGTGACAGCATGGAGCAAAGTCTACGTATTCTCTTCCCCTTCCATCAACTGCCTTGGCCAATGTTGTGAGCAAGAAATGGACTTTTCCTTCCTTGAGTCCCAGAGGTCTGATATTTGGCAGCTAATGAACAATGCTACAGCACACAATCTGGAAGCTTAAATTCCTCTATTCACACACACACACACACACACACACTCACACAGCCCTGCGAACCTCACTGCATTTGTGAAGAAAAGGAGTTCCTTGCGTGGTTTGTCAAAGCCATATACACGTTGAATGTCAAGTATCAAAACTCGTTCTCCGTCCTAAATCTGGCACTCCCACCCTACCATGTGACAGCAATAGAAGGCTGTAGTGTCTTGGCAACTTACTGTCTCAGCTTCTGCAAAACTATATAGTGATTAATATATACATATACATTTATGTGAAGGAAATGGCTTACCCAGTGGTGCGTTTGGGTTAGCCACCTCTTGAAGGTTTGGTATCTGCATGCGATGTGGTGGAGTCAAGAGATCATGAGTAAGAGAAATTAGGACCCCTCCCCCACAAGAACAGACTTGACCATTGTTGCCTCTGATCTTGGGGATGAGGACATTCTGTGGAGGACAGTCCTTCATCGCTAAATGGAAGTGCACACGCTGACACAGGAGGCAGAGAGGCTGAAGGAAGATGGCGGATAGTCTTAGCAGCTGCCCACCCCATGGCTGCCTCACATGGATGAGGTCAGTCAGCAGGCCCGTGACCATGCATGAGAGCTTCAGAATGGCCGCTCGTTGCTTTCTTTGCTCATCTCCTAAGAATCTTTCTCATGACCCACTTTAACCAGAAATTTGCAAGAAAGGGGATTTGGGAAAATGTATGTCAGCCTCCTCATATTGTCACATGGCAAAGCCACCGCAGCAGCATTGACTATTTCACCTTTTTTATTTTTTTTAAAGGTTTTATTTATTTGAGAGAGAGAGAGAACATGAGAGAGAGAACATGAGAAGGGGGCAGAGGAAGTGGGAGAGGAAGGCTTCCTGCAGAGCAGGGAGCCCAACATGGGGCTCCATCCTAGGACCCTGAGATCGTGACCCTGGCTGAAAGCAGACTCTTAACCCACTGAGCTACCCAGGTGCCCTATTTCATTCTTTTAATTTTGGACAGTCTGCGAGTACTGACTGATCCGCAACAAAATGAAAGATTTTTGCTGTGAGCACTCTGGCTAGAGGCAAAGCCACTGAACAGGTGTTGTTCACCTGAGTTGTTCCTCACCTCCAGTTTTACAGGACCTTTCCTTCCTACTGGTGTCCAAGCCCTTCCTGGCGGTTATTTCACTTTTTCAAAACCTTCTTTCAGGGAAGGTGCTGATACTATTCTTAAACACATTTCAAGAGCTTTAAGTCAAAGCCATCCGCTGGGGGCACTCATATTTGAAGCCTCTTCTCCAACTGGAGATCACAGGCTTCTGCAGCAGGGGACCAAGGACATGTGATCTTTGGCAAGCATGCCTGGTGACAGTGTTAGCAGGATAGGTGGCCCTGGTGGTGTGAAGAGATTTTAGGCAATGCAGGGACATGTTCATTTTAACAGACATGTCCTTTTAAGGTACAATGGAAAATTGATTAAGAGATATAAGAAAACAAGGGTAGTAATTTAAAATTTCCTTCTGAAATAAAGAATTTCACGTTGTAAAAGTAAGCATTTTTTTAATTACCGAGTAAACGATAGTGAGGTGAAAGTTAAGATATTAAGCAAATATCACTGCAAATGATTCACCAGGATGTCAAAAATTATGAAGGCACAATTCAAAAACTCTTGAGCTTTGAACAATACTCCCACGTGAGAAAGTTTAAAGTCCTGATCTTTATGACAATCTGATGAGAACCCTTAGTTTTATGAACCAGCTAAGAAAACCCGCTCTCTGAAGCCCCCAACCCAATCTCTGCTGCTCCCTCCTGAGTGGAGTTTAAGTTCTCATGACCCTCCTGAAGGTACTGATGGTGCCATGTGCTTTGGTTTGTACTGAACTAAACAGAGGGTTGCTCAGACACCAACACTGGGACAGCCTATTCATTACAACAGCCACACCTGTATGTTTTAGAAGGCCTTGGAACCATTGACTACAGGGTGTCTTCCAAGAAATCAGGGGATAAAATCAGAAATGCCCACACACTTGAACCCCACCCTTCTCCCAACCCCTTGTACGTGCAAAACTCAAGATGAATTCCCCATCTTTAAAATTGCTAGCCAGCTCTTGAAAAAATAAAATGTCTTTGTTTCAAAACTGGTGGGTGCCAGAGTCTGAAAGGCCAAAAAAGGAGGCCTTACAAAGAGGGAGTGTGCTTTTTGAGATCAGCCTTTCTGTTGATGTACCCAAAGGGTAACCTTTGCTGGTTGGCTTTAGGGAGCTGAAAACAGGCTCCCGTTGACATTCATTCTTATGATTCTGTCATTTTGGTCACTGTTTGCAGATTTCTATTCCTTTGTCTCTATGGCCCTGCCTTTATGGGGAATTTGGGAGTACAGGATATCTAGGTACACCTAAATGGGCTACCAATCAATGTAGCCCATTGCCCCAGCTTGGCCAGTCACCTCTTAGAAGCAGACAGCTCAGCCTCTCTCCCAACCTGGTAAAGAGCTTTCCTGATGGATCAACCACATCTCAACACAGTTCTTGCTCTTCTCCGTGCCAACCCTTCCTCAATCAAGGAAGTTGGCTTCCTTGATTCATGGCAGAAGAAGATGGTGGATACTTATTAATAGGCCTATACACATAAAGTGGATCAAATATTTCTAAAAAAAAAGATTGTTGCAGAAAGGAGACTAGAAGCAATTAGTCAAGATGGTCCAGACTGGGTTTCTTGAATGTGTTCTGATGTGTGTGTGTGTGTGTGTGTGTGTGAGAGAGAGAGAGAGAGAGAGAGAGCAAACAGGGAGGACCGAGACTCTGCATTACAGAGGGGTAATGCATTGGCACCCAGAAATGATGATGGATCTGGAAAGGGAAGGATGGAAGAAGATAAAATTAGTTTTCCTAGATTTATTGTAGACTCCAAACTTGTTGACCATTAAGATCTTACCTAAGATTTAGAGATGTCGGTGACCTAATAAAAAATGTTCTGCTCTCAGTGTACAACTTGCTATGACCCAGTCGCATGTTTTTCCAGCTCCAGGCTCATCCAGAAATCTGCTGCCATCTCACTTCCTACTTAGCCCCCTCCAAACAAGGGCAGGAGGCAGACGGTCAACTGTGCCTAAATATGCCTAGTCCAAGTCTGTCCCTCTGCCCTGTTTACAAATTCTTCTTGCCAACGGGATTTGGCAACCACAAATCAAGAGGATTATTGAGTGGAGTGATGGGAGATTTTGATGACAGATTCCTTCATTTCAGTCCTCAACATTTAAAGAGAATTTACCTTTCAGTTCAAATTTTACTAGAATGGTTGAGTGACAGAAACCAGGGGTAAACATACCCTAACATATAAAATTTAGAATGGGCTTAGACATCAATTTCAGAAACTCTAATTCAACTTTTTCCTAAATTCATATTTAGATTATTTGAACAAAGGTACACATCTTCAAAAGGAATCTTCACCTGTTTGATAAAAATTCCTGATTTTTACCACTAGCAAGTCCCTTCACACCTGGTAAAGCCATATCTGGAAGGATTGTTCATGAGGAAAGATCTACAAGACCCAATACCAAAGCAGCATCATGAATCTTATAAAGTTATTGGCAATGAATTTGTAATCCAAGCACTCGTTTTCACTGTGCATTGCTGAGGGATTTGCTCTCCTTTCATTTAAATCTAGTACCAAATATTTGTGTGCATCTTGTAATTTTGAGCATTTTGGCTTTTCATGATTTTGCTAATGATATTTAGTAGCAAATGAACTCATTAATACATTTCATTCTTGCAGACTATTTTAAAAGAAACCACAAGGTCCAACATGATTTGGGGCTAGCAGAGCATTTAAAAAGCGATACTGTAAAGGTGGTTATTTGATTCCTACAATCTTGACTTCACAAACACCACAGCACACCACTCGCCCCTCCCAGGAGTTATTAATTTGCAGGGGAAAATATCCGTATCTGTGTGAGAGTCTGATCCCCAAGTCAGCAAAGATTGTCTCATTGTTTAAGTATTTCCATTTTTTATATGAACCATTACTGCAGTGACATCATGCTTGGTGAAACTTACATAAGGAACAAGAAACTAGTTTTGATCAATTACCTGAGATGGAGGTGGTATCAACATCTCTTACTTAAGATTATGAAACTGCTTTATCATGTGCTTTTCCAACTCATATTTTGGTTTTAGCTTTCACCAGTGTTCCAGATCAGTTTTATTATGAGAGCTATTCACTGTAGCTATTGTTCCTTTCAGGAGGTGTCGATTCTGTTCTATGTATAATGCCTTTTTTCAAAATGTTACATGGCAACAGATTTCTCAGTGTCTTTTTGAAACTCTTCTATTAGAAAAAGCATCCCCTTTTGCCATTCCTCAGAGTTATTCACTCTGCATGTCATGAAGCCACTGCTTTTCAAAGCAAAAGAGTCCAGGATACATTCTGTAGGTCCTTCCTAATAAATCATTTGCCAATAAATTCTTCTTGTACCCAGCTTTGGATTTTCCTCATTGCTCAAGCAGCATTTAGCACATTGCAAAGTAAAAGTAGAGTAAGGATGAAACGAGGGGCTGGGAATGTTTGAGTGTTTGAGTCTATTTCTAAGTTTTTGTTCTCTGTTATAATTATCCATTTACAGAATGGATATATGTATCTATTCTGATGGATACATCAGAAACTGAGGTCATATCTCTTTCACCTTCTTATCTCCACATACAAGCCCAGAGCCTGATCAAGTTCATGGCTCAAATGTATATCAGATTAATTTTTAAAAAATTATTTCTCCTTTTGCACTTCCAAAACTTTCCTTGGAGTCAGCCTAAGATACTATCTGCAAGGCTGGTATGATGGGAATGCAAAGGTAGAAAAAAAGTTAATGCTTATTTTTCCCCCATTACCAAAATAAGATTTTGTATCAAGTCTTGGGAGGTAGGATTTTCTAGGAAGTTTCCCTCTATCTTGGGTGGGGATCCTGAAAATAGCTAATGGTGCTGGCCTGCAAAATTGCCATTGGGTTCGCTATGGTGACCACAGAGGGTCCCAATAGCCCCCAGCTGGAAGGCAGATCATTGAGACGGAAATGGGCTACAGTTAAGTTTCAGGAGATTGCCATCAGCAAAGTTGAGTTGGGGTCTTTAGAGGTGTCATGTGTGATAAGAATATCTCTATGCATACTTCTATAGCTATTGATAACTATATAAATATTGATAGATGCCAAATTGCTTCATTTCTCTATCTTTGTTGATTACTGATTAAATGTGACAACAAGAGCTATAAGGTCTCAAAGTAATGAAAGTTATAGACTAAAACATCTCTCTCTATCTCTTCCTTGATGATATAAGGTACAGTGTGGATAAGAATCTGTATTCAGCTATAGATACAGACATAGATACAGTTATCAACAATATAACTGGCTTCTTTGGTGGAGCCAGGAAGAACAAGAGATGGTCAATTCATGACCTACTTAATATTCTCAAAATGTGTTTAGTGACAAAACAAAATGCCTGCCTCCTCTATGTCTTTATTTTTTTGGAGTTCAGGAACGTGTGATCGGGAGTAGGCTTGCTTTTTGCTGCTGCTTCTTCTTTTTTGTAATATGGATGTGCTCATTCACTTATTTTTTAAGAAAACATTTATGCTTATTACGTGCCAAGAGTTATGTTTGGAAGCCACTGAGGGATTTGAAACAGAGGAGTGACATGATATTTTTGACTTTGGAATATGAAACATGACTTTGTTTTTCTCCCAGGATTGCTTTCCAATGTGTTCTGCCAGATCCTTTCTTTCTCAACCTTTGACAACGTCTCTGGAAGATCCTGAAGGTTTCCAGTCATGTTCAGCTCTAAGAACGATCTCACTTTGGTAATGGACTCATTTACCGATATTAAAAAGTCCAGTAAAATATAAATGAAAACATCAATCTCAAAGTCAGTACGTAGCTTCTTCAGCACCCTCAGCTGATCTGGGGCTCGGAGCCTGCAGTTACGGTCTACTCTATCATTTCTCTTTCTGGGTCCTTTAGGACAAGAGTTGAAGGAAAGAAATATTAATGGAAAGGGGGAAGTTTCTTCGGTGGATGCATTTTTAGACTTCTTTGGAAGACTGTAAAATTTCTGTTCTGTGTACTTCTCCAATGTGGGTGATGTATTCTAGAGATCACCTCTTCTGATACCACCCTAGCCCCTGCCTGATACCCCCACCCCTTACCCCTGGTAGGTCAGGTTACCCTAAAGATAGCTTCAGTGCAGCTTCCTTCCGTAGCACACATTTTTCCATGAAAATCTGTATACTCCTGCCGGGAGCTCAGGTCCATCCACTGTTTTCTCTTTTCCTGCATTCGAACTATCACCTGCCTCTATCTCACATGTGTTGGCAAATTCCAGGAGATGCAAGTCACTAGAACTCTCTATTATGCTCTGCTCTGGGTCACTTGCTCCAAGTTAATGTCATTCAATAAACATTTAGGTGGGGAATGAGGTTCTAGTATCCTTCTTTGCAGACATCTCTATTCTTTATGAACAATTATATCCCACATCCCTTCACGTGAGGGACAGTGCCTTCTCTTATTCTTGTGAAGGAGAGAGGAGAAGAACCAAAGCATTCTTTCCCTTTATCCTAGGCCTCAGGGACCCTCCTTCTTCCTTAATGAACTATCCACTTCTGTGGATATAAGCCTGATGCACTGGTGAGAGTCAGACATCTTCATCTCATCTTACTGCTCATAAGCCCTGGAAGGAAATGCCTGGTGCTTCTATGGCTTTCTATGGCTTTTCAAAATAGCACATTATTCTCAGTAGTGGGGCTCCAGACAAAGTTCCCAAGACAAGAGCAAAACCCCTATTACACAGTATGATACATCTCGTATAAATAGTACCATGATGACACTGTGAAGAACTGACAAAAAGGAGATGAGACCAGAGATAGGGATTTCAGAGAGCCACCCAGTGAGAAACATATAGAGTCCAAGCTGAAGTCATAGTAATGAGAAAGGAGAGGGGGACATGGATTTGTGAGATATTCATTCGGGTTTCTGGCTTGGATGATGACCACTCACCTGATCAAAGGCATGAAATAGAGAAAGAAGAAGCAGGCTTTGAGAACGAGCCTGTACAACATTAAGTTGTCTCACTCATGTGGAGTTTAATGTCTCTGGGGGACCTCGGGCAGCAAAACCCAGTTAGGTGGATAGTCCGAGGCTCAAAATAAGAGTGTGACATAGGGCCACAGTTGGAGGAATACTCATCATTCAGGTAGCTATGGACACTATACAAGTATTTGGGGTCACCTGGGGAGAATATAGGCAAGGGAGCCCAGTCAAGCCCCAAGAAGCACCCATATTGAAGGGTTGGATTGCTTTGTATGGGAAACTTAGGAGGGCCCCAAAAGCTAGGGGAAAAAAATAGCTCTCTGAAGGACACTGGAAAGAGGATGCACCCCTTCTTTCTCAAATCCTTTAGTAGAAATGTCACCAGTCACCTGAAATTAGGCCCCTTGCACTTCTTTTTCTTGTTCTGTTCTCCTCTTCATCTTCCCCTAAAGTGACTCCTTCTGTGATTCGTTATTTCACAGAGTCTCAAAATGAAGACTGGATCCCCTTGTTCTGGGGCTTCAGCTGCTTCCTCACACAACAGACTCCTTGACAAAGTCTTCTAAGATGATAGATAACTAATCAGAAGAATGTTGTTTCTATTCCTCGAGTGTGCTGCCAGCTTCCGGGCCTGATGGCAGAGTGCCATGATTCTGCCATAGTCCTCTGCATTTCCCCCTCACACGTCACAAAGACCCCTTCCTAGAGGGAGCTGGTGAGGTTCCTCAGCAGCCTACATGCTCAGAGGTTCCAGAAGGCTGAGCCATCAGTGTCCCTCAGATTTGACAAACAAACGCCACTGAATGGGCCAGGCTGATTCTTCTCATTGCTGGAAAATATCTCAATGTTACTGATGGAAGAGGAAGACGATCAGCAGACGCTACAAGTGATATGTCATCATGGGGCTCCTAGAGCTCCTCTTTAGAGAGGATCAACACCAGGCCCTTATTAATCTTCAAATAGAAAGACCTCTCTTCTCATCAGTGGATTTCTATCTGGTGGGTGGAGAAATGGAAGGAGAAATCATAAAGGTGACCAAAACCAAAAATGTTTCTCAAGATACCCCAAACCAAATCAATATATTGGGGAGGAAAGAATATGACATGTGAGATCTGGCTCACTTATAAAAGCATCCATTGAGCAAAACAACTACTGTGCTTGCTTGAAATAAAACAAGTGTTTTCCCCTCTCCTGCATGCTTGCCTTTCCCAACTCCCGGAACATAGGTCAAAACTCACATCTGCTTTTGCTTTCCAGTTCTTTTGAAGTAGTGTGCCAATGCGCAACACCAGCTTCTGTGCCAGGATAACCGTGCTATCGTGTGGGCAAGCTCTTGGGTCCACGCCCTGTGTGGCTCTGCCAAAGTCATGGGGGCAGCTGGTGGGGAAGCCAGGAGTCAGACTTTTGGGCCTTTTCAGGGAGCTGCAAGTAGTTACACTGCTTCTTCTTCTCCTTTCTCTGTAAGCATTCCATGCTCTGATGGGAATTCATTTCACTCTTTCAGACAACACATAGACCATCCCTTAAATATACCTTGCCAATACTCTATGTGAGCATGTTCCTCAGTTTAGGGGTATGGTATGCAAATTCCTAGCATTGCCCTCAAGATAGAAACCTCTGCTACCTTTGGAAATATCCATCTAACTCCAGTGTTGCAGGGGGAATTACAATTTATGATGGTAAAGGTTATCAAGTGATCAGAATTTTTTAGGGCAGGGCAGTATCTTCCATAGGTAAACTGAGTGTTCTGGAAAAGTCTGTCCACAACACAGGTTATATGATCATAACTACAGTGCAAGTGAAATAGGATATGTGCAAGCTGCTGTGAGTTGTAGAAGTGCCTTTGACCAGACGATGGTACTGGAACAAGAGCAGATATTTACTGAGCACTCACTGTGTGGCACGTGCTTTGAATCTCTTCATTAGTTCTTACCACTGAGAGGTAGCACTAGGATTAGCACCATCTTAAGGATGAACAGAGTGAGCTTGAGTTGGCTTGAAAAGTTGTACAAAGCCACCCAACTCTTGTGATACTGGTGGGGATAATATAAGATGGCTACTAGTTCCATCAGCAGAATCTGTCTTTGGGGGTATTTTTCCTGTACTAGGAATTTTTTCCCTTACAAGGGGAAGATGTACTATCCAAATTTTCTCCCAGGCCTCATTTTACCTCAGAGCTTGGCAGGTGTGAAGCATAATTAGTAGCCACAAAATAAAGTTTCTTTGTTCATAAAGCCTGAGCACACTTTGTCTTAGATCTGGAAAAATTATAACAAGTCCTGCACATTTCACAACAAATATTTCCTGTTGATCACATTACCATACTATTTTAACAATTGTCATGAAAAACGTTTGTAGCATATATTAGTTTACTTTCTAATCTTAGTAAGCATAGACAGAAAAGCATTTAAAACGTTGACTTAAGATTTTGTAGTGTCTCAAGTAATTTTTCTAGACACAGAATTGCTAGAACACATGCTAGAAAATATTAAGTCCTGATTGTTTTCTTATAATTTGTCTCTCCTATAAGTGTAGTTTAAAAAATGAACTTGCTATGATTTTACCCCATATTTCTCAGCAGAATAATAATAACCAACCATTGGACTCATTGTCTTTCCCATAGATTTTTCTTGACAGAAATGGTTTTAATCTACCCCATTTCTAAGTATAGCCCTATTCACTTGATTGGCCAAATTTTCTCTGCGCATTGGTTTTTTTTTTTTTTGGTGAATTTTGCCAAATATTTATTTATTTATTTATTTATTTTTCCAATTTATTTATTTTCAGAAAAACAGTATTCATTATTTTTTCACCACACCCAGTGCTCCATGCAAGCCGTGCCCTCTATAATACCCACCACCTGGTACCCCAACCTCCCACTCCCCCGCCACTTCAAACCCCTCAGACTGTTTTTCAGAGTCCATAGTCTCTCATGGTGCTCGCTTCGGCAGCACATATACTAAAATTGGAACGATACAGAGAAGATTAGCATGGCCCCTGCGCATTGGTTTTGAAGCATCCTCGGGTCACAGACTCTGAGGCTTCATTCCTCTGCTCCTACCTTGTTTCCAGGCCTTCGGGCTTCTGTCTCTGCTGTTGACCACTGTTCAGTGGCCACCAGTCACCAGGCACATCAGTGAGTCCCCATCACTCCTCCTTCCCTCTTGTATTCAGTGCCAAGCCTGGCACAGGCTGGTCCTCAGAAATTCCTTACTCGCAACAGAAGGGAGACTATAACTTTTCACAAGATGATACTGAAGATTTGGAGCAAAAGGAAAAAGAGTGCCATGGAGATACTATTATTAATGCAAATAATAATATATAGATGATAACAGAGATGTTTACTATATGAGTCATACCCTGCCTCAGGTCCCTCATTGGACCACCTCCCTGTTTAGTGCCCAGCTCACTCCCACACAATAGGGTCGACATCCCTTCCCCTTGTCCCCCAGCATTTTAATTCAGAGTGCTGGCCAAAAGTTGTTTCTTGACCCAATCTAAGGTCAGCATCCTCATTTCATTCCTAGGACCACCTTGTCCAGGATGAGTTACAATACAAATATTCTTTCCTTTAGGACATATGCCCCCCTTTCCACAGGTGTGATCAGACCTAAGGCTTTAAGAAAACACTGCTAGAGCTCCATATCAGTAGATAGGCTTACCAAAGCCTGGGCTAGTCACTGTTAAATAATATTGTCTAGGACAGAACTGCAATCCAATCCCCAATGAACTTCCCCAAATTCTTCCTGACTCCTTTTCAAGCTTTCTGCCGCTAAGAAGAGAATGTTTCCTTTACCTTTCTACCATGGTTCTGTTTCTTTTGCGGGCAAACAGTGAAGAAGCCACAAGGCTGTGAGCACCAGTGATAGAACAGAGCCTGGGTAGAACAACCAATTAGTTCAACTGCACCATTAATCTAAACTTAGAAATTTTGCATCTTGGTAAGAGAAATGTGCTAAAAGATGCAGCACACATCTGCTGACCAACACATACTGCTTACTTCCTTGTAGACTTTGCCCCCAAATTGCCTCTGCCTAACTGAGGAGCCTACTCAATGGTCTTTTCCTAGAACAAAGAGACAGCAAACCTTAAGGGTAGTTTTAAGATTCCACTTCTCAGAAGGTACAAAGTAATTGAAGCCTCCGTAAGGAGTTCAAAAACATTCAAAGCTTATACTCAATCAGGTCCAGCCTGTGGCATAAGCAAACTCCTCTTCCATCTTTAGATCTCCCCTTGAAAAACACAAACAACGTCACATGCATCTAAGAAGCCATGTGACTCCGTCATACCCTAGATCATCTACGGTTAGGTAGTCACTGTGTCCGTGGCGTTGGGCCACCACACTGCAAAGATCCCACCAATAGACTGAAAAGAGGGGGTATCCCGGGGATTCTTCTGGTGCTGCTGACTATTCCATGCTTCTACTCAACTTTTGCTCAAGCAGTAGATGGGGTTTGGTGGAACACCCACTCTGACGTCTAATTCCTGCCAGTGTGCCTACCTACAATAGAAAGTCAATGGTATCTGCAGCCTCTGGTTTTCTTTACAGCAAACAGAACTAATAATTTAGCCTACCCCAGGCATTTGTTATAGGAAAGAAGTGGCATGATCTATAGAAAAATACTTTTTATTACCAAATGATGTACAAATGTTAATTGTTATTATTGTCTTCCATAATCAAAAAATTGTGGGTTTATTTCAGTTCACTCTTTTAAGTACTAAACTGCGGTGTCTATCACAGCATTCTGAAATTCTACTCGTGATGGTGATTTCTTAGGCCGTTACTTGTGTTTTCTCCATGTCCTCTCCCCTGAGTTTTGTGAGCACTTAAGATGGGGAACCTGTTGACCTAATATCAATGCTGTTGGCAGGAGCTGCTTTATTTTTCCAAATACTGTTCTATGATACCTGAAGATCATCTTGAAAACGTCTTGATTCCATAATGATTTTATTTTTGAAATGTTACCCGAGACTGTAGCATATCCAGGACTCACATCTACAGTTGCTTTGAAACTGTATAGTTGATCAAAATATTTGGGGGAACCCCTGAGCAGTAACTATAACTTTTAAAATCGGCATGGTGTCTGAGTCAGTGTCCTGGCCCCTGATCTGATACACAAACTGAAGTTTAGCCTGTGGGAACTCATGCTACACAATTGTTTCATTGTTATTTTACACAATGAATATGATGACCCTGAAAATTCAGTTATTTCTTTAGACCACCGCCTTATTTTTCTCATTGAAACGGTCTAAGATTTCCTCTTTGCTCTTTATGAAGCATGAGAATTCCCAAAGGTCAATCTCTGAGACTTTATTCCATCTATTTTCACGGTCAGAGAATCTTCGTAAAAGACTGTTAGGTCCTTCCGAGATGTGTGTGAGACACAGGCTCTGTCTTAGAGTTTCATCTAATTGCAGAGATCCAGGAGAAATGTGTCTGGCGAAAACAAAGGTGCTTCCTTGGTCTGCCTCCCTACAAATGTAGAGTAACTTTAGCTGGACCCTGAGTGGGGATCTAGAGAGGATAAGCTCCACTGCCCCAGCAAATAAACCTCAAAATGGTAGAACAAGAGTTCGTAGCTCAGTTACGTGATGATCACGCCGATTGGATGGGCTGTCCTCGACAAACTAAATTTAGGGTCTACCTTTGTTCATCTTGGAATGCCACCATATCACCATGTGGCTCCCAGAGGTGCTGTGGCAGGGCAAGAGAAGGCTCAAGGTGGCACCCCAGCTGTCCAGTGTTTCATCATGGAGGGAACAGAAGTCGTATATGCTCACATATTATGAGTCAGGTCTAGTCATGTGGTCTCGCTTAATTGCTAGTTTGCTGAAAAATTGCAGGGAAGACCCCAGAACATAGAGTGCATCACTGCAGTCACATTGCTGGCTAATTCCTTTGTTTCTGGTTAAATCTGACTCTTGTGATTGGCACATGATCTTGCTTCCACTTCACCGAGAAAAATCAAGTTATTAAGATAATCGTTTCTTCCTTTCTTATCCCTAGCTTTCTTTTATACCTCAACAGAGACACCCCCAGGAACTGGCTTTCCTCAGTTCTAAGATTTCTTCCATCACCATACTCTTCATTCTTTGACATTTTGCTACCTCCAAGCCCAAACTTAATCCTGTAATTATCTATTCTCACTCTAACATCTTCAAAGACTCACAGCAGGTGTGTATGTCAAACTCAGGAGTGTAAGATCTAGAATTATCTTAATTTCATAATGATGTAATTTCTCAGTCCCCATTCTGTCAGGTTCATAGAAAGCTTAACTTCCTTTCGTTCTCTCTTATCCAAGTTGGCTGAAATTGTCTCCAATATTTGACTCATTATGGTAGATCCGTATTTTTAAGAAATGGCTTTCTTCTGAGATGCCCTTTGACCTTCTGTGTGTATCTGGAGGAGAAAGGGCTGGGTACAGGCTAGGGATGTGCTCTTCCTCTCCGCTCATCTGCCATACGTCTGCTCATCATTTATAGTCTGAGTCTGAGGCAACCTCTACTACCAAGTTATCTCTCAGCCCTCTAGACTGAAGCTCTCCCCACTACTCTGTGCCTTTATCATGGCGTATATCCCTTCGTATTTTCTCTAACTAAACGAAGCTCCTCCTTCAGAGTGAGATCTCTATTCTGCCTCCTAAAATAGTTGCCTTGCAAGTAGGTGCTCCCTAAATATTTACAGACAAATGCCTAAAATGCCCATATATTTCAAAAGCAAATGACTCTGCTATCTGAGAATTCTTTTATATTATTCCAGGGAAAAAATAAGGAGGTAGAGGGGATAGTTGAAACAAGGTCTTTGTGATAGATGAAGCTGGATAATGGACAAATAGGGGTTTATTATACTGTTCTGTCTACTTTTGTGAGTGTGCTTGAAATTTTTCATAAAAGCTGTAGAAAAAAAAGAATCAGATGTCTCATTTCAAAAAAGCTTGAATAAAATGGTTACTTTCAGAGATAGACATCCCATTTCAAACAGCTGAGTAGAATAGTTCATTCTGATAGGTTAATTTTAGGATACTGAAAGAATAGAGTCCAAGAATATTTTTTGGCTCTCAGCCCATCGCTCTTTAAAAACTGGAAATTATACACATTTTCATTCACGGAAAGTTTCTCAGGGTTATTTGTAAGTGAGCAAGGACTTGGTGGTGCGGCTGGGTTCTGGGTGACATTGCTCTCCCCGCTTGAAATGCTCTATTTCCACCGGGCTATTTCTGGAACATGATTTACTGACATAATTTCTGTAAATTGGTATGGAATATTAATATTTCTATTCTGTTTAATAGCTTCAGTTAAGAGTATAATCTCTTATTGTCCCATCTCCCTTTACTTTTCAACACCTTCTTTGTATATGAAATTATTTTAATAATAAACATTTTGTTTCAGAATAATTATCGCTTTACAGAAAAGTTGTGAAGCTAGGGCAGAAAGTTCCCATCTACTCAGCACCCAGTTTCATCTCTTATTAACATCTTACCTTAGTATGCCATATTTGTCACAATGAGTGAACCACAATTGATACATTATACTAACTGAAGTCCATACTTTATTCAGATTTCAATTGTATGACACAATGTTTTTATTCTGCTCCATGATGCCATTAGTCAACATTTATGAAGTAATTTTTAAAGGAACATTTATGAAGTAATTTTTAAAGGAACGTTTTATGTTTCTCTAGTCTGTGGTATCAACTCAATATTTTCCCAAAGTATTCATCTTACTTGAGAAACGTATGGTCCTCTTGCTGCCTGTTAAAATATTTTATTGATTCATAATTTGACTTGGCTTTGAGCATCCCATTACAAACAGCATTTTGAAATTTTGAAATTTCAGGACAGGGAAAAAGAAGCCCCTGCTCTCCTCCCAAAATGCTCTCTCATGAGCCACTGGAGTTGGTCAGTGCATCAGGCCTTGAGCTCAGGGTTTTTCTAAGTTCCACACAATGGAAACACCCAGAGTCAGATAAAGTCCCAACCATTAATTTGTCTGCCTTCCCTCCTCAGCTTAAATTAGTTCCAAATCCCCTGAGTAGTTTTTGCTGATGGAAAGGGAAAATTTTATAGCTCCTAAAATCTGGTTCATGAAGGCCTGGTGCCCCAAAGCAGGAAATTATGTCCTAGGGGCAAAACAAGTGGCGCAAAAAATGCCCCAGGAAGGGAAGAGGAAAGAAGAAGAGAAGTCCCACCTTGAAGACCTCCCACCCTTGACCCTGGATATCTACTCACGTCTATCCCCACAACTGGCCACATTGATGTCCGACTCAAGGCCAGAAGCAAGATTACCATTATCATGAGGGAAGCGGTGACAACATATTTGTTGCTATAGGAGAACAATTATTTTACAATCATTATATTAAAATTTTGCTTCTTTTTAAATATATTTTTTAAGTGTTTTATTTATTTGACACAGAGAGAGAGCACAAGAGGGGAAGCAGCAGAGGGAGATGAAGAAGCTGTCTCCCCGTTGAGCATGGAGCCCAACGTGAGGCTCCATCCCAGGACCCTGGGATCACGACCTGAGCTGAAGGCAGACACTTAACCGTCTGAGCCACCCAGGCACCCATAATTTTGCTTCTTTAAATTATTTTGTCCAGGACGAAACTCCAAGACCAGTTTCAGACAGCCTGTGCCTGGGTTCTATTGATGTTACCTGAAAGGAAAGCCAAATGTGCAGGAAAGGATTGTCGTCAACCTCTTATCTTTCAGAGGGGCCAGCTTGGCTCTATCCCAGGCCAAACAGCACTGCCAGAGTCTCTGAGGTACAGCCAACTACCAGGTCTGGGCAACCACACTTTCTCAATGGGATGTCACCACACCACCTCCATTCCTTTCACCCATGCTGCTGTTGCTCAACAACCATTTCTGCATTTGTGATAACACTGGGAAATCACCAGGTGTGCCATTAGAAGATCCAGATGGATAGAGTAGTGTGAGGCCAAACAGCTCTCCATCCCTGTAAACTATGGAAGCCCTATTTAAGTGCATCAGCCGGTGGTTGAAACAGTCGGGACTCAGGCTTCAAGGCTCTGAAAGGGGTAGAGAAGTGGAGAATGGCCAGGAAGTCACTGGACACTTGGCCCCAGGAAGAAGTTTATAGGTGCAGGAAAAGAAGCTGAGTTTTCCCTGAGCAGAGGCCACCACAAAAAAAGAGAAACCAACCGAGACGATGGCAGTCACCTAGGGATGAAAATTCAAAACTAGACTTGATGAACTAAGAACCTGGTGAGATAAAGGCAGAGAGCTGAGCCTAGGACATGGGTCATTTTCCCTGAGAGAAATTTCCTCATCCTAGGAGTTTGAGAAGCAAAGTGAAAACTCCAAAAAGCATATTTGAGTAATTGGTAACCTTGCTATCCTGAGGAGAAAAGGATCAGAATTCAGGATCAGCCAGAAAGGAAATCCCAATGAGTAGATCATGCTCTTATTGTTGGCACTGGAGGTAGAACTGACAGAAAAGAAAAATGCAGAATGAGGTCTAGTTAAATTTGAATCTCAGATAAACAACAAACAATTTTATAAGTATTATCCATGCAGTAATTAGGACATTTAAAATGCAAAGTTATTTGTTGTTTATCTGAAATTCAAATTTAACCAAGAATTCTGTGTTTTTATATGTTAAACATGGCAACCCTACTTGGTAACTCTGGTGGGCAGAGGAGTAGCCTCCAAAGATGTCCAGACACTAATCCCTGAACTTCTGTTTGTGCTACCTTATGTGGCAAAAGGGATTTGGCACGTGTGATTAATTAAAAATTTTAAGATTGGGACATTATCCTGGACTACCTGGGCAGGTCTGATCTAATCAAAAAGGTCCTTTTAACAGAGAGGCAGGAGTCAATTTCTACAGAATAGAGAAATAGAGAGATTGGAGGCTGCCACACTGCTGGCCTTAAAGATGGAAGAAGGAGCCATGAGCTAAGGCATGCAGGTGGCCTCTAGAAGCTAGAAAAGGCAAGAGGTGGGTTCTCCCTTAGAAGTTCTTGAAAGGAAAGCAGTCCTGTGCACACATTGATCTTAGCCCAGTGAAAGCTACCAGACTTCTCACATACAGAACTGTAAGATATTAAATTGTTATGTTATAAACCACTAAGGTTGGGGTAATTTGTTATTGCAGCAATAGAAAATAATATGGCAGCAATAGGATTGTCCTTTAGGAGAAAAATTACTCAGAGATCAACAGAGTCTTACTAAAGCTACAACTCAGCTTCTAATTACCTCAGTGTATACTTGGATTAAGACACTATCTGTCAAGTAGAAGGAGAAGGAAGTCTCTCTGGAGGAAGATAGCACCATCTAGAAATGCTAATGGTTTTATTAGCAATGTCCAGCAGTAAATAACAAAATTACTAGATAGAACCATCTGGTTGAAAATGTGAGGAAAAATATAATAGAAACTGTCTATAGGTGATCCAGATATTGGAATTAGCAGGACCTTACAGCTTTGAGTAATATTATTAATTAGAAGGGTTAAATGTGGTGAAAATAAATTTTAAAAATGAAAATTTCATATAGAAGTAAAATCTTACAAAAAGAACATTCTTGACCTTAAAGAAACAAAAAACATTATAATAAATGGAATTATATGTTCATTAGATAGGTCTAAAAACAATTTATACACAGCAGAAGAAAGGACTAGTGAACTCTAAGACATGTTAATAAGAAATATCTAAACTGAACCATGTGAAAAATGAAAAAGAGCTATAAAAACATGTGGGGCGTTATAAAAATTCTCTCATTCATGTCATTGGAATTCTAGAAAGACAGGGAGAGAAAATGGGTTAGGAGTAACATTTTAAGAGGTAGTGATCAAGAATTTTCTAAAAGGATAAGAAACATCAAGCCAAAAAATTGAGAAACTCAGCAGAACGCAAGCAGGTTAATACAGGACCTGTGAGATGAAAAACGTAAACCATTATTGAAAGATAAGCAAGGAGCATTGAACACATTGAAAGAACAGGTTTTTGAACAGAAAAACTCAACCTCATCAAGTGCTAAAATTTACCCAGGTTAATTTATAAGTTTAATGCTATTTCAGCTAAAACAACATGGTATTATGTATGAATAAATGAATAAAACAAAATAGAAAATTTAGGAATAAATTCAAGGCAAGAAAAAAATTATTATAGAAGTCTATGGGGAAATGGAAGACTTCTTCTCAGGTAGTGCTAGAACAACTGGTTTAAAAAGGATAAAATTAGATCTGTACCTCACACCATATGCTAAGATTAATTTCAAATCAATCAGGACCTAATGTAGCCCCATCTATACAAGTTTTAAAAGAAAACATAAATGAATTCCTCTTAACCTGAGATGAGAAAGACTTTACAAACTATAACTCAATATCCAGAGGCAGTAAGAGAAAACAATAGACAAATTAGATTACTTTGAAAAAAACTTTTGCATAACAAAAAACACCAAAACAAAGTAAAACAACTCAAAAATTCCAAAACTCAGTAAAAACAACTTTATTTTCAAATAAAGAAAATATTTGGACCTTATATCACGAAGTGTAAATATTCTTAAATTTGAAGAACTTCTAAAAATAAATAAAATGACTAACAACTCTATTGTGTGTATGTGTATGCAAAATTATAAAGCAAAATTAAATTTTAATGTCAGGCCCTAAAACAAAATCAAAATTAACAAATGAATCTATGTACTGAGTTGTTAACTTAATCATAAAGAAGAATATTCCCAAGTGACATTAAAACAGTATGATGTCACAATACACCTATAGTTGGAATATATTTTAGGGTCAAGAAGAATTATGGGAACATTTTAAACTATTCCCAGGAATTATATTAAGAGTAACAACATTCTATGTGAATGTTGAGTCTAGTTATTGTGAACTACTACATTTAGGAAATTATTTTCAGCATAAGAGAAATAATACCGAAATATAACTTAAAAGATGTTAACACCACAGAATCATAAATCTGATGTGGAAATATTTCAACAAACTCACTTTTCTCTGAAAATAAAATGTATTTTTTATTTCTATTAATGTCAAGAAACAGTGAACAACCTAGTCATTCTGACCACTTCCAACATCCAGACTGTGGTCTCTAAAGGTCATTTCATAATAAAGTAAGACAGGGTTGCTTTGGGAAATGGCAGATCTAGGGCAAAAAATGTTCTAGATGAATCAGGCACATTTTGTTGTATCCAGAAAACAAGGAAGTTATGCAACGTTACTACTGGGGTCATAAGAAAAGAATTTAGTAGTCAACTTGTAGGCAGTTCCATTAGCCAGAGATGAGATAGTTTGAATGTTAAAAAGGAGAGAAATGGGGCGCCTGGGTGGCTAAGTTGATTGACTCTTGATTTCTGCTCAGGTCTTAATGTCAGGGTGATGGATTCAAGCCTCACGTTGGATTCCACATTGGGCATGGAGCCTACTTAAAAACCAAAAAATCTCTACAGAGATTAACTCTAATGGGTTAAAACATATTAAGTAAGTAAAAATCCACCCATTTATAATTATACTAATAAATAAAACTACAACATTGTTAGGTAGTCAACTTTGAAGAACTAACTCATTTTTCTGAAAACTGACAAAGTGAAGAATGTAGACATTTATATTGTCTTTCCTGTCTATTGTACCTAAGAGTAATCGAATGCTTGATGAGTGCAAGTTTTTATTTGGAAAAGAATTCCAGCTGACAATAAACAAGAAATGATAGAATTAGAATATTAGTATTTTGCAAACCCTAATGAAATAATGGATCTAGCAGCAATAGCTAGGGCTGTTAAAACCCTTAGATAAACTTTATAAAGAATAAATCAGGCTGACCATGCGCCAACCCACTGATCCATCTGAGCATCATGAAGAAAAAGAAACAGCTACAAAATACACCCCTCACAAAGATGCAGTGGAAAGCACACATCAGCTGTGAGGTATCTTTTTTTTTTTTTTTTTTTTTAAGATGGAGGGAGCACATGCTAGAGAGATTATGAGGTAGGCGAGGGGCAGAAGGAAAGGGAGAAGTAGATTCCCTACTGAGCAGAGAGCCCAATGTGGGGCTTGATCCCAGGACCTTGGAATCAGGACCTGAGCTGAAGGCAGACACTTAATAGACTGAGACACCCAGGTGCTCCAATGTAAAGTATTTTTAACAAAACATCAAACCCGAATTTAATAAATCTCTGGGTCTACTACCACTTTACAGAAAATAACAAGAGATAAAGGAAAAAGTTAAAAAACTGCAGATGTAGGTAGCAAAATCCAGAATGTAAGAGGCCCTACAGAACCAAGTAACCAAAATTTAAAAACCCAAATAACCCAAATATATTGCAATAGGAAAGCGAGAAAGATCGAAGGGGGGAGGCACCTCCAGAGATGTGATATAAGAGACAGAGCAACCAAATGCATACAGCAAGAGCCCTTGGAGGAAGAAACGCTCAGGCATGGAGTTTCTAAGGTACTCAGGATGGAGGACAGCCTGTGTCATCTGCAAGCAAATGTCATGGGAGGTCACTGCTGCAAAGGAGAGATGGAAGCCTTAGAGAAGAAAGCACACAGAAAGGATCTGAGTGCAGACCCTATGGCCAAGTCTTCCTTCCTTTGACTCATGTTCACGACCAAGCTGGCTTGTGAAATGTACATGCATATTTGGGGCATACATGTGTGTTACTTCTGTCTAGGATCACCTCTAACCCTAATAGAAGCCCAAGGGTAAGCTCCTGCTGTTATAGACTTGAAACTCCGAATTCACTTCAGATAGTTTGTATTCCCATATTAGTCAACGATTGCATCTTCACATACATTACCTCATGTAATATTCACATTAACCTAACTTAGATATGATCTCTACCTTATGAAGAAGAAAAGAGACTCTGAGATGTTCAAGACATGTGTAAGGTGACATAGATGATACACACCGGGCCTGAATTCAAACTTCCAACTACAGATTCTAAGTTCTATTCCCTTAAAGTCCTTAAAACTGAGGACACATTAGCTTCTATCAGGCTGGCCTGACTAATCCTTCCCTAATGGATGGTGACAAATGTCACCCCCTCCTTCCTACCTTGAACTTACCTCCATCATCAGGGAAGTCCTAAAGGACTCAACACTGAACTAAATCTCTTAGGGAAGCTTTCTTTCTCCTTCTCAGATCAATTTTATTTTGGAGTTGAAGGCAAAAGAAAACTTTTTTCTCCCCAATCATTTTGAGACATTCAGATTAAAATGACACCCTTGTCAAAGTATTCTTAATGGTGCACTCAGAGCTACACAAATGTAGACAGATGATGGAGGGGAGAGGAGGGGTGAAGAGGAGGTGTCCCTGAATTGATTAGAGATTGCTCAAAATGGATCATGTTCAACTGAATGATCTTCATTCTCTCCATTGTTTTCTGTTCTGATGAAGGAGCATCTGACTGGTAGGTGGAGACTATTTTGTGTCTTTTTTTTTTTTTTAATGTATTTGCCAATTTCCCCACTATGTCTTGTCATTTGCAGACACAGTCTTCTCTGAGGTGATTACATTTGTCCGTGTGGGAGTGGAGCTGTTCAGAGGGGAGAACCCCAGAATGGAATATAGGCCCTACTAAGGTTGAGGATGAAGTCTTTAAGAAAGGACGCAGGCCATAAATTACTTGTTGCTCCTCCTGATCATGGTTAAAGTGGAAACTGAGAAAGGAGTTTCATAAAGATGCACTCAGCTATGTCTCTGGGGTGTCCTATAACCCAGCGCTTCCAACTGCGTTGGTATCCAATTAAAATTACAAACCCATCTTTGAAGGGGAGTCGATCATTGAAGTGGACAGAAGTGGATAGATATTCCCCAGAAGTTCATTTCCTTTTCACATCAGCTACTCAGTGCTTTGGGATAGGCAGTTAATCTTCTTGTTTAAGCTATAAAATTGCCCATATCACTTATTCCTTGAGTGAAGAAATCACAGCAAGAAAAGTAAAATGGCACTCTACATTCATCTAGGATTTGAGTCCCTCATCTCCATTGTTTCCTTTTTTTTTTTTTTTCTGGCTACAAAAAGTTACAGAATAGATTATAAAAAAGAACATTTTGTTTCCATCACTTATGACCAAATCAGTTGATATATTTGTAAATGAAACAAACTTTGAAATGATAAAAAGAATCAAAATCTGGGAAATAAATTATTAGGGCATTGGCTGGTCTATAATGACCATAGTGACACCACATGGGAAATACCCTCCTGGTTAATAAATTCAAAATAATGGCATACAGCTCAAGAGACTCCCTGTTTTCAGTCACTGATGCTTGTTGGTTATTGCTTCCTTTGTCTTGACATGAAAACTCCAAGTATATGAGCCTGAGTATAGAAGGAATTACGTGGTTTCAAAAGAGAGCCCTTTCCTAGCTGAGTACCCTTCTGTCAAGAATAAGCTGAAGAAGCTTTGGGGGACTGCTTCAAACTGTAAAGTAGAAACACAAGTAAGGGCCTATTTAATCACATGAAGACTGGATTTGCCCACTGGCTGTCTGGACAAGATTCCTCTAATCTCATGTCAGTGGTTAGTTATTGAAAGGTTAGCAGGTAATCATCTTTGTTCAGGTAAGTTCTTGATCATTCAGAGGTACTATGAACATGATCGAGTCCTTATGGACTCAAATTTGCAGTTCTGATTTCAGACTCACTGTTTTGGCGAGTTAACAACAGCAGCATCAGTTTTGAAATATTTGCTTTAAGAAGTATAGCCCCTATTTAAGAATCTAGCATAAGCTAAAACAAGAGTTAAAACAAAGAGTTCTTGGGGCGTCTGGGCGGCTCAGTCAGTTAAGCATCTGCCTTCAGCTCAGGTTATGATCCCAGGGTCCTGGAATGGAAACCTGTGTCTGGCTCCCTGCTCAGTGGGAAGCTTGATTCTCCCTTTGACCCCCAGCCCCATTTATGCTCTCTCTCAGGTGTTCTCTCTCTTTCTAGAATAAATAAATAAAATGTTAAGAGAAAAGTTATCACAATCCATCCCTAAATTTGTCTGTACTGTTGACCCGATTTGGAAACTGAACGAATGACAAGCTAGCTTACCCAGTATCTTTTGGCACACATGATACCCATTCTTAGGTTTGGGCCTTAAGATTTCCTGAGTTTTTCATTTAATAGAATAATTAATACTCATTTCATTGAGTGTTTCCACTCGAAAACTTTATGAAGACTTGCTAATTTATAACAAGTGAATTACCATTGCAATGGGCTGGAAGAACGAAGAAAAGACAAGCAGGAGAGGCATTTTCTCTTTATCAGGATGTAAATGGGTAGGCCATTTGTTAAACACTTCATAAATGGATCTGTTAACCAATGTCAATTAAAAATCATCTCTTATTTTGGGGAAACTTATATCAGGAAGTTCACACCATAGTAAGTCACTGGGTAGAGTACTTTTTTTTTTCACATTACATTTCTTAGTACAAATCTAGGTATGTCATAGGTACTTACTGACTCTTTGTTGTATATTAATTAATTAATTAACAAATGAACTAATTGTAGGACTTCAAATCAGATGTCCTAATTTTTAAGAATATAATGAAGAAACACTCATGACCCAGGAAGCCTTCACTCTGAACTTAAAATAGACCAGCATTTTATAATACTGTCTTCAAATGTTTCTATGAAATAAAGCATTACAAAAAACATTGAAGTTCTTGACATTTCCCTTTTCAGTGTCCACTCTCTCCCACTTCCCACAGAGGCAATCCTAGATATTCATTTTCTAAGAGCTAATACTAGTTGGTACTTAGAGAGAGTCAAAGAGCAAGTATGGTTGGAGGGCTTTCTGTTGGCTATAATTATAAGATTCAGAACCCTTCCTGAGATGTAGGGGCAACCTAATAGGTATCATGGAGACTGGAGATCATATATAAGCTCAAAGTATGAGGATATTGTGTAACTTTAGGATGTCCGTGTGTGTGTGTGTGTGTGTGTTGCTGTAAATATTTCTAAAAGCTATTTTCTAGGTGCCAAGAGTCTGAAACAAATATAAAACCTTTATTTTCAGACCAATGAAAGTGATTTTCCCACTTTACCTCTAAGTGAACCATTTCAAGTTGAAGACTACAGGTTGTGAAAAGTGATGAGGGCATAGAAGATTATAGGCTTTTCGTCAAGCATTTAGGAGCTGCATTTTATAAAACATTTATAACACTGTATACAAGATGTTAAGGGAAGCAATTCTTATCCTTCAGATCTTCTTGAAATGTCACTTTCCGAGGTAACGTTCCCTGTTCCTTCAAACCAATGCAAGTAACCCTGTCATCCACTCTTATTGTAAACTTTTATGTAACTTATTGTAATTGTAATTAAACTACTTTGTGAATAATTTGTTTGAAGTCTGCCTTTTGTGGTATTGTAAATTTCATGACAAGGGGATCATATCCATTGTGGTCATTGACATGTCACCAGCCACCCAGCGTAACTAATTCTAGAAAGAAAAGAAACAGAGAGACAGAAGAGAGTAAAGAAAGATTACTGAACACTTGAATTGGAAAAACAGTACCCATGTCAGGGTACCACAAACACCACATTCTGATTGTTTCCTCTTAGCCCAACAGTCAAGCAGTATCCTTGTTCTCAGAAAAGTTATGTGGGTTCAGAACTCTGTCCTTGCACGCTCAACTCAACCGGATCACTGAATGCCTCTTACATTTCAGCTTGATACCCTCTGCTGCCCAGTTAAATCCCATATTCTCAAAGGCTCAGAAAAATAATTTTCTATCAAGACCTGTACCCATTTGAAGGATAGAAGTGTAGGGGGAAAACTGAGAGCTTAAATAAGTGGAAAATCAGGATTAGCCAAGCAAAGGGAACCCAGTGACCCAGGGGGTTGGTGCAGAATTCACTCCCAAGCAACAGCTCCTCAACATTGGTCCTTCAATTTCCTTATTCTTTTTGTGTGGAATTTTTTTCTGAGATATAATTGACATAAGATATTAGGTAAATTGAAGGTTTACAGTGTGTTAATTTGATGCACTTATATATCGCAATATGATTATCTCCGTAAAGTTAGCTAACACCTCATTTCATTTTGTGGTCTGGTCTCTTAGCAACTTGGAAGCATATAACATGGTGTTGTTAATTATAATCTCAATGCTGTGCATTAGATCTTCAGTACTTATCTATCTTCTAGTTGCAGCTTTGTACCTTTTGACCACCATCTCCCCAGTTTCCCCGGCAACCACCATTTTGTTCTTTGTCTTTATGAATTTGACTTTTTTAGATTCCAAAGATAAGGGATATCATTCAGTACCATACAGTATTTGTCTTTCTCTGTCTGACTCACCTTACTTACCATGAAGTCCTCTAGTTGTCAGAAATGGCAGGATTTCTGTCTTTCTCATGGCAGAGTAGTATTTTATTATACACACACACACACACACACACACTGGATCTTCTTTATCCATTCCCCTGTTGGCAGACACTGAAGTTGTTAGGGAAAAAGGGTCAAGATGCCTCTCAAGTTTCTGCTTGAAGAACTGTAGTGACATTTCTGAGTTTATTAGAAAAGGACTGGTTTATGGGTGGGGCAGGTGTGAGATCTCTGAGACACAGTTTTGGGATAGCGAACTTGGTAGACTCACCAGTTCCAGAGAGAACACATTCCTGGCACAAAAGCGCAGAGTCCACATGACCGACGACAGCACCAGTTGGATCTGCAGACAACTAGTGGTGAGACTCCCTTCGATGGCCTCTATCTTTTCAACTGCAAAGTCCTAATAACTTTCTCCAGTCTAAGGAAACTGACTCGGACAAGTAATTGAAAGAGAGAGAAAAGATAATTTCCTTTAGCTAGTGTTTTTCATCTGCCTAAGAAGTGGTTTTTAGCAAGAAATATTCGAGTAGGGATACCAGATAAGAAGGCCCAGATATTTTTCTTCTCATTTTGAGGTGGGTTTCTACATAAGACCCCATTACTTTGGCAATCTCAGACAGTTAACTTCAGGTTCATGTTTTCCATCCCTTTAATACGGTCATTTAATATCAAAGAACATAGATATTTTTTCAGAAAACTACTGGGTTTCCTTGTTAGTACAAAAAAACAATGAACTGTCCACTGAGTCTGAAAATATTTACTTTGTGTCTTCAGCACAGAGCATGCCTTGCATGATGTGTAATCAGATCAAGAGGCTTCACACTGTTCTATAGCATCAGACACAAAGCCAATACCTTTGAGAAAGCAAATCAGAAATGATCTGAATTCTCTCCTGAAGCAATATCTGAAAACCAGAAGAACGTAAGATCATGGCAGTTTTCTCATGAGCTACAAACTTCCAATCAACACATTGTTTAGTCTGTTCAAATCACTACACTTAGGATTTTCTTTGAGTGAAAACAAATTACCATCATTACTTGGGTTTAAAAACTTGTTCAACATAATTTTTATACGGCCCCCCAAACACATGGCTTAGGCGCATAAATCTAATAAATCCTTAGAACTTAATGCCGCTGATACAGGGGTTTATCTCTTCAGGCTTGTCTCCATAGCCTACTAAATGATAATCCTAATTAGAACCCTAATTATGTTTCTGCTCAGAGTATTTTTAGATAGACTTAACATTTGATCTGTTTAGTCTAGTTTTACAGGTGGCAATAGATTAAAAAACAGGTTTTAAAATAAGATATGACTATTACATTTCTAATAATAGGTGATTGTGGCCTCAGAACCACTTTTGATTTAGTGACGCATGGAACAACTCTTTGATGATGGTAATTGTGCCCACACGCCCTAGCCCTACACTGGGAAAATAGGCCACCCTTTGTAGTCAGTGCCTTATTTCTACCATATAAACTTTAGCCCTTTCAATTCAGGATCTTGAGTTTCTTTCATTCTTTTCCTCTAAAATAACCTGGCTTTTCAATCCTGCCCAGATCCTCTGGTTACATGTTCCCAGAGACACTTGTCCTGATATTACCTCCATTGCCTTGCTATCCCTTAGCAAAAAAGTCACTTGCTTTCAATGTGATTTCTCAAGCTTGAGTGTGCTGTAGACTCACCCAGGGAGCTTATTTTAAAAGTGCAAATTCTCAGGCTGCACTCAGAGGGGTTCCATGTTTTATGTCTTTCAGGGGTCTGGGAATCTATATTTTAAACAACAACAACAACAAAATCTTGGGTGTTTTGGGGAAGGATTTTGAGAAACATTGCTTTAAAAGACTTATTTTTCATTTCCAAATACAGAGTTTCAAATTTTCCATCATGCTTACGGTTGTTTTCCACGAATGACAACATCCTACAATTATAAAACATTAGACATGTAGATAAATATAAGGTGTTATTTTTATTATTTTTAATATTTTTCTAGAGTAAACATGGGTCCACCTCAAATCAACCTGATTCTTTCCTCACTTTATAAGGTAGAAGAAAGGAAGGGAACATCAGGACTTATACAAAGAGGCAGAAAGAGACTCCAGACAAGTTCACTTTGGCTGGGCTTGTGGTAGACTCTTGCTCCACTGTCTCCACTCAAGAGGCATATCCGGTCCCCCAGGATTCTGATATCCAGACAATTCTGATACATGTGGGTCAGTAACCATACCTGAATAGGCATTCAGGACCCTCAGCTTGTCTGTTTGTCTGATTATAGCTTGACCGTCTCATTCACTTGTGTCTTCCATGTGGCCAATTCTACCATCAAAATCAGATAACAAACTCTAAAAGCAAGTTGGGGTTTACCTTACTTTTGCAAGGATAAAATCAGGACCGCTTCAAGCTACTCAGGATATATGCAATATTTTTGGAGAGGGTGACCTTAAGTGACACAGGTTTGCAGAGTCAAAAGTTTGGTGGCTTAAAATATTAAATTAAGCCATAACAATAGGCTTAATCAAATGTTTGAATTTAGTACTAAATGGCACCTGAGTTATTGCCTCTGATGCATTCAATAGAATGTGACCTTAGTAATGACATCTCTTATAGTCCTATGCCATTCTGGAAGAGTGAGCCAGCCATTCGCTAATATTTATTCACATATTTTTACTATCAGTATCTACAATGTACTAGGCAAAAAAGAGACATGAGGAATAAGAAGTAAGTCCTGGCTCTCAAGAACCAGACCCTGCAGTTGGGAGAAATTCTCATCTGAGTGCGGTATGTGCTATGCTAGAGAGAAGAGTGGGTCACCAACAGGTGCAGGCGAGGAGATACAGAGAGAAGAAAGTGACCAAAGGGGCTTTTTGGAGTGAGGGACACTTGAGCTGAGTTTTGAAGGACAATTAGAAGTTAGCCAAGAGGATTGTGTAGAGGGGAGGTGGTGGCTGCCATTTTGCGCACTTTGTGCGCAACAAATAGAAGACCAAAAAAGTATGGCTCAATTTGAAATGCAAGAAATTGTTTTAATGCTAGAAAAGAGAGGAAGAGCCACATCTGGAGGACATGCAAAGAATCTAGTATTTTTCCATATATTGGCTATGACAATCTTTGAAAGATTTTAGATAAGGGATCAACATGGTAGAATTGGGGTTCATTCATTCGTTGATTTGCTTCCACAAATATTTGTTACCACAGGAGTGAGGCGTGCCATCCTGAGCACTGAGAATATAATGCAGAAGAGGACAGAAACGGTCCCTGCCCTCACGGAGTTTAAATTCTCACGGAAGAGACATATGATAAGCAAGTAAACAACAACAGAAGAAAGAATCACAGTTGTGGTAAGTACTAACAGCCAACTAAAAATGGATATGGCACAACAATGAGGGGATTGATGGGGAAAAGCTTCTCTTAGGATGTGACATGGAAGTTGAAGTAGGACAAGGAGCAAGTTAGGATTTAGTTTCATCTGTTGATTTACTTTGGTAAATAATGCTTACATACCAACTTTGGAGTGATTTGGGAGAACAACTGAAGGACATTCTAGGCAGAGGTAAGAAGAAAGGGAAATGTCCTGAGGTAAGAAAGAGGTTGGCCTAAGAACTGACAAAAGACCAGACTGTCAGGCGTATAGTGGACAGACAGGGGACAGCGTGAGATGAAGTGCGGAAGTTGGGCAGTGAGACATCATGGGAGTTTCAAGTAGAAAGTGACATGCTTTGATTTTCTTCTGTAAGAACATTGACAGCCTTGTCAGAAGAAATGGGTGGGAGCCAGTAAGGGTAAAGCAGGCCGCCTGGCTGGGTTGTTTTGGCGGCACAGGTGAGAGGTGGACATGACTCAGACAAGATATTGGTTATGGAGTTGGGGAGAACTTTTAGGGTTTGCCTTGGACACAGTAGGAAGAAGAGCGCCTTGCAAAAATCACACTGCTATTTATAACCGTGCTGGTTAATTACTGCCAGAGCCCAGACTGGAAACCAGGTCTTTCCACTCCATGGCAGCGGTTTTTCCACTACATGATGCACACTCCGGAGAGTCCAAAGATCTTTAAAGTTTGGGCAAATCCTTTTTTTTTTTTTTTCTCTCAGTCAAATTTCTTTGATTTGAAGTGCTGTCAAGTATAACCCATCAGCAATACGAGATTCAGGGTGAAATAAAGGGAGAAAGAGGAAGTGAGAATTACGTATGGTGGTGTGGTTTTCATTTTATCATTCACTTATTTACTCATCGATGGTTTTTATTTGGAACATATTGACCCTGATGCTTTTGTTACACCAGAATGTGCAGTAAGTTATCTGTAAGCATGAATATTTTCCTTCTAATACCCAAGAGGATGTTAGTTGTGTGCTGAAGAGAGGTCACAAGATTGACGTGGTGGCCTTGCTATTGGCATGGGTCTTCATAAGATGAGCAACAAGGGAGCAGAAGAAGCAGAGCAGTGTCCTGTGTTCATTCAAAGCACGCAGGAGGTTTGCAAGATGGTGTTTTTGTTTTTGGTTTTTTTCTGGTCTGTTCCTCCTCTGGATTGGGACACCCAGACCTGAGGACACGGAGGAAGAACCCAATTCCCTCGTAAGCAGTCGGGGTGCTCTTATGTGCCCCATATACATCTGACAACAGGCTCATCTTTTTCTATACCCCTTGCTCTCCCAAGGCAGTCCTTCCACTCACTTTCTTCTTTCACTCTCTTTCTCTCTCACACCCACTTACAATAGTCCTTAACAATACATAACAGGAGGAAAAGACAAGATAAAATGTTTCAGGGAAGAAATGGTAGAAGACATTTGCTGTTAAAATCACCACATGTAAGTGCCATTCATTATGTATTGTTCCTTCAAATTAGTAGCTTCGTCTAATTGAGCTATGCTGCTCTCTTGAAAGCTCTCTATCAATGTCAAAATCAAAGATAGAGGGTGGAGGAAAGACTGTTTGGGAAGATGGTATTTTAAATGTGGGTTTATCTCAAGGAAATGCCATTCTTCTTCCTTCTATCTTTGTAAGCCTTTGTTCCTAGTGTGTTAAGAACTCCACCAAAGTTAGTGGTTTTAACACACGTCCCCAGGAGAATTCTTCTTGGGAGTCAGACAGATGAAATTGGTGGGTTGGGGTTCCTCGTGTGATCTGGAGGAAGCCAGAGATCTGGATTCAGAGTTCAAAGTCTGCCACTCAATAACTCAGGAAGCTGGGGTGTATTAGATAGAGCTAAATCCTAGAGCCCATCCTTACTGGAGACATAGAGTCACTTCATGTCTATGGGCCTCATTTTTATCATCAGTCATGAGGAAAGCTAAAGAACGTCAACTGACCAGGCATTGAACTGAGCGCCCAGACCATTTAGAACCAATGAGGTAGGAATTATTCTTCCAATTTTACAATGAGGAAACCAAGGCTCCACAAGTCATTCTAATTTTAAGACCTGGGCTCTTTCCAGGACATGTGTCATCTTCCATGATTTCCACAAACATTTCACGTAAAATTCACTTTTTGAAAGTCTGTATTTATAGTTTACACTGTAACAAACCCAAGAAGTACACTCAAATGTGTTTTATTACACAGGCTACAACATTGGAGATGTTATATTCATCACTTTCTGCTGTTGAGTTTATTGATTTTATGGGGAAAATGTACTAATGCTTCCCCTGCCTGCCTTCTCTGCCAAATTCAAAGGAATCATGGACAGTAAGTGGAGTTGTTAAAAAACAAAACAAAACAAAAAAACCGAAAACCAAACCGAACCAAACCTAACAAAAACAGCATTACCTTTTGCAGCTGCTTGCCTGGTGTATTAGTTACCAATTACTGCATAATAAGTTATCCCAAAATTTAGTGGCTACGATAATATTTGTTATCTCAGCGTTTCTACAGGCCAGCCATCTGCGCATAGTTTTGCTGGTTCTCTACATCACCCCCAGGCTTCAATCAAGGTGTCAGCCGGGGCTACAGTCTCTGAAAAAGTCCACAAGGAAAGGATCTGCTTCCAAGCTCATTCATTTGGTGGTACGACTCAGTTCCTCAGGGGACCAGTGACCTCTCTCAGTCTCCTAGCACATGGACCTCTCCACTGGGTCAGCTCTCAACATGGCAGCTGGCGTCACGAGAGCAAGTGAAAAGAGCCAGAGAAAATGTATCCCAGAGAGACAGAAGTCACAGACTTTTCAAAATCTTATCTTAGAAGTGAAATCTTATTGCCTTGCTGTATTGACTTGCTCTTCGGAAGCAAGTCACTAGGTCTGGCCCGATATTTAGAGGCGGAAGTTGCACAAAGACATGGACGTGGGGAAGTAAGGATCTTTGCAGACCATCGTGGATGTCAGCGTACCACACCTGGTGGACCAGTACATTCCAAACACTGCAAAACCAAAACAAAACTGAGAAATGACTTGACGCTGAAGGCAAGAGCCCTGTTGTCACCACCAACTTTGAATTTCACATTTTTAAAATATTTTTAAAGATTGTATTTAATTACTTGGCAGAGAGAGAGAGATCACAAGTAGTCAGAGAGGCAGGCTGAGAGAGAGAGAGGAGGAAGCAGGCTCCTTGCCAAGCAGAGAGCGCAATAAGGGACTCAATCCCAGGACCCCGAGATCATGACCTGAGCCGAAGGGAGAGATTTAACCCACTGAGCCACCCAGGCACCCCTCGAATGTCACATTTTTGCACTCAGCAGGATCTTTGTTTTTATCAATTCAACTAGCAATATATTTCAATTCATATCAATAAATTCATATTTTAAAAATATAAAGATTAAAAAATCTTTATATCTATGTATGCATGGTGCTTTTCTGAAAGAGTCTGTTGGGTAGGAGTTAGGGGGTGGAATGACTCTGCTTACAACATGACGTATGAAATGGTCTGGGTCATTCCATGTACCATGGAAAATGAGGGGACTGGACTTTTAAATTACACTGAAGTTTCCTTTCAGCTCTAAAACCAATTTTTCTCATCCGAAAAGTGGCCCAAGTGACACCGCACAGATGTGTCAGCAGAATTAAACAACTGATAATGGATGTAAAGGTGTTTTTGTAAAATTATAAAATGCTGTTTTATAATATGCATGTAATTTTTTTTATGATAAAATGCTATTCAACCTAGAGTCTTCCAGAAGTATGCAACTGCCAGGTCCTCCGAGTTGTTTTGAGGGAGGTGGGAGGACAGTTGGGAAGAGCTACCCAAAGGAAATGGTGACCACATCCAATCGGCTGCACCAACTGGTCGACATCTCCTGGTCTTCTGAGGTGAGACCCGCCTTCCATAAGATGCTTTGAAAATGACCAGGGCCCGCAGACTGCACCTTCAAAATTTGAGTGACAGAAAGTGACTCAGAACTGGGGAGGATACTTCCTCCAGGCAATTTGGCTAAAAATAATACGGTCACAAGCAATTTAATTCAAAACAAGATGGCAGTGATGAAAATGAACAACTTGTGTCAGGATGAAAATTTGATTTGAATAGATGATTTCTTGAAATGAAATGGATATTTCTCAAATGCTGTATTTTTTTCTGTGGTGATAGTTTGGGTGCATCACCCACCAATTTTATAACTATTTCTGCAAATGTGAATTATTTTTGCTTTTTAAATAATTTATTAGTAGTAGATATATTTCTTTCCTTCCCCTCCCCTCCCCCCCACCCCAGGTTTTCTCCTTCTAATACATTTTCTGCCAATGAAATAGCTTACTCTGTGGAGTTCATCATTGCGGAAATGTAGGAGCAATTTAAAGGTTGCTTCCAAATCCTTGACATTACAAATAGTACAGGCCAGGGACATTTGGCTGAAATAATTTCCAAATTAAAAATGATAAAAGTAGAAAAAATTTCTTAAGAGACAGAAATATCAACTGGGGCTATTTCATTTGGATCACGTTATTATCTCAACCAAATAATTGTCTTAGGTTACTTGTTTTTTTGTCTTTTCAAAACTACATTTCAAATGTTGGCATCTTGAAGGAGTCCCAGGATGCAGGGCTCAGACCAAGAATCAACAACTTCACCAAGGACCATAGCCCCAGGGACACAGACAAAACAACCTCCTGAGTGACTGTCTCAGGAAGAAGGGGGACACAGAGGAAACTTGCCACGATGGCTTATAAATACTCCGAAGACACCCCTGGGAGAACCCAGGAATTAGTTCATGGGGCTTTAGGAAAATTGGATGTCTTGCACTGTGTAGGTAAGTTCAAAATGACAGTGAAATTGAAAATGTCACTGTTAATGGTCTTTCTTGTGAGGTTTAGAGAGACTCAGATTGTACAGCTCTAAGAAGTCATTATTTTTCCCTTGGTACCCCCCGGCCATTCATTTTAAGATCATGATTGTCAAAGTGGGATACAAAGATGATCTGGTGAGCCTAAAACTGCTTTAAAAAATAGCTTATATTTTTAAAAAATGGGGCTCCTGGGTGGCTCATTGGGTTAAGCCTCTGCCTTCGGCTCAGGTCATGATCTAAGGGTCCTGGGATTGAGCCCCACATCAGGCTCTCTGCTCAGCAGGGAGTCTGCTCCCCTCCCTTTCTCTGCCTGCCCCTCTGCCTACTTGTGATCTCTATCTGTCAAATAAATAAATAATAAAATTTTAAAAATGATCCCTTGAGGTATGGGGAAAAAATATTTTCACTTCTCTTTTTATGTATTATCATATATAAGAAGATAAAATAAAAGGGATATACTAAATGTGACGTAAGGATTGCCATCAGCTTCCTCACTCCGTCCCTATGTCTAGTCCTCCCAGGCCACCAATGGCAGGTGAGGAATGAAGTCACTTACCAAACTGAGGTCTGTGAACAGTGATGTGCTACATGCGATGTGCGCCATAGTGGAGTAGATTATACCGTTTAATTCTAACAAAACTAACACTCCTCCCTATATGCAAGCGGTTTAAAATGCTTCTACATTAAACATTCAATATATTTCTAACAATGAAAGAGGCAGCCATCAGTAAGAAACTTCTTGAGCTTCTCTATCTAATATAAACTTTTATGAGACGTAAATATAAATGTTCCCTTTGGTGTAAAGGTGACATTACAGCAATGAATACAAAACCATCCACTTTTCAAAAGAAACTCCGGCTAGAGAGAGAACACTGTGGAAGCAGACGTCTAGAAATGTTTCTATCGTTTTATTATTTCAGCGCCAGAAGCGATGTATTTTCCCTTAAAAACTTGTAACTTCCACATTTAGGAAACTTGGAAACTTTTTTCTGGCGTGTTTAAAAATCCTCCAAAAAAAAAAAAGTCTCAGAGGTTTTCAAACCCATTTGTCAAAAATGTTAAGATGTAACACTTTCTGATTAGCTATAAAGCACACCTGATTGACATCAGAGAAGATGGAAAATTACTAGCCACATTTCAACTAAACCTTTAATAGAATTATCAGAAGGGATGGATAATAGCATGTCAGGATGTAGCAGAGGCAGCCTGAGACGCGTGTCCCCCACCTGGAACTGCTCATACCTGGGTGTATCTTTTCCAGCTACGTATGTGAGTAAATGGAGCGTATATCCTGATCTTCCGATCATTGTATCACAGGGTGCCTAAAAAAACAAGATTTAAACAACGATAAAGCATATTTATTTTTTTATCACTAAAATGTGCACTTACCATAAGAAAATGCATAATTAAAAATAAACATAGCTATCTTGAGGAGGATGTTCAAGTATTTTATTGGTAGTGTGCAGAATGAAAAGTCCTCGTACCATCTATTTAAGACAATAGTGACTCTACTCAATCTGTAATCCACAGGCCAGGAAAAAAAAACAAAAACAAAAACTATGCCCTCTTCAAAGCAGCTGATGTTTATATTAATCAAAGTTGCTTCTTTTGTCCTCACGCGAGGTCTTTATGACCAGGAGGATACCGGCAAGGAGAGACAATCTGGCTCCTGGCCAGAGCTGGGGGAAGGGCAGGAGGCCACAGGCCACACCAGCATCACCCTGCTGCGGGGCGTGCCAAGGCTGCCAATGAGAAATTCATTCTGAAGGGGATCTAAGTTCTTAGAGATGCAGCAGAGGAGAGCATGGTCAACACTCAGTGGCGGTTTTGAAACGGAAAATATGGACACTTACGAGATGGTTCATGATTCCTTTCCTAGACTCAATTTGCCAAGAAACTGTATGCACTCCCCATCTGACTTGAGTGAAGTTAACGAATTATTCCACCAAATGGACAGCTCTCTTCTGCTCTCGTCCTGGCCCATATCCAGGCCCTCATGGATCCCTGTAACCCTTTGCTCTTGGTTTCTCTGCTGGCCGCTGCTCCAACGACATCCTCTCCTGACCCGAAAGCCTGAGAGCATCTATCCATCCATGCCGGGGACCCCGCTGGAGGGATCTCCCCTAAATGTCAGTCCCTTATTCTGCATATGGAACCGGTGTATCGGAATGCCTGCCAAGGCTTTCTACCAAATGGCTCCTCCCTTTCTTCTGGCTTAATTTTATTTATTTATTTGTTTGTTTATTTGTTTATTTATTTTTGACTTCTCAGTAAACACCCCCCCCACATCAATCAGACCAGTCCCTTTAACATTGGAAAGACACATTGTTCCTCACTGCTCTTTCCTGAAGGCTGATCCCTTGCAAAACGAACTTACAAATGCCACCAGCTTCTTTTCCTATAATGCGTGTCCCCTTCGGATTCTACTCCCCTACGAACCTAACCCTGTCTGTCCAAGCCCTCAGGGTCTCCTGTCTCCTCTCAGTTCCCACCACGTTTGTAATGTGTTAGACGGAATCCAGGATCCTCTTGACTTGTTTGCTGCCGGTTTACTCCTTTATCCCGCTACTTTCAGCCTGGATTGGATGTTCAGCTAGAGAATAAATAGAACATTTTTTGACCTTTCCTTGTTCATTCTTGCTAGCACCTAGGGAGAGTAGTCGATCAGCAAATACTTATGAGACATGGATTTCTCGGATCCACTCGAGTTTCCTTTTGCTCTACGTCTATGTATCTTGTTGAGCTCACCTCCCTTATCTGACACATTCTTAAGATAATTGAAATCTCACCCTTTCTCTGAAGGTTAAAGGCCAAAAACTTCAATCCCAATCCAAGGCTGTGCGATATCACGTGGCATCTCCTTCCCAGGCAGAGAGAGCTCTGACCCTATGAATGAGACCATTGTTTGTTTAACAAATACGTAAGTAAATACATTTCCAACGCCCTCTGGGAGCTTTATTATTCTGGAAAGAATTAAGCTAAAACATAAAGGATAACCACCAGGTCAACCCTTAAGTAAACACAAATTTTCAGCCAATGAGACTTGGAAATAATCCTCTTCAGATTTCAAATTCTGACATGATCCTAAAAGCATGGACATGTGTCCCCACGTACCCAGGCACAGCTTCCGTCCTCTGAGAACATTTTCATTCAAAAGTTAATTAAAGGAAATTAAGATCTCGCGGATTCACCTGCAGTACTGACTTACGAAAGCACTGCCAAGCTGGGCTCTCCTCTATGAAATGCCAGACAGAGGGATCTCAGACAAATGTGTGAAACAGCAGCCACCATTTCAGCTCCTAATGGATTAATCAAAACAGAATCTCTTAAGTAGCTTTGTTACTAGATTTTAAACAGAACCAGAAGTCATGCATCTCCTGAATTTTCCTCTCCTTGGGTGGGCACCATGTCTTGTCTATTTGCTGGTTACAACGTGTTTCTAAGCCAGAGCGAGCGGCACGAGGCTCAGGTGCGAGGCGGGGAAACAAATCCTGTATTTTCATGCTACCACAATTGCACTTTTTGCCTTTGCCTCTTTTCTTGACTTTTATTTTCATTCTGTGCATAGCAACTTCTTAATTAACATTTTAGATGAGAACGTCAAAAACAGGGAGATGACAGACTGCTACTATTCTTGGTCTTGCTGACACTTTCCCCATGGCGGAATGACAGTCACAGCTGCAAGTCATTGCAAGGAATCTGCCTGAAATCGGTAGTAAGGTTGGGTCAGAAAAACTTCCATTTTTCGAAGCAGTTTCACTGCCCCACATTGTACTTAACCAAAACCGAAAGTCACGCTAAGGAGTGGGTTTGTGTCTGAGCCTCTTTGGAGGGCCATGGGGGCCGGGGGAAGACCATAGAGCAAACTGTGCATTTCTCAACACATGTTTACTGAGCCTGTATATTCGTGGCATGGCGAACGCAAAGAAGGGCAGACAATGGCTTCTGCCTACAAGTGGTGCACCACTGTGCGGGTTAAATGAGGCAGTCCACAACTCCAGACTTTTATGAAGTCTCAGCATTCCCTGTGTTGTTCACACCCAGCTGCATAAAACAGCATCACTTGAGTTGTTTTAGGAGGAAAAAGTTGGCAATTAGGCAGTTATTTATGCTGAGTGCCTGAACAATAAAATCAGCCAACTCAGTGGGCACGTGTAATGTGGGTGAGGTGGGGTAAGGGCGGACTTGTTCCTTGATAACAGGTTTGGAAGGCACCACCATGAAGCGGTCGGGTTCTGTCCTCTTCACTTCTCTTGGCCTGAGTAGACCTGCCTGATGTCGGGTCGGGCCGTGGTCAAGACCCTGGGCCTCGAGATCCCCCGTGCACCCAAGGCTCCATGGACATTGCTGACTTTTTCCAGTCCGCTTAGAGGTGTGGGGCTGTGGTTACCCAGGAGGAGCTGCTATACGCAGAGGCAGGGTGGCCTGACTCATCTTAGCGCTCAGCCTTCCGATTGGTTCTTCTCTGTGGAGGGAGACGCTCATTGGCTTTTATTTTACTCTTGTCTCCATGTCTGCACTGGGTATTTGGAGCGAGAGAGATTTTCAACATGAGCCTTTTGTAACCTGCTTTAAATACACGTCCTCTCTGTCACCAATAGTACCTATGTTGTCCTCCCAGTGAAGTGAACACCAAGTAATTTTTTGTCATAGGTGAAGAGATTGGTTGTAGTTTCTTTCTTTTCCTTTTTTTTTCCCCGTCTGTGAATTGTGCCTGACTGATTACTAAGATAAAACCCAACCTAATGTTTAGTGGAAGTAATGGTTCAGCATCTAGCTTTTCCTAGCGCTAAGACTTTCAGCCTTTTTGAAATCAGCTATCCCTTTCAAAGATCTGTAAAATACTTTGAAACGACAGCTGATTCTCCTTCTCTCTCTGAAGCCATCCTTGAAAGTGCTTAGAGAGAAGATTATAGCGTCTGTTAGTCATTCCGAGATGCCAAATGAGGTCAGTTAATATTTGCGAGCAACCGATGGGTACACACGCCTTTCTGTCGCATTCAGAGGAAGGACATCCGAGTGTTCAGAAGTACTAGATGCAGAGAATTCAATCATCAACACCAGCACAGGTTTAATTAGGTATGAACAAGAGCCTCCATCTCCCACAGCTCACAGAACCCTCCAGAAGTCTATTCTGGCGCACATTCTCATGTACAGAAAGGAAGGAGATGCGTGTTTAGCCCAGTTCCCTGCGTGCCCTCCCAGTTACTTCCTCTCCTCCTTAATTGTATCCCGCCTCTCATCAAAGTCTCGCCTCTCTTCCCAGAAAGCAGAAAGCAGTAAAACGAGACCGTAAGCTAGACAGAGCCATCTCTTCAACCACAGAAGCAGTTCTTGAGCATGTTGCTTACTCCAGGACCCAGCCTCACTAGCTGTGAAGTCCGTCCATTCGTCCCCGTCTTCTCCACTGCCTGCCTCCCTCGGACCCCTGTTCTCTCTGGTGTGCTCTGGGCAACAGCTCTCTAGTAGGCACCCAGTCTGATAACTTCGGCCAGGACTCCACCCCACGGTGGAGGGAGCTTTCAGACACACAGATGTGGTCATGCCACGCCTATGTTAAAAACCTGGTAGGAGCTCCCCATGGTTATAGATGATGCAAAGTCCACATTTCCCAGCATGTTTCACTGGGCCCTTGCCCACAGCCATGATGGCATCTCTGACCACTTTCCATCTTTTGTTCTTCCCTCCAGGCACGCCGCCTCTCTCTCATGTCCCACTCATGCCTAAACAATTGCCTGCATTTGTCCCTCTCTTGGAATATCCTCTGCTCCTCCAGCTTCTCAATACCTGTCCAACAGGGCTAATTCATTAATTGAACCTTTGGATTTCCACTTAAACCCCACATACTCAGTTCTAGACCGCTTGACAATTTCGGATCTGTTACTCTCTGTTCTTTCCTCACCCTTCCCCTTCCAACAACAGTTAGCATGCTTGTTACAATTGCGCGCTTTAGGGACTTCCCTTCTAGACCAGGGCTCAGCACGCTATGACCCACAGCCCAAATCTGGGCCTGCACCTGTCTTTGTAAATAAAGCTTCATTGAAACATAGCCACACTCATTCATCTACATCTAGGTACAGTGAATGACCTCTTGCACAATACAGGGGCGGAGTTGAGTAGCAGCAAAAGGGGTCACAAAATATTTAGCATCTGTCCCTTTGCAAGAACGTTTGCCAACACCTCTTTTTGACAAGGAGCTCCCTAGTGGCAAGGACTGTGGCTGCCTTGAGTATCAGTATATTCTTAGTAGTTGACACAGTACCTAGAGATTAGTGAGGATTCAATAAATATTGACCAAAGGAGAAAAAAGAATGAATGGAAGAAGTTGATATGCTTTAGGTGTGATGAAAACCCTAGGGACTCTCATTTCGCCCCATCCCAAGAAGGACATTTGTTAAACAAAGTAGGGACATGAAGGAAATGTTGAGCACTCTGATCCTAGCTGTGGCTTAACTGTTTTGGTTTGAGTAAGCATGAGAGGGATTTAGGCTTTATATCCCTCCAAATCGACTTGCCCCCCAACCTACCCCTTCTTGCAGACTACCTCTCCTCCGTTCTGCTTCCTTAATCACTCCTGCAGAACCTTCCCCTGGTCAGTGCTTGACTCACGTAGAGATCGAATACATATGTGTTACATGAATGGCAGAGTCTGCAATGGTTTCCCAGTGGTTCCCATTGTCTAGTTCCAGATACTCTCATGATTCCCTGGGCCCTCCGGGCCGCACCCTACCATACGTCTTGGTGTGAAACTTTTCCTGTGACAGGTTAATTTCCTCCACTTCCCTTCTAAAGACACATGCCGCCTAGGGTCACTGTGATGTTTTTGCTGTATTGTATCTCCCAGAAGATTCAGCAGAGCTTTCAAGCTGTTCCGAAAGGGGAGTAGCCCCATGGAGCCAAGCCAATTAAAGCAACTGAGTCAACAAGCAAATTACTCAGGAAAATCCCTCAGGATCTCCCCTGGTAGACCTGACTTCTTTTTGAAACCTGATGACTGTTCTCTGCTTTCTGACCCAGTTCTCACACTGGACTTTGGGATTCTGACTACTTTGTCGTGTTTTTTAGTATCTTCTGAAATAGACACTGGTTATTAGTCCTACTATCCTGTCATCACAGCTACGTGCTCATTCCACTACGCCCTGTGGTAGTGCCCGCTGTGATGTCCATGCTGGCCACACCCCGTCAAGAGTCCACCCCTCCTCCAATATTCAATCTAGATCCGACCTCCCGTACTAAGACTCCCTGTCTGCATCAGACTACTTCGGGCAGCATTTGGTGTTTACTTCTTGGGAAACCGAGAGGATCTGGTGTCAGAGAATGGAAAATGAGGCTCCAGGCTTTGCAGGAAGCAAATCTGTCCATACCCATTGGCCTCAAACCACAGAAACAATTTTGAGCTTGTCACTTACTCTAGTGATGTCCTAGGGCTGTTGAAGGCATATGGGACACAAGAGAAAGGGACAAGGGAGTCTGTTCCTGGAGTGATAGTTTCCTAAGTAGGGCTGTGAAGTCTAATCTGTCTCACTGCTTCTCCAATCTCAGTGGCGTTTCATGGCAAAGCATGTGACACGTGTGACAAAGGCAAAGGCATATTGGAATATCTTCGTTAAAAAATGAAAAGAAGGCAAATTCATCCACTACTTAAAGGAGGGATTCTGAACTGCTAACAGGAGCTTTACAAAAGTTTTAGTGAAAATCTGTCACAGAAGATGGCTTGAGGGAGGAGGACATATCTATCTTTATCTCTGTCTCTATCTCTATTTCTCTACCTACCTATTAATCTATCCATCTAACTATCTACAGAGAGAAAGCTTATATGATCATCCTCTTCGGTGTTGGAGAAGGAAACCTCTGAGAAAGACCACGTGAGCTGGCTGGAGAAGCACGATCTAGAAGCTGTCCCAGGAGGTTTCCTCCGACCAGTGTAGGCTGCCGCTGATGTGGATTCCAGTCATTCAAAATAGAGAGCACCTACCATGTGCTGACATGGAGATGACATCAGAAAACAAAGCATGTATCCCAGGGAGCTTTCAGTCTAGTCAAGGAAAATCCACCCTATTGACAATCAACAAAGCACCCCCCCACCCCCACCCCCGTGCCAGGAGGCTTGCAACAAAGAGATCGATCCTCCCAAGCAGTGCAGATGGGAGGGAAGCATTTCCTAATAGCATTAGAGTCAAGAGGGGTGTGGCTGTGACTCCACACCCCAGGGGGTCTCAGGGTCCCTGGACCACACCCTTGAGAATGTGAAGGTTTGTGAGTTGCGGTCAGGATTCCTCTTTCAACTGAATCAGAAAAAGGTCTCCCCTGGAAGGCTATTTTGCAAGTCATCTGGGGAGAAAAGCACAAAGCTTTCTTTGCTGCAGCCAGGTTTGTGTGGGCTGAAGGAAATACCTGTTTTACTAGCGGGATGCTAGTCTTGGCACACAGAAGACCCGATAGGCACCGCCATTTCCCCTCAATTGTATCCATACTTATTAAAAATTTTTTATTACTATTTACGGTCATTTAGGCAGGATGTAGGTGACAACACATAAACACATAACAGTGCAAGACTCCTCTGAGGCTGCTAAAACGAGGAAGTCGTGAGAAAATCCAACAATGTCCTCATTGATATTTCGGAAAAGGAAAGTTTAGAGGGACAATGGGCACCCCTCCATTTAGAACATTGTTGAAGATCTTTTCACAAGCGACCGTGACTTTGGAAGGAATACAAGAAAAACAACAGATCTGAGAAACCCTAATCTGAGAAGAGGAATTCTGGCTTCTGTGGGCAAAACCATCTTAATGACGATGCTGGAAAATGCAGATGGCCTGATTCTGGGTTCTGGGCCAAGGAGCAGATCCCAGGACCTCAGACTTTAAGATAACACACTCTGTGATGAGACCTGGAGAGGAAAAGATTTAACATTCACTGCCCCTTACCCTAGGCTTTTTTGCCAACATGGCTGATGAGTGTGATCACAAAATCCCTGCAAAAGGAGTCCAGGTAGAGCACTGTCAGACCCGGGGTGCAAGGCTGGTCCCCTGCCCTATCAAGTAGCTCCCAAGATGTTCTGTCAGCAGCCTCTAGCCCTCAGCAGCGATGCCTTCTATGTGCTACTCAGACAATGTGAGGAAAAACATAAAATGAATGTCTGGAGTTTTTTGTTTTTTGTTTTTTTGTTTTTTTGTTTTTCTTTTTGGTTGTTGTTTGTTTGTTTGTTTTTAATAAAACTAGAAAGTAATCATATCTCAGATTGTGCAGTCACCAGACTATCGGCATCTGTCAAGGCAGTATAGTCTCTGCCGGTCGTCTCTGGGAGTCCTGGGTTTCTGGGTTTGGGCTGTGTATCTCCATTTTTGGCAGAATTCTTTCCTCTTCTCTCGCATCAGGGTTTCCTTTCTTCCTGCAGAGAACATCTCCCTGTTTTGAGAGCCTTTTCATGTCTAAGTTCTGGACTGGGAGGAGACTGGGTTGGTAGAATCCCCCCACACACACCCCCACTCACCCTCCCCCCCCCAATCCTCTAGAGCATCCCTCTTCCCTTCACCTCTCTGACGCCTGGTGGCAGTGGGGGTGGGTTTCCAGGGCTCTGGCTGCAGAAGGTGAGGCCATCCGAGACTTTTCTCCTGTCTCCTGTGTTTCACATTTGACCTGCACACATTGATGGTTAGCAAAATTGTGCTCTGTGCAGGAAAAGCTGAAGATGATTGCACCCCCCCATTCCCCCCCCTCCCCCCGGCTTTTGTGTCTTTTCCTTCTTGCCTTCAGAGCCTGAAGCTGTGGGAGACTTTGGAGCTGCCTTACCATTGCCTGCTGGCTGCTGAGGAGGGATGTGCCCCTCTGTCTGGGCCTTGCCTCTCCCACAGAGGGTGGCTACTGTGTTCTAGCTACCTAGTGGGCTCTTCTTGTACTTTAGGTAACGGCTGCCCAATCTTCCTCTCTTGTTCCCAAGACAACCTGTGACTGCAGGCGGCCCTGAGAGTTTTAAACACAGAGATCACTAAGGTTACCTCAGAGTAGAGAAGACAGATTTTCCTGGATGGGAAAGCTGCCTTGGACTTGGGCTCCTACGGTGAGTTCGGAAGGAACCATTGACTGATGATTGCCTCCAACAGACCATTCCCTGGTCTCTAAGGCTATGTGTCTTCATATTCTGAGTTCTGCTCTGCGTGGCCCTCAGTCTTGGCTTTCCCTGGTTTTGTCTTCCAACCTGCCATCCCGAGGAATCCTCTTGTGTTTGTTCGACCCCAAGCCCCACCCCCACACCACCCGCCTCCCTACCCATCCCCCACCATGATCAGTCCACTCCCTGATGTTATCGTCAGCAGGAAATCAAAACACCATGTGTGTGAACATAAAATTCTGTCATTTATTTATGCTACAGACTTCAGGAAGGAAAAAAAAAAATTACAGCTCTCTTTTCATTAAAAAAAAAAAAATTGGCACAACGTTTAAGCATTGGTGGCCTTAAATCAGCCTGTTATTAACAGCCAGGAAATGCCTGACCCAAAGGTCCTCACTGCTATTATAAACTGTGAAAATTATAAAAATGGAAATAAAAAATAAGGTAATTACCTCTTCATGTGTTAAAAAGTTAAGTTGAATGGCCCGTTGCCATGGAGATGACTTCCTGTTTACTGTGCTGGTCTTCCCTAGCAGTTAAAGACCATTCACCAGCCAATGGGAAAACAGCATTTAGCCTCCCATATTCCATTAACATTTGTCATAGTAACTCAATGTAGTCTATAATTACCAGTGAGTAAAATTCGGTAAATTGTATTTTCAGATGTATTAGTGGTTTTTAGTGTTTATTCATCGTATGAAATTACTACCATGGCCAAGAGCACTACTGTATATTTTGAGGCAGCGGGATGACCCTGTATTTCAAATATCCTAGTTCTTCCTTTTAAAAACATGATACTATCTTTCTGCTGCTCCAGAAGGACCTGCAGAGTGAAAAAACCTCATCTCCTCATTGCTTTTCAGGGCACCTCTATTGCTACGGGTAGTAATATACTGATGATAAATATTCACCTTAACAATAGCAAGAACCAAAGCAGCCATTCCTGTTAACTGTGTATCAGTTCTCTGGGTTTTTATTTGAAAGATCCCAGGATTCTAGAATAAACGACTTGGCGCATGATAACAAATAAAATTATTTGAAAACCAAGGAATTCTTGGCCTAAATGTAAAACTAAAATCTAACACAAAGCTATCAAATGTCTCTCAGGAGATAGAACCACACATTTGAGAGCCTTTTGAAGAGAGGAGATGTGTAGAGTTGTTAAAAGTTTCAGGCACCTAAACTGTGCTGATAAACGGGATAGGGAATCCTAGCTTTCTCTTGGGCACTGGGCTGATAGGAGAGCAGTGTGAAGCAGTTCAACCAAAAGCTGCACGGTGTTCCTGTTACATAGTTGGCCTCAAACCACAGCTCTGGGAGCACCACCTTTCACACTGTAGCTTTCTGTCTCCTTCTTCCTGGCCCTGCCTCTACCTCTGACAAAGCCCGAGGCTTCCGTCTTACCCACTCCCGTTTCCCACCATTCCCCTCCCTGCCCCAGACTCCCGCTGGCTCCCACCCCAGCCCTCTCGACCTCTCCTTCCTGCCCCTCCCCTGCCACCCACCTGGGCTTCACAGCTGGCCCTCTGCAACACCTGTAGCTTCCAGGCGCGCCCCACCCTGCAGGCACAAAATATTGGCGACAAAACGAAACAGAGACAGCACATGGCAGGACATGCAGTGTGCATGTCCCAACTTTATCGCAAATGATTACAGCATTTCTCGCCTTTAAAAAGAGTTTTAATTGCAATAGATATGGGTTCGACATTAAAAACTGAAATTATGCAGTGAGATTCTAAAGTTCTGTTGATTTGTGTCCACCCTGGGCACCCACACCTTGGGTCGTTCCCATAGTTCGTTGTGTAATTGTTTAGTTCCTTTTTTTGCACGAACTGCATCTTGAGGCAGCAATTCTTCTTCATGGACCCTTGTATCTCTCGTAGTTTCTCTTAGTTTCTACTTCAGGGTCGTGGACAGAATAGAAACTAGAACTGATTGATGAAAGAAATACTCAGGATCTAAACAAGATCAAGAAGCATATTTTACACACTAGGCTTCTTACCCTCTTTGTATTAACCCCCCTTAACCCTTTGTGTTTGTCAACAAGCTTGCACTATTCGTTTTTGGGGAGTTGAACTGGGTTTGAAATGTGGGTACAAAAGTAAGTGAGCTATCACTTCAGTAGTTCTGAAAAAATGTCTGAAAAACCTCCAACAGAAGACAAAATGAGCTTTGCTTTTGTTTTGAAAGGGATGAGATCAAGTTCAGGCAAAAAGGAATGCAATGCTAGTGACCACAGTTAATGGCCCTCTGTCGGAGGTCCTGGAACTTGTCTGATCAACGAGGGATGCCCCCTTTAGAGTTGTAGCATTGGGGGACTGAGTACATTTGAGGTATGGAGAGTTTTAAAATCATCCCTCGAAAATGCTGCTGAAAGATGCACACAGTTCTGTTGTGTCTGTTCTAACACAAAACCCATTAAATGCCACCCTACCCTTTCTTTTTTTTTTTTTAAGATTTAATGTATTTATTTGACAGAGAGAAATCACAAGTAGATGGAGAGGCAGGCAGAGAGAGAGAGAGAGGGAAGCAGGCTCCCTGCTGAGCAGAGAGCTCGATGCGGGACTCGATCCCAGGACCCCGAGATCATGACCTGAGCCGAAGGCAGCGGCTTAACCCACTGAGCCACCCAGGCGCCCCACCACCCTACCCTTTCTTAATGTGACACACCTTTTTATTACCATTGCTAACCATAGAATAAAAGAATCTCCCAGTTTTGATTGGCCGATGGAAAAAGCTTGGTTTCTTTACTTTGGGAAGGTTAGAGGGGAGAGGTGGAGGGAAGAAGTGCCCTTTGGGATGGCCTTGGCATTACCTTTGGGGTCGGTTGCGGACGCTCCGTCATGGAGGCTGAGAGCAGGAAGACCAGAGATGTATTCTAGAAGCAAAACCTTGGGTATTGACACTAGCAGCTCCTGCCCCTTTGAGAATCTAAGGGACCCCCCCACACCGTTGCCACAGGAATTAGAATTAAAAGTCACCATGTTATTCATGACTTCACATCATTGCTTCCATTTTTCTTTGCTCTGATTCTTCACCCTGGCCTTGGCCAAACCTTTTAGGAAACCTCTGTTTTAACAGCTTCTATTATTCATCTGTCTTCAGCAAGTTACATAAAAAGTATTGAAAAATAATGAACTTCTGCCTTCTGCAAGAGGAAGGAGCTGGAAGATTTCCATCGTGTTGTTCAGAAAAAGGAGGTGACGCATAACATACTTATCTGTCTGACACATGCCAGGCAGTGATAGGTGATGTTAACAGAAAGGTCAGATGTGTCTGCCTCTGAAGACACAGATCACCCAAGCAGCAATATTTCAGGAAAGTTCGTCTTCCCAGTCTCGAAATGCTAAATGGTCGACCACTTCTATCCTGGTGGGCTGGGGAGTGGTGGAGAATGATAAATGCATGTGTAAGATTCTTTTTTTTCCTGTAATGTCTGTTTGACATTAGTCACCTGTTCTGATTCACACAGAAACTCTGGGGCAACTGGGGAATGAATGCCTTTCCTATACTAGGTGTTGAGTTTAACCTGACACACAGAATTTTTTAATGGTGCAATTTTGGACAGGTTCATCAGGCCCGAGACTTTACAGATGAGGAAAGTGATCTGCAGCGATGTGAAATCAGAAACTATGGTGGTGACACCAGCATCCAGGGGATTTGGCGGCTTTTCAGCAGTGCCCACAGGAATGGAGGTGGCTCCTGATAGAGGCTGGATCTCTCGTTAAGGGACAGTCATTGTGAATGTCTTCAAACTCATGCGAAGCTCCTGCCATCGCACCCTCCCTCTCCCAGCCAGGAACATGTGGGAAGGGTCTCGGGAATAGGCTCAAGCTCCGCCCCCCTCCCCTCACTGTCTCTGGCCTCCCCCCTGCAGTCTTCCACCCCATCAAGTTACTCTTTCTCTTTAGCAAAGGCCTTAGCACAACTCTGTCCAACAGAAATATAATGTGAACCACAAACACATGCAATTTTAAATTTCTTTGAAATAAATAATACTGAATAAGTGACACTAATTTTAATAATATATTTTAATTTAACCCAATAGGTTCTCAAAATATAGTTTCGACATATAATCGGCATAAAACTCTGGAGACATCTGATACTCTTTTCTTTGCTGCTAAGCCTTCGCGCTCCAGTGTATATCTAGCAGCGCGGGCATCTCTGCATTTGGACGAGTCACATTTCAAGAGCTCAAGGACCACACCTGGCTCGTGGCCTCAGAGTGGCCACCGCAGTCGAGGCTGCTCCGGCTGTCATTCTCCTAGGTGACTAATAGGTGGCCTCTAGGCGCGCCACCAGCTTTTTGGTCCCTGTGGCTGCTCCTCCCCCGTGTGCCCGCTTGCTCTCCCATCACCCCCCTTACTCCCCCCCAGCCCCACCCCCACCCCCGCCCCGGGACTCTGAGCTCCAGCACTGGAGGGCACCCGCACCTTGGGTCGTTCCCATAGTTCGTTGTGTAATTGTTTAGTTCCTTTTTTTGCACTAACTGCATCTTGGGAGCGATTCTTCTTCATGGACCCTTTTATCTCTCGTAGTTTATTGTCGTTTCCCCCTTTCTCGGCTCCACCTCTAGAGGGCAGCTCTGAAAGGCGTCCGCGGGAGCCCTCTAGTGTCTGCTGTCAGAATGCACCGGGCTAGGCGAAAACCACTGGAGGAGCCCAAATCCCACGAAGGGGCCCTTACAGGAGCAGGGCAAGGGTGGCATCTCTACACAGTTCTTTGCTGCCATGGCCTGAAACAGGATCCAGCCCCGGAAGCTGCTCCTCGGGGCAAGGCAGCTGTGCTCGGAGGACGTCCCTTCAAAAGTACCGCCGTGCGGAGCTCATCCCTCCTTGAGGCCGCCCGTGGAACTCCGCTGTCTGGGAAGCTGCTAAGCTGTGCTCTCTTCCTCATTTTCACCCCCCACCTCCACCCCACCGTGCCCCTCAGGGCATAAACTGCCCCAAATCCATGTTGCCCCTTTCTTCTGTTAAGGGAAGCCCAGCTTCCAGCTGGTATCCGCCTCTCTTCTCAGAGCTCACGCGCCTCAGGACCAGGAGCGGACCTGGTTGGTCTTGGCCTTGCATCCATCCCCATTCCGCTGGGGTGGCTGAGACAACAGGACTAAGCCAATCGATACACGGAGTTCCCCGGGCCAAGGGACATTGGCCCAACTGGATGCTAAAGGAAGTGTGATAAGATCTCCCCAAAAAGGATGCTCTCTCTTAAGACTGAGCCACTAGAAGAGATCCTTGTTTGCGCCCCCTCTGGACACGGCAGCAGGTGGGTGTGAAGTCAGAAACTACTGCAGAGACTTCTGCGACCATCCCCAGCTGTGGGGGTGAAGCCAGCCCACACAGAACACAGAGGCTGGGGAATGGCGGGCTGATGGAGCCACTGGGTGCAAAGGACTCTGAAGTCCCCCTTTGTGTATTTCCAGTTACATGGTCCTACATTTCCTATTGTTTAGACAGTCTGTGCAGCTGGGTCATCAGTGGCTTGTGGTGGGAGCGTCCCTTAAGGAAACAGCAGAAACTGGAGTGTAGAAACTTTCTTGCATAATTCATAGCTCCTGGAAACAGATGAACAAATGATACTTTTTGGAATTATTTATGTGTGTGTGTGTGTGTGTGTGTGTACATAGAGACAGAAATGGAGAGAGTCAGGCTAGTGTCCTATGCCCCTAAAGTCAGGACCGATGTGCTATATATTCGCCAAACCTAAGGTGAGTGGAGTGGAATATCTGCTTACTTTCCTAGGATGGGGACACAGATTCAATTCCAGACTTAATTACTACCATTCAGAAAAAAATAGAGTGATCCCAGTCACTCTACAGACTGAGATTTCTATTAGAAATTTGAAGAAATAGCAACATTGAAGTAGTAAGTCTCTGGGAACTTTCCTGCTGGAAGGACTTTCTCTGGTCCCTGGGTGTAGGCAACATGCTCAGCCTTGTCCAGCAGGTGACCGCCTTGGTTGAGCCCAGCAGGAAGAGGATGAGACAAACCCACACGTCCCACCTCCCAGCAGGCCAGCCACCCCTCCCTGCCCCAGAGTCACAAGCTCTTCCCTTCCCATCCCCGGCATCTGCTTCAAAACCTCTTATCTGTGGAGAGGGGATGTGGTAGTGGGTGGCTCAGCATAGACACATCCGATACTGGAAAAGCAGCCCTCAGCCCTGACCTTGTGAGAATGATTGTCTCCCCACCAACTCCGTTGGCAGAGGCAAAGCTGAGTTCATTGCAGTTCCTCTAGTTTCCCGGTGGTTCTTTTTTGGCCTGTCTTGTGAGGGTTGTTTCATTTTTCTTCCATGATTTGTGAGATCCCTGTTCCAACCTCCTCAACTCCCTCTGATCAGAGCCTGGTCCTCCTACAGCCCTACAGAACATCTAAAGTGCCTCATGCACGTCTACACAACCTCGGACCTACCACTCTTAATCCAGAGGAAGGCTTGTCTTGTCAATATTGCCTCTTTCTCTTCCTGCAAGTTCGATTTAACCAAATTCCTAGCCTTTGGAAGAAGCTTGTCTAAGAAAGACTTTATCACAGAGATTATAAATCTGAGGCTTCAGAGCACACTCCCTGCTTTTTCGTCTTCCCTCTGCCACTTACTAGCTGGGTAGCCTTGAGGAAGTTAACCTAGTTTCATTTTCTAGCCCATAAGGATGATGTTTCTGGCACATGAGAATCAAAGCAGTTAATGAATGTGGTAACATTAACAGATTTAGTGCCTTGAAGGTTAACACATAATCTGTCACATAATGAGCACACAATCAATGTGGTTGTGATGAAGTCGGCATCACACAGAACCTCAATGCTGCTTCCTCCTGACCACTTTTAACCAAAGGATTGATAAGAGGCTTGGAAAGGGAACAGAATGGGTTTGTGATCATCCAATTGTGGTTTCCAGTGTTATCTTTGTCACTTACAAGTGTGTGACCTCCATCAAGTCATTTACAGACTCTGATTCTCAGTTTCCTCATTCAGAGAATTGCGTTAAGGGTATATAACTGGAAGAGTCTGGGCGATGGTCGATAACAGTAAACTTGGGCACTTGATCGGCGTTCAAAGGTATCACCATCATTATGACCTTCCCGGTGAGCACTTCCGATAAAATGACTCGGTGCTGTGGAGTGTCATATTATTGACTAATACATAATGTGGATTATCAACTGATATACTTTATGTGCAGCTGTGCTGACTCTATCAACATATTAGCAGAGAGAATGCATAAATACCAATTTTGTAGAATTTCCAATACCAAGGTACACCTTTTTATATGTAGTTTGCATCTGCAACTGTAGAACCCAAACACCCTTGTCTTTGTAAAAAGAAAAAAGGAGATGTAAATACTTCTAACCATCAGCTGAGGACACCCCGTGCCAAATCAAAAAGGTTACAATGGGCTGAAAACACGGTCTGTCGACAACAAATTGACTCAATTTACTACTTAGTCACATTTTCCCTACTCAGAACTCTTGTTTGGTGATTTGGGTATTATGGTCTGCCTCCCAGCCCCCCTGCCCCCACCAAACACACACTCACATGCACTACACATGACACACAGAAGAGAATCATCTCTCTGCTTGGCAGGCAAGTCATAAACACCCACTGTCCTCACTGGCTACACGATCACTGGCCCCTCTTAAACACATCACCTTAAGAAGACAGGGTGACCCACTGCACTTGACCTCTTGGAAGGAAAGAGCTCAGGAGAACGTGCAGGGACATTGGGTGAGCTGGGCTCCTGGACTTAAAGAGATGCAAACATTTTTATATTGCATTTCAGAGTGCTTTTATTTTCAGAACTTGTTGAGTCTTTGAAAAACTGTGCATATTTTTACCCAATTTGTGATTATTGTTGAGAGTTTTTCCACAAGGAGCTGCAAATACTCCCCAATAATACCAAGTAAGCAAATGCAAAGACCCAGGGGTGGGAACCAGAAGTGGGTCCTGAACGTTAGAGGAGAGATACCAGAGCTGCCTTGGACAGAGCGCAGGATCCCCTGTTAGTTGAAAAACCAATTGGGAAGCTTGAGAAGTTTTTCTCAAAGATTTTTTTTTCCCCCCAAGAGGTCCTCTTATTTCCAGAGCCTTTTATCACAGAAGACAAGAATAGATGAGCCATGTTCTGCTTTCCTGGAACAGGTTGTAAATTGACAGTGAGGGATAAGCTGACCCAGCGGTATTTGGGGGCCAGACAAATGTTCCAATTGTTATTTTCCAATGTTTGGGTTTTGAGAAACCAAAAACACGTTTTGCCCTAAGCTCTTTCCCCTGGATTTTAACAAGTCATGTGTATTTGAAGGGAAATTCAACCCAGATGTGTCCAATCTATTTACACTTAAATCATTCAAGCGTTGTTTTGTAAGATCATTTAGGTGACCAGGAAACCTTTTGAGCATCTTTAGAACTCTGCTTCTTACACCACAGAAGTCCTCGTTCTATGAAGAGCTCACATTTGCCCCCAGGCCCTGGAGACTGACCTGATTGTACATTCATAAATCAGATTCCTGGGACTCTTCTCATTTGGTGGGTCAATGCCACATGATTTCCCAATTCTAAGAAAGGAAATAAGCTTCTCTGGGTGCTACCAAGAAAACAAATGACTCCAAAGGCCCTCCACTAGCAGCAACGATATCTTGTCCAAGGTCGGGATGTGATGACAGTGGCTGAATTAGGAATAAAGATATACCCTATAGACACAAAATAGGAGGATGATTGAAAGCTTGAAATGGATCCAGAATAGTGCTTGGGATTGTCAGAAATGCTGAAGGATGGGAAGCAAAAGCAATCCTAGTCAGTAGGCCATGTAATGAATCATGCATCTGAAGGGCTTGTTCCCACAGGTTCTTGCAAGGATAGCTTTAAAACTCACCATTGTTGTGGGATAGAAACCTAGGCAGGTTATTGCATCACACTTTGCAAAGATGGTATTTTATGCAGGGTTGATGCAGGGATAAATAACAGTCATTAATGCTCAGGTACCCTGCAAAGACTTGCCAGAGCTTCCCATTGGAACCTCTACTGAACATACATAATGGGAATCCATTACCTTGACCATGCCAAGGCAAAGGAAGGTGTCGGGATCAAGCTCATACTTTGAATATCCCAGTAACACTAGTCCTTCCAGCAAGACTAAGTCCAATTACAACTCCACATAACATGTTATAAAAGTTAAAACCAATTCCAATGGTGGCAGACTTTAGACCTGGAGAGTTTTATAAAACTCTTGTAAACTACACCCAGTTTAATGACTACAATCATAAAGGAAGTTTTGTCTTGGAAGGGACACCGGCTGCTCAGCAAGTCGTCCCAGCTTCCTTCTTTCTGAAAACATGCTATAGATCTAGAGGAGAACTACACACAGAGCTGTGCTGGGGAGGGCTTGGCTCATGGCCAGACTAACTATGAAATATTTGCCAGAGCCTAGAATGATCTCTGGTTTTCATACAGCTGACCTTTGCTGAATATCAGCAAGATGGTCTACGTGAAACTTTTATTTAGAGAGCAGTAGGAAAAGGGGTGCCTGGGTGGCTTGGTGGGTTAAATGTTGGCCTTTGGCTCAGGTCATGATTCAAGGGTCCTGGGTTCAAGCCTCCATGTCGGGGGGGGGGGGGAGGTCCCTGCTCAGCGGGGAGTCTCTTCGCCCTCTCCCTCTGCCCCCACTCTATGCTCATGCACACACACACACACACACACACACTCTCTCTCTCTCAAATAAATAAATAAAATCTGAAAAAAAAAGAAAAGAAAAAAGAGAGCAGTAGGTAAGAGGTTAACACACAGGCTATCATGTTGTCATTTCCTCACCACATCAGAAACCACATTTCAACTCACTGCATCCTGGTACAAAAATGCCAGTGTGTGCTAGGGGGAAACCTTGGCTCTCCTGAACACAGACAAGAGGTAGGGGGCCAGGATCTAAAGGTCTGATGGGTGAGGACCATGGGCTAGGCACGGACTAGCCACTTTGTATACAACTAGCTCTCAAAATAACCCTGTGTGGGAGGGAAAACTAACACATACTGAATGTCTTCTCCAGCATTGACTTGACAGATTAATTAAATCATTTAATCCACCCCAAAGAGCCTGGAATGATGTTTCGGAGCCTGCCTGTTCTACTTTCTGCAGTGAAATAAGTATGTCAAATATTCTACAACTTTTTAGTGGTTATATGATATTGCATTGGATAAATATACCATATTTTATTTCACTGGATAAATATATTTTATTTCATAGTCTCTTACTGTTGAACATTTACAAAATTTCAATGTTTTGCCCTTATAGATAATACAACAACCAACTTCCTTTTAAATAGGTTTTGGTTCACCTCTACAATAATTTTGTCAATTACTAGAAACAAATTCTTGGGTCAAAGAGTTGGTATATTTTTGAAGAATGTTTGTTCCTATATCAAATCCTTTTCTGATATATGGAATCCTATATATTCCCTGCCTAGTGTACATATATTTCCTTATAAAACTGGGATCTTCTTTGGGTCTGTGATTTTAAATGCTTCCTCATGACTATAGATCAATACTCATTATTATCTTATTGCCACTCATCACTACACAAATTTTCTAAATTTGTGCGGTTTTTTTCCCTTTTAAAACAAATTGCTGAAAGTTTGTCCAACCCATTGGTTGTTATTTGTTTTTTACTCACAAAGATTTGAACTCTTAGATTTATCAATAGGCGGCGGGGGCGGGGGGGCGCCTGGGTGGCTCAGTGGGTTAAAGCCTCTGTCTTTGGCTCAGGTCATCATCCCAGGATCCTGGAATTGAGCCCTGCATCAGGCTCTCTGCTCAGTGGGGAGCCCGTTCCCCCCACCCCACCCCCCGCCTGCTATTGTGCCTACTTGTGGTCTCTGTCTATCAAATAAATAAGTAAAATTAAAAAAAAAAAAAAAAAAAGGCGGGGGGCGCCTAGGTGGCTCAGTGGGTTAAGCCTCTACCTTCAGCTCAGCTCATGATCCTAGGGTCCTGGGATGGAGCCCCGAATCGGGCTCTCTGCTCAGTGGGGAGCCTGTTTCTCCCTCTCTCTGTCTGCCTGCCTCTCTGCCTACTTGTAATCTCTGTCAAATAAATAAATAAATTCTTTAAAAAAAAGATTTATCAATGGTAATACTTTTCATTTCTTACTTTCACTTGTTTTTACGTTATCCCTAAAATTTTCTTTTTCTTTAAGTCAATTTTTAAAAGAACTCTAATGAGAGAATGGAATGCTGGTTTTTTAAACAAATTCTCTAATGGAAATAACTGAGATTATGATTGCCCTGTAATGTTTAAATTTTCAAGCAGGCCTGCAGTGCAGTTTGACTACCTCTGTGAATCAACAATGAGTTAGAAGAGTAATTTTAAGGTCCAAATGGCCAGAGGGTTTTGTTTTGTTTTTAACTTTTATTACTAATTTCTGGTATCGCTTCATAGTTGGAGAATTGGGTCTGCCCACCCTATTTCAACTCTCAGGAATTATTAACCTTTAGGGCACCAATTTTCACCCTATTGTTATTACTGAATCAATGCCACACTTAAAAAAAAAAACCTTAATTGAAACCACAATATATAAAAAGATGAAAAGCAAAGCATATTTTGTTGAAGGGAGAATTGAGAGGCCTACAAACAAACTCATAATTAGGGTCTCTTAGTTTCGACCAAGGCAATCCCAAGGCTGTTTTGAAACCCTATGGCTTTGCAGAGCCCAATCTGTCAGTACATGATCAAGAGTTGTGGTCACAGGTCCTTGAAAAGAAAGGAAATTATCTTTCCCTACAGACTGAGACATTGTTTTGGTTTTCTGTTTTTGTTTTTTAAGATTTTATTTATTTATTTGACACAGAGAGAGAGAGCGAGCGCGCCCAAGCAGGGAGAGAGGCAGGCGGAGGAAGAGGGAGAAGCAGGCTCCCCACAGAGCAGGGAGCCCGATGCGGAACTTGATCCCAGGACCCTGGGTCATGACCTGAGTGGAAGGCAGATGCTTAACCCACTGAGCCACCCAGGAACCCCCAGACTGATACATTATTAATTGAAGGTTATCAATAACGATTCAAGTCACCTACGTACTTAAACGTCAGAATGCTTATATTAAACATCCGAATCAGGACGTTTTTCCATGTCCTCTGTATTTGTTTTATTTTCTGCAATTCTTTTTTGTTTCTTCTCATTTTCCTAGAAACATTACAAGAACTTCTCAAGCTTATCCTCTGGGTTACCAATTAGCTTTTCTGTCACCAGATCTGATTTCTTACCATTTCCAATGAAGATTTGAATGTTACCATTGCATTTTAGTTTGACATGTGCTAAGCACTGTTGGAATGATTTTAATTTTTGCATGAAGTCAGTGAGACAAGTATTATTTTAATCCCCCCTATACACAAAGGAAACCAAGGCTCTGCAAGGTCATACAGCTAAGAAGCCAGGTTTTGAAGGGTGTGGATCCAGACCTTTCATGATGAACTATACTTTCTCAGACATAGTTTATAAGAACTTTATCATAAATCATTGTCACGTTGCTCTGTTACTTGCGTTCTTCAGAAGCTCATTCTCTTGTCATTTTTATTGTTCATATTTCTTAATATTTATTTTATCTGATTTCTCTCTCTCTCACACACACGCACACACACACACACACACACACACACACTCCCTCCTCCATATCTAGCAGTATAGCCAGAACCAGGTTTTGGACTGATGCTTTGATTTCTTTCCATAATCAGACTGAGGAACATCAAAGATCCAGTCCCAGAGCCAGCGGCAGGTGGCCCTATGCCTGATTATGCAGTTGTCTGGATCCCTCTTTACAGCCCTTGTAAGTAGCCTGCTGCAAGCCAACACTCTCGGCAGCAGTTGTAACTTTCCCACGTCCTTTGAGAGTTGGGGTGCCCCTCCCCACAAGCCAGTTTTCAAACAGGGGGCTGGTTCTCGACAGTTGACACATATGGGCACTCTATGTTTCCAATATCTTAAAGGAATCAACCCCCAGTCGCTTTGATCTGTTCTAGTATGGGGTTGAAGCAGCTCTTGCCTGCTCTCTGATTTCTGGTCCAAAGAGATGTGCATCTCGGGGTGGCAACAACTGTGTCTTCCCCATTTTGTTAAATTTTGTTTTTCTTTCCTGCTATGTTATTGTAACTGTGTGCATAAAACTTGAAACCTTGATACCACCTTTACCAAATGTCCAGTAAATCATTCTGAGATGTTTTGTGAGACTTTCTCCATGCCTCCATTTTATTCTTCTATAAGTACTTTTTTCTCATGTACTCCTTGTGCTATTGTGGTTTTTCCTGTCTACTTATCTGAGAAGAAAACGAGATTGATGGAGTAGTTGTTTTCCAGCTGACACTGCCCGTGACTTGCCCTTCGCCTTGTGTGTGGTTAATTTGGAACTGGAAATGATTTATGACTGGATGGCCAATTGAGGTACATGGTTTCTAGTCTAATTCCCAGGGACGGCCCACAATCCCCTAATGCAATTGCCCTGAACTTAGACTTTCTTTTATACCCAATGCCTGGTTCTATGTCCTGAGAAGCTAATCCCAGCTTGTACCAGCTCTCACTTCTAAGTCCCTGCTGCGACTAAGCTCCCAGAGTGCAGCATGCCACAGCCAGGTCGTCCTTTTCCTTCTCTGCTGCTCGTCTTCCATACATACTTCCTGCTACATGTCCTCCTAGAAGTTAAAGTCTCCAAAAGCATGAGGAAGAGAAATTGCTGATGGGGTTAGAGGTATGTGAAGGGATCAGCTCTGTGAACGAAGAAGTATCCAGACCACTGCATGGCGGCCACTCTGTTTTCAGCTTCATACGGACTTTTGATCTGTGAGCCAGGGTAGAGCACTGAGACCAATTTTCCTACCTCAGCAGCAACAGCTCAGCTCCACGTCGGCTGGAAAAGCACACCTAGGTCAACGGTTTTGGTTTCTTTTTTTTTTTTTTTTTTTTTGAGATTTTATTTATTTATTTGTCAGAGAGAGAGGGAGAGAGAGCGAGCACAGAGAGGCAGGCAGAGGCAGAGGGAGAAGCAGGCTCCCTGCAGAGCAAGGAGCCCGATGTGGGACTCGATCCCAGGACGCCGGGATCATGACCTGAGCCGAAGGCAGCTGCTTAACCAACTGAGCCACCCAGGCGTCCCCGGTTTTGGTTTCTATTTGTCCCTCATGTATCTCATCATTGGTGGAATTCCTTCCAGGATTCTGGCAGTATGTGGGCTGTCAATTTTCGTTTTGTATAAATGTTCTTTTTTTTTTTTTTTTTTTTTTTTGCTGTCTTTATGGTTATTTGAGTAGGAAGTAAGGAGAGATCATGTCAGGATCTGTTGGCCAAATGACTTTGAACCAGAAATCTGCCACAGATTTTATTTTTTAATACAATTTTGTCTGCAACTATTACCAAGTAGTAAGGTATTATTTCACTGTGTTGCCAAGAAAAGTTTGGTTATTCTCCTCAGAGTAGACATTTAAAAAAATCTCCATCAGCCTACTCAGCGGCCACCTGTTGAAACTCCCCATTTGCCTGGCATTGTGAGACCGCTCAGTCCATTTTTGGAAATCAGTCTGTCCAACTTAAACTAGGAGACTCAGAAATATGTTTGAAACCAGAAGTCTCAGTTCAAATTCCTTATTCAGAACGGGCGTTAGTACACACGACTCCTTTGCATGAATTTGGAAAAACGTCTACCCTTCATGAAGAAACTTTACCTCTATCTATTAAATCATTGCTGTATTACACTTATTTTTTCAGAGCAAGACAATTTACTCTCATTTGCCAGAAATTTGTCAAAACAAATATAGAAAGGAATAACATTTATGACAGGGATGGTTTCCCTTAAAGCATCCCACACAACTGTACATGAAAAACCTGCTCTTGTTCCTGAGAAAACTTTTAGAGATAACAGGAGAACTTATGGTTAGATATAGAAGGCTCACTCTCTTGAAACCTCACCTGAATGAAAGTGTAGGAAAGAAGTTTAAGGCATTTGCCCACAAGGACAAAGAATAGGGAGAAAGAAATTATGAAAGCTTGAAAGCAAAAGGATGACTGAGAAGTGAAACAGCAGAAATTAAAACGGATACATATTTCACCCACCCGCCCCTCAGCCTCTGGCAACCACCAGTCTGTTTTCAGTATCTATGAGCTTGGCTTTTAATTTTTTTTTTTAAAGATTCCACCTATAAGTAAGATCATATGGTTTTTGTCTTTCTCTGGCTTATTTTGTTAGCATGATGCCCTCAGGTTCCATCCATGTTGCTAGAAATTGCAAGATTTAATTCTTTTTGATGGCTGACTAATATTCCTCTGTGTGTGTATGTGTGTGTGTGTGTGTGTGTGCGCGCGCGTGTACGCACGCATGTGCGTATAGCTCACATTTTTTATCCTTACATCTGTGAATGGACACTTAAATTGTTTCCATGTCTTGGCTATTGTAAATAATATACTGTGAACATGGAGGGGCATGCATTATTTTGAGTTAGTATGTTTGTCTTCTTTGCATAGATACCCAGAAGTGAAATGCTGGATCATATGGTAGTTCTATTTTTAATTATTTGAGGAAACTCAATTCATTCTGTTTTCCAGAGTGGCTGCACCCATTTACGTTCCCACCAGGTACACAAGGATTCCCTTTTCTCCCCAGTCTCACCAACAATTATTATTTCATGTCTTTTTGATAATAACTGTCAGTTATACAATGAATAAGTCGTAGGGTGGTAAGGTACAGCATTGTGACAGACAGTTAACAGTACTGTATTACATCTTTAGAAGTTGCTAAGAGAGGAGATCTTTAAAGTTCTCATCACAAGAAAAAAGAATTCTGTAATTATGTGTGGTGACAGATGTTACCTAGACTTACTGTGGTGATCATTTTGCAGGTATCAAATCACAATGTTGTACACCAAAAACACTGTTGTGTTGTGTGAACTATTATGTATAGTTCTCTGCAAAAAACTTATGTATATGGATTTAATTAAAATTACATCTGACCATTAAAAAAAGGTGAATATTAAACTGTCAGTGGGAGAATTTAGGAAGAACATGATCTACACCACAGAGCCCCCCACCCCACTCCTATTTGGCTACTGAACACTGGGACTGTAAATCATGTATTATCACTCCGTTTCTAGGTACCATAGTCAGTCACACACCCTACAGAGAAAAGAAGTTTCTTGGCTTAGAACCTGACCATCTCAAGAGGAAACATCCAAAGAAATCGACTTCAGAAGATCCCAGATTACACTCTTGGGTGTCCCAAAGGTAGGAGGTACCAACCACACACAAGGGCTACCTTTTATCCTTTTTAGGTCATTTAAAAAAATATAAACAGACAGCTGAAGTTCCCTAGATATCTGAAGAAAGTCTCCAACATGCATAACAAATACTAACACCAGCAAAGAGGAGAAAGCAACGTGGGCAAAACAGAACCACTGCAGGGTGTTGAAAAAGAAAGCCATTGGTATTCTTATAGAGATCGCAGAAGATTTTAGTTCCATAAAACAACAATAAAAGGATATTGTTTTTTACAAAGAACATTCGGGGAGTCAGGGGATAAAAGAACTCCTAGGGATTAAAAAGGTGCCGGGAGAAATGAAAAACTCAACAGAGATACTGGATAGCAAAGATGAAAAAGCTCCAAAAAGGAGGAGTGAAAAGAGAAGAAAATGAGGGGATTGGTCTAGGATGACCAACACCCCAAAATTAGGAGTTGTAGAACACACAGTGGAAAAACTGGATTGGGGGTTGGGGATGAATGGCAATGAAAACATAAAGAACCTAAGAAGCAAAACCAGGCCATTATTGATTCCAAAGAGAATATAAAGTTGCACGCAAAAAGTTCTGTTTTTCACATGATTTACGTCTAAGCAGCATTTACGATAGCAATAACTATGTAATCACTGATTGTGTAAGACTTGCGTGGGAATGGGAGCCAGTCTGGCTGAAAGGGAGTAAATCCTCACCTAAAACAGGAGGTCAAAATATGCCCCAAACTGATAAAAGTTTGGAGATGTAGAGATAAATACTTTTAAAGTCAAAAATAGTCAACTCTCGGAAATGGGAAAAGGAAAAGGGGAGGGGGCTCAGGTTTTTTGTTTTTGTTTTTTCCCAATAAGCCTAGGAAACTATTTGATTGTTCAAATTACATAATTTCTGTAAATTGCATAAAATGTAATCTTGATTTTTTTATTTGAGTATAGTCGTCATGCAGTGTTGCATTAGTGCTAGGTATACCACCTAGTGATTTGACAAATTTATCCATTATGCTGGGTTCATTCCAAGTGTAGCTGCCATCTGTCCTGGTACATGGTACATCCCTATTACAATATCATTGACTCTATTCCTTGTGCTCTGATTTTTAATAAAATCTTGATTTTTTAACAGATCTATATAAATAGAACTACAGAAAGAGAAACATGGATAGGTATAAGGGATAGATAAATTAGAAGGTATTAACGAATTAAAGAAGATTGGATAAGGACAAAATAGAGAACGGGACCACCCCCACCCCGAATTGTGCCAGGGAGGAGGGGGTAGTGGAAATGGAGCACTGAAATGTAGGGAAATGCTGCTAAACACCATTGGGAAATCTGGTCTGGGCAAGAGGGAAGCTTCTACTCATACATCATGGGCACTAGTCTTTGTTTTGTTTTGTATAGTTGTGAGTATAGTTGACACACGTTAATTTCAGGTGTACAACATGGTGAATCGACAAGTCTATGTGTTATGCTATTCTTGCCATGAGTGTAGCTACCATCTATTATCATTCAACCCTATTAAATACCATTAACTGTATGATGTGCCCTATTTTTAATTGATTGAGGAAGGAGTAAGGGCACGCGCCATTTCGAGAATTCTTCCTTTGGAAGAGAGAGGAGGCAGCAGTCCTCCTGTGCCTGCCCAAGTCTATCCTGGCTTCCCACGTCCTTTCCCTCCAGCCCCACCATCTCCTCACTCCGCTGGCTCCCCTCCCATTCAGAGCTGCTTGTCTGCAGCTATCTTTCACCTGGCACTAAAACCTGGAACTACAGAGTGTGGGACAGTCCCCCTTCTCTTAGATTCAATACAGTCAAGGTTTGTGTTTTTAAGAATCTGAGAAAACACATTAGAAAGGCCTACCCAAAGTTCCAAAGCCCATATGCCTTCCTCAGCTGTCTGGACACAGACTGCTATGGCTCAGTGGACACCCGTTACAAAGCACCGGATTCCCCCCGCTTTTCCGAGTTTGAGCCCTTTTGCACAGTCTCTGCCCACATCACACATTTACAGCAAGATGACAAAAATGAGGATTGGGACTATATCCCAGGAAGAGAGCTGCTGGAAATCAAATTAAAAGGAAAACAAGAAGGGAAATACAGGAATGCATTATTACTTAAAGAGCCCTGAATTGTTCAAGGAGAAATATAAAAATAAGTCATCATTTTAAAAAGTCTGAATTATTTTGTCTCAGGCTGTAAGAAGAGTATCTTCCTCATCCACTACTTTCTTGAACTCGGCAGAAGATTGGCTTATGTGGAAAGGCAGACGTTTCATAGATCGCCACAGAGAAGTGGTCATGGACAGATGTGTACCTTTTCACAGGACCTTGATGGGCAAAAAGGCCATCTCATGAAGTGTTCCTTCCAGTCTTTTCTGATGCAGGCCAGGACTCTTTTCCCACAGCAGAACCTATTGATTCCCATCACAGCAGACATGACTGAGATATTCATTGCATAAAGGAAATAATTGAGTAATTTTCAATTAACCATGAAAACATTATCAGTAGTGTGAATTATTCATAAAGACACAAGGCCTACTCCTTCAACTATCTGACAAGACAGACTCTCAAAGATGTGTTCAAGACAAGATGCAGTTGTGTTGAACACAACGAGAAACGCTAGGAGCTTATGATTGTATGTTTTATAGAATGTGAATTTTTGGTTGGGTTCTAAACACAATATCAGCATGTTAATCATCTTTATTTGTATTATTTATACTTCTTCCCATCAGCATGAAAACCTCTTAAATTGGTTCCATTTACTTAAAATTGGCCTGACACAAACAGAGTTTGGACTACCGCTCACACTTCAGTTCTCTTGCCAAATAATATATGGGGTACCAGACTTGGCTCAAGAAGATCCAAAAGGCACAATTAGGCAGGCAAGCTATAGCACAGTGGGGTCCCAGACTTTTTAAAAAAATTATTAAGAGCTATGGACCTTTGTCCCAGAAAAATGAGAACAAGAAGTTGTGCTTAAAATTCCCAGGGCTTATGGACTCCCTACAAATCATTCGTGGTTTCATAAGTATGGAATGTGAATTCTGTATTTCCAAAATAAAAAGTAGGCGACTCTGAGTTCTTGCTAGGGTAATTTTCAAACTTGTGTCTCACATGAAGAATTTTCTAGCAGTTTCTGCTCATGGATACATTCTGGTCAGGGAGACAACGTAGCATTTGACATGTGGCTTCAAGGTTTTCACACAGCAGCTGTTGGTCAATACTGAGGCTTGATGCATTTACTGAGGGAAATCTTCATGCCTCAGATTATTGCTTCAAAGATTGTTAAACCAGAATAATAGGCAGAGAAAAGTTGTAAAAAAAAAAGGGGGGGGAGGATGTCCTTTAAATAGAAGAGTATGGCTGTCACCTCATTTACAATTTATAGCTACGACAACAAACAGGATGTCAGGCTGTGTCCCTCTCAGAGGGTGTATAAATCAAGGGAAGTGTTATTGCCACACGGAACAGCAACCAAGAGAGATCAGCTTGCATCACTGTTCATTGAACAAGACTAAATGGCTATTATCCTTGAAACCTAAAACATGCAAGATGATATTCATCAAGGCCAAGAGGACTCTAATTCTCCATCCAGTGACCAACATGGGCTGGAGTTGATGGGGATCTTAGGTAATGTGCAACACTTGGCCATTTTGCCCAATCTTTTCTCACTTTTTATATGTCCTTTGGTTTATCTCTACATGCAACATAATCTTACTGGAGCATTTATATACTTTTAGAGTTCAAATTATTTGGTTTCTCTTAAAGCTGTCACTCCTTGATTTATGATTCTCTTCATGCTCATCTTAGTTTGGATTCCTGAAGCTTTGTTCTCTGGTGGTGCTCTTGGGTCCAATTTTATAGGCACTTTTAGTCTAGGGGACAAAATGACAAACACAAAAGGCTGATGTTTATGAAGAAAGCCAGGATGCTTACAGTGTCGCTGCCCTTGCACTGATTTGGAAGAACATACTAAAAAAAGCAAATTGCCTTTTCTATGCCAAGGACATCAGCCGATAATAAGTTTTTAAAAAATGATCAAATGAGTAATTAGCATTAAATGTTTTTGACTTCACACCACAAGGGAATGGTCCCAGAAAAGGGCTTTATACTTGCTTATAAACCTGGTCTTAAAAGAAAGTTATTTTTTAAAAATTCTATTAGATGAATTAAACCTTAGTTATTATCCAGCCAGAGGCCATACATTTGAAATTTAAAGTCTCTGGCTCCTCATCACTATGCAGCCAGTAGTTTGTTTTGTGACCTTAGGCAAGTCATTTAACCTCTTACTGGTTCACTTTTCCTCCTCTGCAAAATATACATATTAGTGTCAGTCGTCTTGGAAATTCCTGTGAAATACTTGCAAATACTGATGTAAAAAATAATGCTGTCCTTTTACAAGATGTGGTTACTGATTTAAAGTTTGGCATGTAGTAGGCAACTCAATAAAGGTTTATTATGTGTGTTAATGAATGGATGGGTGATCCCCATGTACTTTGCCATATTTTTCATTCAGACAACCCTGGAACTCCTTAGAGCCTCTCTCTCTCTCTCTCTCTCATTATTTCTATATATATAATAGTATAATATATATAATATATATTATATTATTATTATATATAATATATATAATAATATTATTATTATATATAATAGTATTATTATTATATATAATAGTATTTATGTTATTTTATATATATATATATAGTAGCCTCTGGACAAATCTTCTCTCCCCACTCCTACCCTTCAATTTCCCTTCCCCTCATCTCTTTCATTCCCATGTTCTTCTTCAGGACACCTTTTTCTTTTTAATCTGTTGTTCCCCAAACCAATCCCACGTACCACTCCTCAACTCGTTCTAGCGCTAGCCAAACGAGTTCAGGGCTGGCCTGTAATGACTAGATAAAAATAGATGGGCCCTCATCCAAAGAATGGGAAAGAGTATCAGCATCAAGCTAATGATACTCCGACTGTCTGCCTATCTTTTAGTAATAACCCAATTACCAACAACTGACTCAGTGAAGAAGAAAGAATATTTCTCAAGCATACAACATTCATGACCTCCAGGGATGCTTCTAGAATAGGCAGTCACATGGACAATATAAAAGAGAAAAGTTCTCCTGGCTCCAGGGGACCTGTAATTTGCTGCCTCATAAAGCTTAACAAGTATTCCCCCGGTCTGGCATTTATGTGCACGTTAGCCTGTGGCAATGAATGGACTCATCCTCAAATTCTAATAGGCTCTGGAAGGTTTCCTCAAACCTAAAGTTTCCAAATAAAAACAATAGGATTATTGTTATCTTAAACCAACTGAAGCATTTTTTTTCTCTTGTTGTGGCTAACTGATGAATTCTTAACTCAAAAGTTCAAATATTCTCTGAGCCTCCTGGATACAGTTATAGATACCATGGTCCACTGGAGTTTAAATTTCAAATTTGCACACATTTTAAAGAAAGGAGAAAGACAGCAGAACAACCTAGGCTGAACAGAGGGGGCTTTATTGACAGCAAAAAGTGACGACGTGGTTTTTTTTTTTTTTTTAAAGATTTTATTTATTTGTTAGAGAGAGAGCGCAAGCACAGGCAGACAGAGTGGCAGGCTAGAGGCAGAGGGAGAAGCAGGCTCCCTACCGAGCAAGGAGCCCGATGTGGGATTCGATCCCAGGACGCTGGGATCATGACCTGAGCCAAAGGCAGCCGCTTAACCAACTGAGCCACCCAGGCATCCCATGTGACAACGTTTTTTAAGCAGTGCTCGGGCAGAAAAGCCTACAAGCTACAGAAGCCTGTCCATTTTGCTCTTTGGCTCCAGGACAGTCTTGACTGGAGTATCTCCTGGTAAGTGAGAAGCTTATGGTTCCAAGAGTTCCAATAAGGCAACCAGATGATGGAGTCAGAGCTGCAGGGCTGGAAGGAAACTATGACATTTCTGTGATGATGACACCAAGACCTAAAGAAGCAACCAAACCAAATGGTTTGCTCATGAACAACAGAAGCCCACACCTGGAACATAAAGTTTTAATGCTAGGCACTCAGGTAGGGGGGATGTGGCTTAATATATCATTTAATGGTCTTCACCATTAAGCAGATTTGATTATTTCTTTTAATTCAAAAAGGGCACAAACATTTTAATGCTGAGAATTTTTATTATCTTTCATACTAGTTCAGTCTTCAATTCATTTGCATTAAGATTAATGATCAGCAGTCTACTCCCTTTTCTCCTGATTTTAAATAAAAATGCCCTTGAAACTATTGGAATCTAGCCAACAAAAGAGGGCAAGAGAGGGAAGAGAAGACACATCCCGTTCCTAACTGCTTAGGCTCTAAAGAGACACACTTCGTTAAACTTGCATAATGTCACATGTCAATTGCACCTCCATAAACCTGGGGGAAATTGCTGCTCATATTAACAGGATGATTTTTATGGAACCTCAAAACGTTTAAAAAAACTCAAGTCTATTCATAGCAAATAAACACATAAAGGGACACACTTCATTCCCACGCTCATCCCATTCGCAACCACAAGTCACATGTCCCCATCTAGATGCCAGGGGCTGAGAGAGGTAATCCCACAGATAGCCACAGCCCAGTGACAATTCCACATCACAGAGGAAGTGGGAGCACTCATTTTTAGGGGCATCTAGCCATCTCTGTCACATTCCCTCCACCCATCCTCTATCACATCATATAGATCCCTGTGTGGCTTGTAGTACAACCTAAGGATGGGGTTCATCCCAGGAAAGACTGAGTCACAGGCTCTCCCGGATGCAGGGCCTTAAACAGCTTCAGCAAGATTCTGTGTCTCACTTCCATTGCTTGTCTTTGCTTTGCTTTCCCTCCCTTTGTAAGGCTTCCTTCTCAGGAAGGCTCTCATTACATGCAGCCATGCTGGTCATTAGGAGCTTAGAGTGTATTGTCTTCAGAACCAGCAGTCTCAGAAGAAAAAGAAAATAACAATAATCATCCCTCTCTGTTGTGAAATCCATAGCAGTCCCTGAAAATAAATCTGATGGATCTTACTTGAGATACACACTTACCACGGAAGCAATCACCCTATCTAGGGGCAGGGTATCCCAGTTGGCCTCTCCCGTGGGAGAAGAGGTGGGGTCCTGGGATTTATTGCTCAATAGGACTTCAGGAAGGAGCAGCTTCTGAAAGGAAAAGCTGTTGGCATACAAGGAAGTCCCAAGGGTTAAGATGGTTAACGCTATGAATGGGAGGTCAACAGACATGGAACTTGTGAATTTGCTTATTATTATTTCTTCCTCTCTTTGTTAGTTTTCTTTTAGTCTTTAAGAACACATGTCTTCTCATATATTGTTGATATTTGCTTATAAGAAGAAAATTATAGTTCTTCTTTTCTCTTATTGCACTATAGAATGTTCTAGGTTAATGATCATGTTAATCCTCTAAAAACAGCTCTAAGTAACAAAGGTGGCATTCCATAAAAAATAAATTTTGACAAATGTCTTGATAAAAGGATCCTTAAACTACTAATCAGATTAGATTTTATTTATTTTCATTTGGGGGAGTGGTGTTGCTTTGGGGGCTCTTAAAAGCATCTTGCCAGATGTGAGCATTTTGTCTACTAGGGAGGCTGCAAGTTTCTTAAGATACTAGGAGGGTCATAACTATGGTGTTCATAGGTGCCAGACCTCTGATGCTTTTCAAATCTGTACCGTTTGGATAGTACTGAGTTTGAAACATTGATTGACCTTTACTTAGTGAGGGAAAGTTATTGTTAGCAGTATTGGTTTTTTTAAATTTTATTTTAATTCCAGTATAGTTAAAATGCCATATTGTATTAGTTTCTGGTATATCATAGATTACTGTTAATATTAAATACTAGTACCTATCATATACCACTGGCATTGGGCTAGGCACTGGGGGTAGAGCTATGACTTTGAATTACATGTACAAAGACCTTTCTTCCAAACAAGGCGATAGTCCCAGTTTCCATGGATTGAGACATGGATGTGTCCTCCTGAGGGCCACATCCAGCCTACAGCAGAGAGCTAGCCTTCCTAAAGTTAGCCGACATTAAAGTTGAGGCCCAGAGGATGAGTCAATGTCTGGGGAGTTGAGGTCAGAGGGTATTCCAGACTGGGAACAGCATGTTCAAAGCCCAGAGGCAAGAGTGTGGTGCAATCAAGGAACTGAAAGAAGCTCCCATTTGGCCCTAGCTCAGAGCACTGGGAAAATGTAATAGGGGAGACAAGGCTGGAGCCAGATCATGTGAAAGCCACATGAAGGAGTTTTAAGTTTATCTTTAGGCAACGGGAAGCCAGTGAATGTTGTACAAAGAGGAGAGATGTAATCAAATAATCACTTCAGGAGGACCTCTGGGAAATGGAAAATGAATTAGGAGGGACTAGAGCAGGAACAGGAGACCCAGGAGGAGGTTATTACCATGGGCTAGAGAAAGAAAGATAATGTTGGGATAAACATAAAAAGAAATAACTAGACGCAATGTGTATTTGAGGTACAATGGGAAGAACATTCTGACAGTTTACATGTGGAGAGGAGAGGGAGGGAGGTGTTAGAAATAACATCTAAGTTCTTGAAATGTGATTGGTTGAATCATGTACCCCAAAATTTTTATGTTCAGGTCCTAACCTCTAGTACCTCCGAATATGATCTTATTTAGAAATAGGGCTTTCCAGAAGCTATCAAGCTAAAATGAGTTCATTAGGGTGAGCTCTAATCCGATATGACTGGTATCTTTATAATTAGGGAGAATTTGGAGACGGACATCTACACAAGCTGAACTCTGTGTGAAGATGAAGGCAGAGATCAGGGTGGTGGTCTCTACCCCAAGGAATGGAAAAGGTTGACAGCAAAGCACCAGAAGCTAGGAGAAAAGATGCAACAGATTGTCCCTCACGTACTTCATTTAGGCAACTCAGAAAACTAAATAACCTGAGACACTGGAGGCGCCTCCCACAGAGTTAGAGAGCACTGGACAAAGAGCCAGCTGGTGAAAAATAATGCTCTTAACCTACCAACAGAAGGAATTTTCCAGCCATATATCAAAGAATTATCCATTTTCATCTGAAACTGAGATAATATGTAACTTAAAACAAAACCATCTTCCAAATCATCAAGGAGCTGACCATTTGTACTAAATAAAAGTTGTTACATTTCTTGATAAACTGAAGGATGGAGAAACAAAGGCGTCAGGCCCATTCGAAGGTGCTTGGCTCAAAGGCTTAATCCCTGCCCCATTCCCTTATGGTGAATTTCATTGGAAATTACATAAGAAAAATTACAGGAGAAAATTTCTCAAACTGAAGAAGTCAGGTCTACCTTCTGAAAGGGCTCTTCAGATGCTTAGCCAAAACAACTTCGTATTGAAAAAAGGCCTACATAAAGACTCATCAATTAGAAGTGTCAGAGCTCTAAAGATAAAGGGAAAAAAAACTGTTAAAAAAAAAAAAAGTCACACACAAGGAATAGATATAGAAGCCAAAGGAGAAATACCTTCATAATCAAAAGAAAAAAATTTTTTTAATTTAAATTCTAATACCCAGCCAAACAATTCAAGTCAAGTGTAAAGGTGGAATAAAGACATCACAAATGACTAAACAGCTTTACTTTTTTTAATTCACTAATGGGATTAGCCCAGAAAACAATAGTGTAGCCACATCGTGTTTCCCTCAGGGCTTGCTTTCCTCGCCAGCTCCAGCTCTAGCCACATCCTTCCTAATTCCTGGATGGCGCTATTCTTCCCTTCAACACCCTAGGCCAAATGGCTGCAAGAAAGCAGATTGCTCCAGAGGACCTCCACTGGAGTCCAAAAGCCAGCAGAACAGTAAAAGCTGGCAAAAAGGAAAGAAAGGAGATCTTGAAGAGATAGTTTTAATGAGGTGATTCAACACAGCTAGAGACCATTTGTTGACTCAGTTCCCAGAGTGCTGTGGTTTCCAGTTATGGCCTTTAGATAAGTATGGTTTTCCTGTACTTTGGTTACGAAATTTAAAATAATTCAATATCAAACTTCATGGGAAATGAGGATGATGATAATGGTGATGAGGAGGATGGTGATGATGATTATAGATTTTAAAAAGAAAGAGTGCTAAAGAAAAACACAATGTGAATTGGTAAGTCCAGGTCTTCTGGAACAATTGATAAAAATACCAAGCAACTTGTGATTAGACTATGACTTACACTTCTTTTCTTCTCTATATAACAGTAAGATCTTTAAAAATATGGCACAACTCCCTTTGGACACTTTTCTGCTCACAACAAAGACATAAATTAGCAATCCTATGTCATACTCAGAGGGATCAAGTGTATTTCTCTTTCCACGAAAGTTACCCCTGCTAGAATATCTAAGCTGCCCCCAGAGACAAAAGTGTGGTGGAAATTTAGCCATTAAAGTTGTATTCCTACCACACCAAATGTTGGCAGAGATGTGTGGAGATAAGCACCCATTGCTGGTGGAAATGCAAAATGGTACAGCCACTTTTGGAGACATTTTGGTGGTTTCCTGGTACACTCTATGTACTCCTACCACATGATCCAGCAATTGTGCTCCTTGGTATTTACCCAAAGAAGTTGAAAATTTATGTTTATACAAAAGCCTGCACACAGATGTTTACAACAGCTTCATTCATAATTGCCAAAACTTGGAAGCAATCAAGATACACTTCAGTTGGCAAATGGATAAATAAACTGGGGTATATCCACACAATGGACTTATACTCATCACTGAAAAGCTACCAGACCATGAAAGACACAGAAGAACCTTAAACGCATATTACTAAGTAACAGACGCCTACCTGAAAAGGCTGCATACTTTATGATGCCAACTATAAGACATTCTGGAGAAGGGGAAACCAGGGACACAGTGTGAAGATCAGGAATTGTCAGGGATTGTGGAGGTTGGGAGTGAACAGGCAGAGCATAAAGAATTTTTAGGTCCATAAAACTATTCTGTATGATAGATGTCATGACAGATACATGTCATCATACGTTTGCCCAAACCCATAGAATGTGCAAAACCAAGAGTGAACTCCAAGATAGACTATGGATTTGGGGTGTTATACTTGTCACTGTAGGTTCAACCATTGGAACAAATGTGTCTTCTGGTGAAGGGTATTAATCTTGAGAAAGTCTGCATGCATAGCAACCAGAGCTATAGGGGGATTTCTGTACCTTCCTCTCAATTGTGCTGTGATTGTAAAAATGCTCTAAAAAAAAAGAAGTCTCAAAAAATTCTTTTAGCTTGAAATGCAATAATTCCAGGAAATAGAAGTGCATTAAACTGTGAGGAGTCACTGAAGGCTTGCAGTAAGTGAGTTTTAAGACTCTTTGGAAAAGCAGGTTTTTACAAGGAAGGGACCATAGACCAGGAATTGAGGGCAAACCAAGGCACAGCAAAGGCAACCGTCTCAGGAGTTTCAACTGGTCTCAGAGCTATCTGGGTGTTGTTTGTTCACTCATTCAACAGATGCTAATTATATGCCTAGAATGTGTCAGGTAGTTTGAGGCTCTCAGGACATAAGTAAATCAAACAGATAAAGTCTCCTGTCCTCCCAGAGGAAGGGACAGAAAATAGATAATAGACACATACAATTAAATCATATATTATTTCAGAAGGTGATTAAGTTGTTCTAGGGAAAAAAAAAAAAAAGCAGATCTGGGTCAGGGGATTATGAATGCCAAGGTGGTAGGGGCAGGTTCTAATTTTAAATATGGTGGGTTGTTTGCTTTTTCAAAGACGTAATTCAGTTAAAAGTCCACTGAGTATATAATCAGCTCCCAGGCTTGAAAACCATAAAGTGCATCTGTGACAACTGCTAGACACTGAAAATGCACATAACACATGGGGTTGGAGGTAGCAAAGGCATTTATTATCCTCCGTGGATATTTATAGATGTTCAAATAACATCGCATTATCTCCTTTATTGTTTCTGAATGCAAGGGATGTGTTGAGTTTCACAATCAAAAGCAAAGGCAAATATGTCTATTTAAGTGATGACACACCTCCACCTCCTCTTCATCTGTAGGCTGCCATAGGTACAGATCACACCCAATTTATTGGATGTTTCTTTCATCAACATATGAAAATGTTTAAACATTTGAGTTGAATATACTTCCAAAAGATGACAATGATTATGCATTGAGAGTGCTGTGATCTGCCTCACCATGAAGGCTAGAGATAGGATTGCCTTAGTACACTCTCCTTTTCTAGTAGAAGGGAGGCCCTTAATCACCAGGTTCTGTTCTCTGTGATTACCATTCAGGGGTTCGAAAAGCATTACTTGGGAAATGAAGCTCATTGAAAATTGCAAGGGAGAGACGGTCCTGAAAATCACACATAAGAGCAAGACTTCAAGTCAAGATGACTTCATCCTAGGTTGACACAACTATGCCTTGCGGTTTGCTTGGTGTTGCCTTTAGCCCCTAAATCACTCCTTCAATAACCAGTTCTTAACAAAACCAATGGGTGGGACTGGAAGGGAAGAGAAGGAAGTGATCAAAAATTCAAAAAGTTAACAACCTGACCAAAGTAGTTACTGAATGAAACTGAACAACTATTAAAACAAAGACTTGTGAAGGAAGAATCCGTATCCTGAGTGCTTACAGCAGATGTCTGAGGCTTAAGTTACCTGGGTAACAGATGGTATTCTGGTTTGACTGTCTTGTGTCTGAGGTAGATTTGAGATATCTATTGTACACACTTCTTAGTAGAAGAGGATTTGCTGTCCCATGCCCAGTACCCTTTGCCCTTGGGTCAAAATCCCCTTTGTGGGTTGGGTCAGCTAGGTCCTTCCTCTGCCAACTCCCAGGGGGCAGGCAGTATGATGTAGGATCAGCCAAAAGGGTGTTCCAACTGGAGACTGAATTGTGTGTGGAATGTCAGGACCATGACCGATGGTCAGTTCATTGTACATGGAGCAGTCGCAGTGATGAAGGCAGCACTACCTGTGGTCATGTCTGCAGAGCTTGCCTGCCAGCAAAGCCAAACATTCCCTCTGGTGAGACTTGACTTATCTGTAATTCTAGCTATGTAAACTCCTGGAGGTGCCCTGTTCTAGCCCTAAAGTCTGTCTCTCAGCCTTACTAGCAATTCTAAAGTTGGCAGGTAGCCTATAATAAATTCACTTTCTCTTTAAGTTTCTGTCTACATACAAGATCCTTGACTGATAAGATCCCTGTGAAACCTGAAAGACTCACTCCTTCATTTCACAAAGAGGGTAAGTTGTCTAGAGAGGTTGTGACTTTTTCTGGGTTCTTTCTGTGACTTTTTCAGCAACATGGTGTTCATAAGACCATGGCTTAACTATTGAAAAGATTACTGAAAATAAAGTATGAGGTAGCAGAACTAAGTCAGAGACAGATTTAAAGTTTAAGCCTTGGGAATGAATGAACTCACCGTCTGAGAGCATGGGGTGGCACCAGAGGAAGAGAGTGGGAAAGGAACCACAGGAACATTTTCTTTAAGGAAATGACTAAAACAACAAAATAAAACAAATAAACAAAAAAAAACTAGAGTCCACACCAAGGCAGACTAAGAAGAGGTTGATAAAATACTAACAGAAGGAATAGGAGTATAGGGTTACAAGAGAAGAAATAGAAAAATAACATCATTGAAACCAAAACATTAGATATGATTCCAAAAAGAGTTAATTGATAAGCAGTTGATGACATTATCAACTCATTTCTAACATGCTGGTCACCAATTATGATATGCAGAGGTAAGAAGTTTGTGTCTCCACTACCAAGGAACTCTCCGACACTAGCTGGGAGGCCTGCAAGTCGACTCAAACTGGACACTGTCTACCTGGAGATGGCATCAGATCCCACAGGTTAGGGGTTCCATTCTACAAGAGGGACCCCCCACTTCATATGCCATCACAAGTCCAGACTGTCACCTGTGCTACTGCCCAACTGGCTATACATCAGAGGTTCCAATGACCCCCTTCTTGGGTTCAATGAATTTACTAGAGCAGCTCACCAGAACTCAGAGAAACACTTTTACTTGTTAGACTACTAGTTGATTATGAAAGGATGTAACTCAGAAACAGTCAGATGGAAGAGATATATAGGGCAAGATGTGGGGAAGGGGTATAGAGCTTCCATTCCTTCTGAGATCACCGCTCAGCACTTCCATGTGTTCACCAAGATGGAAGATCTGCAGACCCTTTTTGGGGTTTTATGAAACCTTCATTACAATAGGCATGGTTGATGAAATCATTGACCATTGGTGACCGAACTGAATTCCCAGAACTTACCCCCTCCAAGAGTTTGGAGAGTAGAACTGAGAGTTCCAACCTTCTCATCACAAGGTTGGTTACACCAGCAACCAGCTCCCCTCACTGTGGTCCAAAAGTCACCTCCTTAATATAAAAAATAAAAAGACATCTTTATTACTCTCATGTATTGCTCTGTGCCAGAAACCAGGAGGAAGATCAAATGTATATTTTTTATTTTAAATCAGGATATCACAACTGTGAATTGAGAAGAGACAATTTTGTAATTCTGGATTTATTTACCAATTAAGATATCTTTAAGACAGAAATCTTTAAAAATATCCTAAAGCCAAAGCCAGCTTGCAAAGGGTGCAGAATAAGTGAGGATATAAGTGTGACTTTTTCTTTCAGAAAATTTTGTGTAGAAAGGAAGGAAGAGTGTGTATGCTGAACATCAGAGGAGAGATTTTTATAAAGGACAGATGATTTGAATACCAAAGAGAAGGAGCTAATTTATTTGCTTATGTATTTATTTTTAAAGATTTTACTATTTATTTGTCAGAGAGAGAGAGCACAAGCAGGGAGAGAAGGATCCAGAGGGAAAAGCAGGCTCCCTGCTGAGCAAAGAGCCAGATGTGGGACTCTATGCGGGACTTGATGCCAGGACCCTGGGATCATGACCTGAGCCAAAGGCTGACACTTAACCCACGGAGCCACCCAAGCATCCCAGAGAAGGAACTAATTTAAAAGGGTGTAAAAGAGGGAGCCTGTTTCTCTTGACTGTCACCCCACCTTGTGTGCAGCCAGGAGAATTATTGAATGCATTAAGTTCATGAATGGTTAACTTTGCAAATATCTGAATATTTGTATTTATACCTGCTTTCTCTTTAGACCATTGATGGCTGGCTAAACATTATTCTTGTTTGGCTTCATGTAGCCATAGCCTTTTGGGGGGCTAATCATATTTTCTACATTTGACTCAATTTTTATAATTTGTATGGTGCGCTACCGCATGGAAAGAACTAGATGTCACTCATTCCTCAGGCACAGATCGATTTATCAACGGCGGGACTTTGCTATCCTTTGAAGACGCCTGCCTGGATAAGTCAAGCCAGAGAAGGTTAGAGGCTAGAGATACCTGGCTGCCGCACACCTCTATGTAGTTTGGATGCACTTTGAGTGAGCGACATGATTGATTTCATGCTGTGTATTTCATGCTGGCTTCACGCGGTGAAAACCTAAGCAGCCTCACCTGTCATCCCCAGGTAACCTCTCCAGAGAAACTATGATGACACTGAGTATCTGGAAGGAAATGCCTTCTTGAAAAGTTTGCAGACTTCAGAAAAGTTGTTCCTCCCACTGGTGCACTTGGATGGACACAGCATCTCATTCTGAGTCACTCTGGCAGGAGTTGGGTATAGGTATCGATCAGACTTTCCTGCCTGCCTTTTGGCTGCATCTTGGGTATAATAATCAGGCTCAATCAGCTTGGATTCTCAACCAGTCTCCAAAATATTGGCTCAAATTATTAGCGTCAAAAAATACCTTTGTGATCTTGGGCAAGTTTCTTAAACTTCTTAGAGACTCAGTCACCCCTGTGTAAAATAATCGTATAGGCTCCCACGGCTATTGGGATTATAAAATAAGAACTTCTGGCTGTGATTTTTTTTCACAAATTATGATTATAGAACATTTGTGTACAGCCTAGCTAGTGACCTTTCTGTTGATTCATAACTCTGAGCATTTTCATACTAAAACATTATGTGATCTTGTTAATATTAAATATGAAAGGTTTTATTGGGAATAAACATTTAAGGGCACCTGGGTGGCTCAGTCAGTTAAGCATCTGGCTCTTTTTTTTTTAAGATTTTATTTATTTATTTGACAGAGAGAGACAGCGAGAGAGGAAACACAAGTAGGGGAAGTGGGAGAGGGAGAAGCAGGCTTCCTGCTGAGCAGGGAGCCTGATGTGGGGCTGATCCTAGGACCCTGGGACCATGACCAGAGCCAAAGGCAGATGCTTAATGACTGAGCCACCCAGGCGCTCCACATCTGACTCTTGATTTTGGCTTAGGTCATGATCTCAAGGTTGTGAGATGGAGCCCTGCTTCAGACTCCGTGCTCAGTGCAGAATCTGCTTGAGATTCTCTCCTTCTCCCTCTGCCCCTTTCCCTGTTCATGCACATGCTCTCTCACTCTCTCTTTCTCTCAAATAAATAAATAAAAATCTTTAAAAAAAAAAGAAAAAAGAAAAGAAAATTTAGATATTAGCTCTAATAGATTTGCTCAAAAATAAGCCAAACTCACGTCAGATTCCTGATCATTCAATATTAGGTTATAAATGATTAAGCTTTGTCATATTTGCCCACAGCATCATCTCTTGATTTTTGTGAGGTCTCATAAAGCCTCAGTTCCCCCTCCCCATAAAATATGTGAGCCTTTGGGGAGACACATCAATGCAAAGTCTTTTATCTCTACTCGCATCTTCCATACAAATGTAGTATGTCTTTGAAATATGCAGAAATACATCCATTTAGAAACTTGCATTAGATGATTTTTATTTCCAAACAGCCTGTAAAGAACACTTTGACTATTGTAATAGAAAAAAATCTTGGAGTCATCTTTGACTCATCTTTTTCTCCCCCATAACCAGCAACCTATCTGCCAGAAAATCTTGTGGGCTTTTCCTTCAAAAGATTTTTAAGATCCAACGGTAAGGATCTCCTTCACAGGTCTTCCCAATTACCCTTGTCTCTCTCTATCTCTTTTGTTTCTTTCCTAAAGTTTTTTTTATTTATTTGACAGAGAGAGATCTCAAATAGGCAGAGAGGCAGGCAGAGAGAAGGGAGAAGCAGGCTCCCCGCTGAGCAGAGAGCCTGATGCGTGTCTTGGTCCCAGGACCCTGAGATCATGACCTGAGCTGAAGGCAGAGGCTTTAACCCACTGAGCCACCCAGGGGCCCTACCCTTGTCTCTTTATAGCCTATTTTCTTCACAGCAGTCAGAGTAATCTGAAAAACCTAAGACATCCTTCTTTTCAAAAACCTGAAATGATTCCACTTCTGAGTATATACCCAAAAGAATTGAAAGGAAGGACTTATAAAAATAATTAATGAAAAAATAAAGAAAGGAAGGACTTGAATAGATATTTATACACTAATAGTCACAGTAGCATTATCCATAATAGCCAAGTATTCACCAGTGGATGAATGAATATACAGAATATGACATATACATACAATGGAATATTCAGTGGTAAAAAAGAAAGACATTCTGAAATATGGTACAACATAAATGAGCCTGGAAGACTCGAAGAGATGAAGACATTATGCTAAATGAAATAAGCCAGTCACGAAATGATAAATATGATATGGTTCCATTTAGCTGAGGTACCTGGACGAGGGAAACTGCTAGAGACAGAAAGCAGAATCATGTTTGCCAGGGGCTGGGAGTCAGAGGAATAGGGAATTGTTTAATGGGTATAGAGTTTCAGCTGGGCAACATGAGAAGGTTCTGGAGACAGATGATGATAATGTAATGCACAGTAAATGCACTCAATGCCACTGAACTGTACACTGAAAAATGGCTGCAATGATAAATATCATGTTATGCCTATTTTACTGCAATTAAAAGAAAAGAAAAGGTGAAAGGCCACCGATCTCAGAATAAAAGACTAAATTCTTATTTTGACCTAAAGGCTCTGTGCAATTTGATTGCACATTACCCTTCTGACTCAAGTTCCTTTGCTCTCACCCTTGCTCATTCCACTCCAGCCATGCAACCTCCTTGTTATCCTCAAGACCGCAGGGCATGGCATCTCCCTAGGTGTTGCTGTTTTCTCTGTGTAGGTTGCTGGTTCCCCAGATCCCCCCTAGAGCTCACCACTTCCTTCTTCCATCACATCTGTGCTCAAATGCTCAGGGAGGCTTTTCTGGCCATGCTGTTGAATATACCTTCCTCCCAACATCCCTCACCCCCTTTCCTTCTTTGCTTTTCTCCATACAATTTATTAGCATCTGATATGCTATATAATTTACATGTTTATTTGTTTCCACTACTCTAGCCTAAGTTCCATTGAAGGTATGATTTTCTCCTGTTTTGTCCACTTCTGCTTCCCCAGAGCTTCGAAAAGTCCCTCACACCTGGGGTGAACTGGTAGTCATCCCATAAATACTTGTTGACAAAAAGCCAAAAGGCGCAGTGGTGTCTGAGTGGCTCAGTCAGTTAAGCATCTGACTGTTGATTTCAGCTCAGGTCATGGTATCAGGTTCTTGAGATCCGGCCCTGGGTAGGGCCCTGCTCTGTGCTTAGCTGGGAGTCTGCTTCTATCTCTCTCTCTCTCTCTCTTCCTCTCCCTCTGCTCCTCAGCTCCACTGTCTCTCTAAAATAAATAAACAAATCTTAAAAAAAGAAAGAAGCCAAAATGTACAAATTCATAAAATGATCTAAAAGGCAGAAAAATACATTCAAAAGATCACTTTAAAATCTAAAGCCTTTATATTGATTATTAAATATTTCTCAGAAAACCCCTGTAAATGAATCGATTGGGAATCAAATCATTTAAGCTTTACTCTAATTTTTTTCTGAATAATAGTTGACTTTTATATTTTCGATATTTAATATTTCGTGGTATTTTTTTATGTCCAAAGTACCTTGCATCACCTACATTCAGATTTAATTTAACAAACATTTACTGAAGGCCTTCTCTGTACCAGGCATCATTTACCCAACCTGATTTGGCATCATTACTATCACAGCTCTATAATCAGCCAGTAAAATTTTTTGGTTTTTATTAAAAGATGTACTCTTGGGGCACCTGGGTGGCTCAGATGGTGAAGCCTCTGCCTTCAGCTCAGGTCATGATCTCAGGGTCCAGGGATCAAGCCCCACATTGGGCTCCTTCCTCAATGGGGAAATGCTTCCCCCCAACTCTCCACCCGTTGCTCTACCAACTTGTGATATCTCTCTCTCTCTCTGTCAAATAAATAAATAAATAAATCTTTAAAAAGTAAGTAAGTAAATAAATAAAAGATGTACTCTTTCAAATTTGAATAGAAACGAATTTTTATTGTCTGGCAATACAAAGTAGAGATTCAGATTATTTTTCTCCCATAACCATGATGTCTTCTCTTTAAGCCCTTAGACTTCAGTTGCTCAAAACTGGTCGCATTGCCCCAGGGACAATTTTAGGTTCCTAACATCGCAGAGATACTTGTGCCATGACAATCCTTCTGGTCCATCTTCCTGCTCCCAACCATAAATGACTTTCCACTGTTATGCTAAGACCTTATTTGGGGATTGTTCCTCCAGGGATGTATCCTTCTACCATAATATTATAAGAATGAATCTTGTATTATAACATAATTCTCGTTTTATAGATAAAGAAATTAAGGTAGACATTTTAACCGAGTTTCCTAAACCATCAAAACAACTTTATGCTAGAGCGTGGATTAAACTTCCTTCAAAGCTCAAATGATCCACTTCTGAGTAACTTGGTCAAGCTCACTTATTTTTTTGAGGACACAATTTCTTTTCTAAAATAAATAACGTTATTTCCCACAAGCCAATATCTTATAAAAGTAAAATTATATACCTTTGATTCTAGAAATGACTCCATCTGAAACCTTCTCCCTAAACTGGTTTTTTATTTATAAATGCAATAGTACATTTTTCAGAGACACAGTTAAAGATCCCACTGTGATTAACTGTATGGGATGTGCTAATTAATTACCTGGAGTAGAATTTTGCTATAGTGAATATTCAGTTTAGGCATCAAATTCCTAGGCAGCAAGAAGAATAGAAGAGAACACAAGGCTGGTATGAAATAGTAGCCATTAGGTCATTAATAATAGTCACCAGTTCCTGAATATCTCAAAAATACCAGGTCCTGTACTAAACACTTACCACTTGTTTATTCTTACCATTTTTCCTTCAAGGTCCCGCAACTTTGACTTCTTGGAAATTCCTGCTTTGGGTTACTTGGAGTAAATAAAAAGGGGATTCAACTATATTGTTTTGGTTGCTATATTGTTTTCAGTTGGTGATGTGAGTAATAAGTGGGAAAGGGCAGGAAAAGAAGAGTTCCAGTTTCTACCTACCACCTGAAAATTGATTAAAAGTTCTATTTTGTCACGTGGTTCCGAGATAGTTCTAAACACATCCATCTCAGTTTTAGGAAATCAGGATCCTATCCCCAGGGAGGAGCACAGTCTAACTTGGCAGGACCAGTCTTTACTGGGGTGCGGCAGTCAAATATCCGAGTGGCAGCCAGCTCGCTCTCCAGGGTTGGCTTCTTCCTGGCTTATGCTGTTGCTATGGAAAGGAATAACACAAAGAAGGAGAATAACCTGAACTGAGAACAAATCTTCCCAAATCTTACTCTATGCAAAGGAAATGCTCATTAAATTTACACGTGAGATTTTATGGAACAACACAATTCGTTTTTGTTGCAGTATTTGAACCACGGGCCCGCTTACATTTATTTTATAATCGATAACTATGTAGCTCTGCAAAGAGATTTTTCAAAACTCACTAGTCTGCAGAGAAAATCATGCCCCTGTCCCATCAAAAGCAGTTTTGGTAGCTTTTAAATCTATAAGGCTGAGATCATGATTCAAAGGCTTCAACACCTTGCATCACAACCTGGAAGAATAATCACACCGATTGTTAATTAAATCTAAGATAGTGATAAGGAGAAAATGGTCACATTAATCATGTATTAAAAGACTAAAAATAGCTACCCAAATAGGCTGCTGAAATTCACATTGCAGCATTTCATGGTGAGCATTTTAAAGCTCTGACTACCCACTACCCAACAAACAAAGGCTGAAAATCTGCTGAACGAAAGGAAAATTCCCTTATCTGGCACAGAATGATAATGAAAAACTTGAGCTGTTATGCCACCAGTACCAAGGTCACTGTAAGTCAATTATTTTATAGGATCTTGCAAGTAGTATGTGTTTATAACAGTTAAGTACAAATTCAGCTATGTCAAGGTTAGGATATTTAGTTGAAGAGAATGTTTCAAGCACCAAAAAACTAAATATTTTTAACCACAGGATCAAAAGGAGATGCTATTTGTTCCTTACAGTGTACAGGTCAGGACCTAAAATATTTGGGGCAGAAGAACCTGACAGAGGATAAAATTCCTTTTTAATGCACAACACTGCTCTCTAGGCCAAGGGGAGAGTTACAGAATTCAGAATAGGAAGGGACTTTGGAGTTGATCTGACTCAACCTCCTCATGCCAA